>NW_028232796.1:41202500-41652500 GCF_057557595.1 Rhyacophila brunnea | reverse complement strand
CCTAACCTAACCTAACCTAACCTAACCTAACCTAACCTAACCTAACCTAACCTAACCTAACCTAACCTAACCTAACCTAACCTAACCTAACCTAACCTAACCTAACCTAACCTAACCTAACCTAACCTAACCTAACCTAACCAAATTTTTTGCCACCGTGGTGTAATAACATAATAACAGTGCTGTAAAGTTTGAAACGTTGTCACTATTTTCAACAATGACACTTCAAAACGTCAAACGAGTATAAGTACGCCCGATTGCCTAGTATTTTTATATTAGGAGCAACCCAAATATTAGGAAAAAAAAACACATTATGGAGTCCGCGAGCCCCTTTGATCGTTCAATGCGCACACAGCGTTCGCCAAGCAAAAACGCAGGTAAAGAGACTTTGCCTATTTCGCCATTGAATTCAGAGGACAAAGATGATCATAATGAATCACGTGATGAAAAAATAATACGATTATGTCAGTTTATATCAAAAAAAACTAAATCACCAGAAATCATAAAAGCGATCACTGAAATTTCGGAGGCAATTTTGAGTTCGGATACACAAACTGCTGGTGACAAACAAAAAATCAAACAAGACCCCGTCATCGTTGCTACGCTACAAAGAATTGAAAGTCAAATCGCTAAAATAAACGAACGTGTTGACAAAATAAATTCTGAACCTAAGTCTCTTCCTAAATACTCCGACATAATCAAAAAAGTACCGAACCACATTCCACCTACCACCAACAATCGCACGTTTGCTGTAATCGTCAAATCAGTAAATGGGAAGGACTGCTCTGAAACCATCAAAGGATCAATTAAGAAAAACATTAATCCATCCAATCTCAAAATCTCAGTAAGTAACATGTACGCAACCAAAAACAGTAGCGTTGTTATCAACTGCGAAACCAGGAAAGATGCAGAAAAACTACTCAAAACAATCCCAGACGCTACCAACGGATTACTCAAGGCAAGCGAGGGTCAAAAATTGTCTCCGGTCATCGTACTCAAGGGAGTAAATAAAGACATTGAAGACAGCGAAATAATCAAGACAATGGTTTTACAAAACGAAGCACTGTCCGAGGTTATAGGTGACAAGGAACCAGAAGACCAAATCAAACTGATAAAAACGACACGAAATTACAAACATGACAATTTAAAGAATGTTTTTCTAATGGTGGACCACACCGTCAGACGAGAGGCTCTAAACCAAGGCCGAATAAACATAGGTTTTCAAAGAGTACACGTCGAAGACAATTGCATGCCATTGCAGTGCTACAAGTGCCAGGGATATGGCCACAAGGCAGAAAAGTGCTGCGAAAACAAATGCAGGTGCATGCACTGTGCCGGGGAACACAAGTCAAATGAATGCTCAAAGAAAGACGATCTGAACTCACAAAAATGTTGGAACTGCTTTACAAGCAACAAGAAGATCTTCAACCACAAAGCAACGAGCAAAAGCTGTCCACTCCACTATAAAATGACAGAACTTACAAAACAAAAAACCAACTATGGATGATAAGGATAGCCATAACAAGGATAGACATAACAGCAACACCCACCACACAATAGACATAAAATTCTGTCAACAAAACCTCCAGAGATGTCGAAATGCCACAGACCATCTACTGAGCAACGCATCAGAATATGACATATTACTACTACAAGAACCATATGTTGGTGCAACAGGCGTTCTCACAGCTCCAAAAAATTTCAAAATATATCAAACTACAGGTAGCAGTGACAACCCATGCAAAGCTGTTATCGCCACTACAAATTCCAAGCTAAAAGTCATATTCCGAAACGACATCTCTGACACACATCATGCCTTCGTCACATTGGCTACTGAAAAATCCACACTCATTATCGGATCCATCTACATTTCTCCATCAGCCATACTTTCCCAAACGACAAACAAAATAGTCCAACTTGCCAGCACTGGAACTGAGGTCATCATTGGAGGCGATGTGAATGCAAAAAGTCACTGGTGGGGCAGCCCAAAAAATGATAAAAGAGGAGAAGAGTTATCAACCTGTCTAGCCAGCTGCGGTTGGGATATAATAAATGAGGGACACACACCTACGTACAACACATGGCGGGGGCAAACCCACATCACTTCATTCATCGACATTACAGTTTCAACACCTAAAACAACCGATAAAATCATCAACTGGACAGTGCAACCACAACACAATCCCATATCTGACCACGAACCCATAATCTTCACTTACACGGAAACGTCCCAGCCATACACACACTCAGAATCAACATACAAATACATTATCAACGAAAACACAAACTGGACTGAAGTGGAAGAAGCATTTCGGTTCCACATGACAGAACTAAACATTAACTTACACTCAATTCACTCCGCCAATTACCCACACGACCTAGACATTATCACAGACAACATGACAGCTGCCATTAAAAACGCATGCAACCAATCACTCCCTCAAAGAACACAACACTCAACAAGGAAAAGACCAATCTGGTGGACCAACCAACTCACAGAGATCAAACGAGCAACACTAACAGCTAAGCGGAAACTACAAAATGCCAGCCACATCACACGTCTGGAAAAACTCAACACGTACATCACACAAAGAGACACATACAAAAGATCCATTGATAAAGCAAAGATCAAAAGCATAAAAACTTTCTATGGCAACCAAACTTCGCAAACAGCATGGTCATCACTACACAAAACCATCAAAATCACCAACCCAAGAGAACCACCTACTACTCTCAGCACAAACGGACACCAACACATCACAGCACGTGACTCGGCTGAAGCCCTCACGAAAAAGTTTTTCCCCGATGACGATCCCAATTCCGACACACAAACACAGAGCATGACTAGAAATTCTTCCGAGCACATCCTTCCTAACACTGAAGACGACCCCCAATTTACACTTCACGAAATCAAAACAATCGTTCACAACATGAGCTCGAAAAAGGCACCAGGACACGATCATTTGACAGCAGACATTTGCACACACTTCGTTAACACGTTTCCAGAAGAAATTCACGCACTATACAACCAATGCCTCAACATCTCCCACTTTCCAACCACTTGGAAACACGCCATCATAAAGCCAATACCAAAACCTGCAAAAGACACTAAAGACACAAACAGCTACAGACCAATAGGACTACTACCAGTATTTGGAAAAGTTTTAGAAAAACTACTCATACAACGAACTTTTTGGCACCTTACACAAAACAAAGAAATCAGCGAACATCAATACGGCTTCACACCACAGACATCGACAGAACACGCGCTACACACGGCCATCAACACAATCAAAGGTCAATTAAATTCAAAAAAACTAATCGTGGCCATCTCCTTGGACATCCAAGGAGCGTTTGACAACGCTTGGTGGCCCCACATCAAACACTCTCTCGCACAAAAATCCACACCACTAAACATTTACAAACTCATACGAAGCTACTTACAGGACAGACAAGTCACGCTCAGATACGCAGGAGAGGAGGTCGTTAGGAAACAGACAGCAGGCTGCATACAAGGCTCAACCTGCGGACCAACCCTCTGGAACATTGCCATTAACGATCTTCTCACAATAAACATTCCAAACAACGCACACATACAAGCATTTGCAGACGACGTACTAATCACGATCGCTGCTGATGACATACAAACACTTGAAACAACAACCAACGACATACTAAAAAGGACACTTGAATGGGGAAATAGCACTAAACTCACATTTTCTGACACAAAAACACACATTATGTTCATGTCCAAACGCACCATACAACCACCAAACATTACATGGAAAGGACAAAAGAAAGATCTTGTTGACTCATTCAGAATACTGGGAGTAGTTCTAGACAGACACCTTAACTGGTCAAAACACACAGAATACACATGTAAAAAAGCTACACAAATTGGCAAGCGATTCATGAGGGCTGCACGAGCAACGTGGGGAGCCTCCCCAGAGGTCCTAAGAATCATATACATGGGAGCAATCGAACCCACAATCACTTACGCAGCATCCATCTGGAGCAACGCCACACACAAAAAATCCATACAAAAAAAACTAAACACAACTCAACGTCCCTTTGCAATTTCGATCTGCAAAGGGTACAGGACCATATCACTCACATCCGCCCAAGTACTGGCAAACACCACCCCTCTAGACCTAAAAATACAACAACTCGCCGAACTATACCGCATAAAAACGCAACATACTTTACCCAAACATCTTCCAACTGACAGAACATATGAAAACAAAATACACTACACAGAACTACCCCACCCAGGCACCAGACACCTTGAAAACATAGAACACACAGAAACCACCGACCACAGCGCACTCACTGAACACAACGCAACGGGTTTGGAGATCTACACAGACGGCAGCCGCATCGATGAAAAAGTAGGGGCAGCCTTTGTCGTTTACAAAGGTGGAGCATTTATTGCAAAACGAAAGTTAAGGCTTGAAAGCTACTGCACTGTTTTTCAGGCAGAAATGCTAGCCATCAGAGAATCCCTCGATTGGACACTGGTTAATTCCAGCAAACATCACCCCACCGAGGTGATCATATACTCTGACAGCCAATCCAGTCTTGTAGCTCTCCAAAACCCTTCATCGACACACCCACTCGTAAGAGCCAGCCTGACATTATGCTCACTCCTGAGAAACATAAACATCACACCCAGGTTCATCTGGATAAGGAGTCACATTGGCATAGCCGGAAACGAAGAGGCAGACAAATACGCAAAACAAGCCACCACAGACAAAAGACCCACCACTTACACGAAATTCCCTCTCACGTTCGCAAAGAGGAAATTAGAAGATGACACCACATATCTATGGAACAAAAGATACACTGAATCCACCACTGGATCGACAACAAAAATATTCATACCAGACATAAACTCAGGAAAACACTTCACACACAACACCACACTCAATCATGAACTCACACAAATGCTGACGGGCCACGGGGCAATGAGAGCCTACCTGAAAAGGTTTAAACTGAGAGCCGACGATCACTGTCCATGCGATGGAGTCGTGTCTCAGACAGTCAAACACATATTGGCCGATTGTCCTATACTTGAGAAAGAAAGGTGGACCCTCGGGGTACAGTGCCACCAGCAAAACATCACAATAGACTTATCAAAACCAGACAAAATACTAAACAACAAAACAACACGAAAACTATTCACTGAATACCTAACAAAAGCCATCAAAAAAATAAAGACAGTAAACGGAGGGACATAAACACAAACACAACACAGCACAGAAGGCACACACCCTCACAGTCTCATATCAATATAATGTATACTATTATTTTACTCTGTTATAATAAC
Source organism: Rhyacophila brunnea (assembly GCF_057557595.1). NCBI lineage: Eukaryota > Metazoa > Arthropoda > Insecta > Trichoptera > Rhyacophilidae > Rhyacophila > Rhyacophila brunnea. The sequence continues at coordinate 41,647,174 of NW_028232796.1, read as the reverse complement.
TAAAATTATTTCTGTGCTTTTTATATCATTAATTAACACATCTTTATTATTATTTATATTTTATATATCTCTGTATTTTTACCTCATTACTCTAACACAAATTTTTATATATGCTTTTCTTTTCTTTTATATTTTATACTTTAATATGTTATATATCTCTGTACTTTTTTTCTTTAACTTTTTACTTTAACACATATTTTAATATTCTTTATATTTTATATTTTCTTTATGTTTACAATACTGTGCTTAACTGTAAATTATGTAAATGAAATATGAATAATGTAATACTTAAGTAATAACCCTTGTACGAAAAAGCAAGGAATTCAATAAACGAATTAAAAAAAAAAAAAAAAAAAAAACCTAACCTAACCTAACCTAACCTAACCTAACCTAACCTAACCAGTTGCTTTTTTTTATCTTGCAGGGAACCACACGCATGTTTGCCTTCTCTTCATTAAAAAATCCATATCTCGAAAAATACGTTGTTTTTACAAATTCTTTTTGCTGTTAAGTGAAAATACAAGTGTAATATATATGTGTGAGTGTTATCTCTAAAATATCCTGAGGGATTCCTAGGATATTAAGTTTTGTGTGTTAACCACGTGTTCGGCATTGCCGAAAGTGAGGTTATGTGTACATTTTAAAGTGTCCAATATTTTTGTGACAATTTGTTTAATCTGTTTTTTACTATTACCTATCGACTTATTTACATACCGATTTTTTTTTTTATAAATACCTAAATTTAGTCTTAGTTTAACATTGACAGTGAACGGACGTGCTCCCGGCGATTGTGTGCTGGAAAACTCCGGAAAACTCGTTTCAAAGTTCGAACACCTACAATGTCGGAAAAGCTCGGAAAAATCCTGTGAAATCCGGAAAACTCCTGGAAAATCCTTTGGCCTTCAAGTTTAAGTTTTCTTTCGAAAAATTGTCCGTGCGTTGAAGTCTCTTGCCGGATTCTCAATCTCCTCCTCTCGGACTGGTCCCAGCAGATTGAGTAGGCGGAAAATTCCGGAAAAATTCTTTCTGAAGTCCGAGCACCTACAATGTCGGAAAAGCTCGGAAAAATCCAGTGAAATCCGGAAAACTCTTGGAAAACTTCCTTCGGGTTGCTTTCGGATTTATCCCGCGCGTTGAGATCTCCTTCGAGCTTGACGCTTGACCGAGCGTTGATATCTCAGGCTACGACTGCGTAGACCGTAGAGCATTATTCAACTTCGGCAGGATATCGATCCTGTTTCTCGGGTCGGATTGATTCGCATTGAGTCTCGAAGCTTGTCATTGAGTGCACGTCATCCTTCATCGTCGTCCCTTTGATTTGGAGACGATTCATATTCTATCCCTTCCGCTCTCTGAGTATTCCTTACCCAGGGCAGCGACTCGGGTGTCAATCCATATCACCCGCGCGACTGGAGAGGTCTTACCCCGATTGCGGTCAACTGGTCGCTGACACGGCTTAGTGGGCTGCAAAAGGGACAGACAGCGCTAGCAGTTGGGTCCCGTCCGAAGGGTAACCAGTCCCTTGTTCGGTGATTCGGCGTTGGTGCATACCGGCTCCGCTGCGCACGACCTTTCTTCTGGGTCTGGTTGTCCGCTACAGTTTAAGACTGGTGCGGATCATCCGGAGTCAGACAGACTCAGTTCAACAGTCTCACGCACTCGGTTGACCGAAGTTCGTTGACGACGTTCACTTTCACGAAGGGGAGTTGAACTTCCATCAATTCCCCTTCCTTAGACATGCCCAATGTGCTGAGGTCACCGCCGTCGACGCCGTCTGGCGACGATGCCAGGCCCTCAGAGAGATCACGATCGAGCCCGAACCTGACTGAGACTGGGAGAACTTTGCGCGCAGCGATCGTGGGAACGGAGAAGAAGACCGGAACTTTAGACGTCCAACCCAAGCCACCATCCAAGCCCGTCACTATTCCCACCTCAACTGGAACAACAAAACCAGCCAAGTCTACAACAAAGATCACTACCAGGCAGACAAGGAAGACGGTGGAGAAGGATCTCACTTCGTTATCTCCTGAGATGGCTGCTAAGAAGACCGCTCACACCCAGACGACACAACCAATCCAGGACGTTACCCCGACACAGCATGTTTCCCAGCCTGAATCCGCGTCCTTAAAAACTAACACTGTAGACTCTCTTTCTTTACAGGTAATAAATTTATCAACTAAAGGCCTGCGCATGGTAGACCCTTTAAAGGGGAATATCACGAAAGAGACCAGAGAAGGATTGATGTCCATATTCACGGACATCATCGACCTGGCCGCAGAGTTGACAAAAAAATGCCAGTCACAGGAAACCACGTTCCTGAAGGAGAAAATAGCGCTAATCCAAAAGAGCTCTATGATCAACCCTCCCTCAACAGCCGGACCTACCTCATTCAGCTATGCTTCGGTGGCAGCGTCGGGTTCTTCCCATGCTGTAATCGTCAGTGCAGCTGACAAAACCAAAACTACCTCCGACATTAAAGCAGCCTTAAGGCAAGATTTGAGGCCCTCTGAACTGAAAGTTGGAGTCAGCGGACTCATAGCCGCCAAGGACAACAAAGTAATCATCAAATGCCCGACCTCCAACGACGCCGACAGAATCAGAGCCGCTCTTCCAAGGCTGACCAAAGGAAACTTGGTCGCTAAGGAAGGCAAACGGCTAGCGCCAACTGTTGTTCTCAAAGGAATCGAAAAAGAAACCAAAGATGATGAGATTGTGGAATATATTCTCCAGCAGAATGACTCTATTTTTGAAGCCGTCGGCCAGGACAAAGAAGCCATTAAGCTACAAAGGACTTTCCGGAACAGAAACAGCGACCGCCTAAGAAATGCCGTATTAACCGTCAACAGCGACGTCCGAGAAGCCATGATCAGCCAGGGAAGGATAAGCATCGGATACCAGCGAGTGCAGGTAGAGGATAGCTGCCCCATCATGCAATGTTACAAGTGCATGGGATTTGGACATTCATTAGCCAGGTGCATGGAGAGCAAGGATCGTTGTTTACACTGCGCTGGCGAGCACAAATTCATGTCTTGCACGAAGAAGGAGCAAGAAGAGGAACACCACTGCTGGAATTGTATTAAAATGGCCAAAGGTAAGACCGAGGTGTCAAAACACAGAGCCAACGACAAGAATTGTCCTTATCGGATTAAAATGATGATGCGAACCATGGAAAGAGTCAACTATGGCTAACTCCATCGTTCCAAATACCACCGGGACCCAATTAAATACTACAGGCACCACAAAAGTAATTCAGTGGAATTTGGGCCGCTGCAAAGCGGCACAAGAAGAAGCACTGGCCAATAAGAGGGGCGCGGATATATTGCTGCTACAGGAACCTTATACTGGTAATACCGGCAGAATCAATGCTCCGGGGGTCACTGTTTATCAATCAGTGACTTCCAAGGAGCGGGTCTGCAAAGCGGCAATAATTATCTGCAACTCCACGATAAATGGCATAATGCTGAGCAAATTCAGTGACTCAAATACCACACTTGTAAGAATTACCACAGAAGCTGGACCTCTTGTTATTGGATCTATGTACGTGGAGCCAAACGCCGACATTGCCCCAACATTGGGAAAACTCACACTGCTTGAAGATGTTCCAATCCTCATAGGGAGTGACCTAAACGCAAAAAATGTGTGGTGGGGGAGCGCGAAGACCGATAGAAGGGGCGAAGAAGTCGCAGATTTTCTTTCAGAACTCAATCTGAACATTCTTAATGAAGGAAATCGACCCACCTTCGAAACCTATCGTGACAACCGTCACATCACAAGCGTTATAGACATGACATTCTGCTCTTCAAGTTTTCTGGACACCGTTCACAGGTGGAGAGTAGAATCAAATGATAACCAACTCAGCGACCATAATCCTATTTCTTTCGAAATTTCCACAAAGATTTGGAATCCCACAGATCCGAAAACTGCCCTTTATAATACAAGAAAAGCGAACTGGGAAAATTTTTCGAAAGATATTAAAAATAAACTGACGGATATTAACGCTTCTGAAAACTATTTTTCTGAAGTGAGCAACTCGCTTGTGTTGGAAAAGAAAATAAACACATTGATGGACATCTTGGGAGAATCGTGCAAAGCAAGTATACCAATCAGGAAACCTTTCAAAAGACAGCCCTGTCCTTGGTGGAACGCTGAACTCGATAAGCTCAAGAAAGAAGCAATCAAATGTAAGCACAGACTTCAGAATTCAGGAAGACTCCGAAGAGAGACCATAACGCTTCCGGAATATCTTGAAGCGAAACAAACTTATAAAGATGCAATTGCGAAAACCAAAATCGAGTCTTGGAAAAATTACTGCGCGGCACAGACAAGAGAAACCGCTTGGTCTGCAATTCACAGAGTTCTGGTAAACCGAAGAAAGACTACTCCACCAGCGACGCTCAAAGATGGTGACGAGTATTTAGCTTCGGCTGAAGAATCCGCTCAGCGGCTATTGGAGAAGTTTTTCCCGGACGATGCCATACAAAATGAAACCAACGAACAGATTAACATCAGACGTATGGCGGAAATTCTACCCTACACCCCAAACGACCCGATATTCACTGAAGAAGAGATCGAGGATATAGTATCAAACATAAGTCCACATAAGGCACCCGGAGAAGATCACTTCACCGCCGACATTTGCCTTCATTTCTTCAACGTGGATAGGTCATTAGTATTGGGTATGTATAACGCATGTCTCAGAGTGAGCCACTTTCCAGCTCAATGGAAAATAGCGAGGGTTGTTGTCATTCCCAAGCCGGGAAAAGACGACCTTCAAGACATCAAGTCCTACAGACCGATCGGCCTCATTTCAGTATTTGGAAAAGTACTGGAAAAGCTGATGATAAATCGGATAAACTGGCATTTTCATCGAACAGGTAAGTTGAGTCACAAGCAATATGGTTTTACGCCCCAGAAATCTACAGAAGACGCTCTGAACGCTTCAGTCAACGAAATCAGGACTGCGCTGCAAGACAAGAAGATGATCATAGCTATCTCGCTCGACATCAGAGGAGCCTTTGATAATGCTTGGTGGCCATTTCTAATGTGCCAGCTGAGAAGCAAGAAGTGCCCTCGGAACTTGTTTACGCTAGTGAAGAGCTATCATCAACAAAGGAAAGTCATACTGTCACATTTTGATGCCACGCTCCAGAAGGTTACGACAAAAGGATGCGTTCAGGGATCATCTTGCGGACCGAGCTTTTGGAATTACATCTTAGATGATGTACTTCAGGAGGACTTGGGCCCTGGAGCTGAACTGAGAGCATTTGCGGATGACCTGCTATTGATTGCTACAGCCAACAATACGACAGAGCTTGAAAATATGACTGACAAGGCGTTGAAAATCATCACATCATGGAGCTCAAAAGCCAAACTACACTTTGCAGAAGACAAAACCAACGCGATGTTCATTACCAGAAAAAAGGACCGACAACCAAACATTTACATGAACGGAGTTCAACTAAAATACGTGGATCACTTTAAGGTTCTCGGTCTCACAATAGATCGCCACCTTAACTGGTCCAAACATGTCGACAACATTTGTAAAAAGGCTGCAAGCATCACGAACAAATTGATCAGAGCCGCCAAACCCACATGGGGTGCGTCGCCGGGGGTTATGCAGCAAATATATTTAGGTGCTGTCGAGCCTCTGATAACGTACGCTTCCAGCGTGTGGGCGGACGCGGTAAAGAAAAAAGTCAACCGTAAGAAACTGAACTCCATTCAAAGACAAATTGCCATCAGATCCTGCAAAGGATACAGAACGATATCTCTAGTTTCTGCTCAGGTCTTGAGCGGCTTCATGCCACTTGACCTGAGGATCAAGCAGCTTGCAGAAGCATATGAGGTAAAGAAGACTCTCACCCTGCAGGACTTGCCGCAAGACAGAGTCTACCAGGGAACCGGAGACTTTTTCTCACTCCCTCATCCCTCGGAACGCAACCGGATTGACCATGGATACTACAATCAGACTCTGCCTGAGGCAACGCAGAATGAGCTGAGAATCTTCACTGATGGCAGTCTCTTGAACGGCAAAGTGGGTGCAGCATTTGTACCTTACGATGGCGTGAGAGAGTTGCCGTCGAGAAAGATCAAACTCGACGACATCTGCTCAGTGTTTCAGGCGGAACTCCTGGCGATCCGAGAAGCTTTGAGCTACGTTCTGAAGAAATCACCAAACAGATGGAAGCAAATAACGATCTTGACAGACTGCAAATCAGGCGTCCATGCAATAACGGACCGAAATTCGGTCAATCCTATTGTCATGGACATTAAAACTGATATCCAGGAACTACGATGCAGAAAACAGAACGTGCACATCGGCTGGATAAGGAGTCACTGCGGAATCCTAGGAAATGAAAAAGCGGACGAAAAGGCTCGAGAGGCTACTCTTAAAAAGACGGCCCCAGATTTTGCCAAGTTTCCGCTCAGTTTTGCCAAAAGGAAAATAAAAAGCAGGACTCTTCAACTCTGGAATGATCGATATTTGAAAGAAACGACAGGAAATATTACTAAAATGTTTTTCCCAACAATTTTCCATGCCTTTGATTTCAGGAGAATGCAGGAAGTTGGCTTTGAACTCACACAATTCCTCACGGGTCACGGTGGGTTCATGAGCTACCTGCATCGATTTAAGCTCTCCGAGATCGACAGCTGCCCGTGTGATGATATGACCCCTCAAGATGTCCCTCATCTTTTTATGCACTGCCCCATTTTCAGCTTCCAAAGACAGCAGCTGGAGGCGCGATGCAGGAGTCTAGATGAGGATCTATGCGACATCGGATCCGTGATAGTTCACAAGGAACTATCACGAAAGGTAGTATCATACATGATTAAAATAGTGCAGGATATTGGCAAAATAAACGAAGCCAGGACGAAAAATGCCGAACACTCTTCAAGTGAAACGGAAGGCCTGGTGATTTCTGTCAACAGTCCGTCTTCTCCTGAAGAGTTTTCTGTGGTTTCCTCTTCACAAGAGCAAATGCGGAGAAGTTCCTGTTAAGACCCACAGTAGAATATCCCTCCTGATCCCAACACTATATAGTTAAAAAATAAAGGCTTATAAATAAAGAAATCTCCAATTGAAGATCTACAAACCTTGTACATAATAAGCAAGGTCAATAATAAATGCAACTCCCATATAAAAAAAAAAAAAAAAAAAAAAAAAAAACCTAACCTAACCTAACCTAACCTAACCTAACCTAACCTAACCTAACCTAACCTAACCTAACCTAACCTAACCTAACATGAACGGTGTTCAACTAAAATACGTGGATCACTTTAAGGTTCTTGGTCTCACCATAGATCGCCACCTTAACTGGTCCAAACACGTCGACAACATTTGTAAAAAGGCCACAAGCATCACGAACAAATTGATCAGAGCCGCCAAACCCACATGGGGTGCGTCGCCGGGGGTTATGCAGCAAATATATTTAGGTACTGTCGAGCCTCTGATAACGTACGCTTCCAGCGTGTGAGCGGACGCGGTAAAGAAAAAAGTCAACCGTAAGAAACTGAACTCCATTCAAAGACAATTTGCCATCAGATCTTGCAAAGGATACAGAACGATCTCTCTAGTTTCTGCTCAGGTCTTGAGCGGCTTCATGCCACTTGACCTGAGGATCAAGCAGCTTGCAGAATCATATGAGGTAAAGAAGACTCTCACCCTGCAGGACTTGCCGCAAGACAGAGTCTACCAGGGAACCGGAGACTTTTTCTCACTCCCTCATCCCTCGGAACGCAACCGGATTGACCATGGATACTATGATCAGACTCTGCCTGAGGCAACGCAGAATGAGCTGAGAATCTTCACTGATGGCAGTCTCTTGAACGGCAAAGTAGGTGCAGCATTTGTACCTTACGATGGCGTGAGAGAGTTGCCGTCGAGAAAGATCAAACTCGACGACATCTGCTCAGTGTTTCAGGCGGAACTCCTGGCGATCCGAGAAGCTTTGAGCTACGTTCTGAAGAAATCACCAAACAGATGGAAGCAAATAACGATCTTGACAGACTGCAAATCAGGCGTCCATGCAATAACGGACCGAAATTCGGTCAATCCTATTGTCATGGACATTAAAACTGATATCCAGGAACTACGATGCAGAAAACAGAACGTGCACATCGGCTGGATAAGGAGTCACTGCGGAATCCTAGGAAATGAAAAAGCGGACAAAAAGGCTCGAGAGGCTACTCTTAAAAAGACGGCCCCAGATTTTGCCAAGTTTCCGCTCACTTTTGCCAAAAGGAAAATAAAAAGCAGGACTCTTCAACTCTGGAATGATCGATATTTGAAAGAAACGACAGGAAATATTACTAAAATGTTTTTCCTAACAATTTTCCATGCTTTTGATTTCAGGAGAATGCAGGAAGTTGGCTTTGAACTCACACAATTCCTCACGGGTCACGGTGGGTTCATGAGCTACGTGCATCGATTTAAGCTCTCCGAGATCGACAGCTGCCCGTGTGATGATATGACCCCTCAAGATGTCCCTCATCTTTTTATGCATTGCCCCATTTTCAGCTTCCAAAGACAGCAGCTGGAGGCGCGATGCAGGAGTCTAGATGAGGACCTATGCGACATCGGATCCGTGGTAGTTCACAAGGAACTATCACGAAGGGTAGTATCATACATGATCAAAATAGTGCAGGATATTGGCAAAATAAACGAAGCCAGCACACAAAATGACGAACACTCTTCAAGTGAAACGGAAGGCCTGGTGATTTCTGTCAACAGTCCGTCTTTGCCTGAAGAGTTTTCTGTGGTTTCCTCTTCACAAGAGCAAATGCGGAGAAGTTCTTGTTAAGACCCACAGTAGTATATTCCTCCTGATCCCAACACTATATAGTAGAAAAAAGACTAATAAATAAAGAAAACTCCAATTGAAGATCTACAAACCTTGTACATAATAAGCAAGGTCAATAATAAATGCAACTCCCATATAAAAAAAAAAAAAAAAACCTAACCTAACCTAACCTAACCTAACCTTTTTTTTCTTTTTTTTTTCGGCGGGGGGAAATCTTCTTAAGACACCACCAGCAGTCAGCGGCGACTGACTGATGGTAGTGTGGGATTCTTACCCACTAAAAACCCCATCCTCTTCTCAGCTGCCCCCCCGGAATCCGCTTTTATGCATTACTTCAGGGAGGCAGCTATGTCCTTGCCTTTTGTTAGGCCACTTCTACCTGTTCTCCTCGCCGAGATCTTTCGTCTTCTTCTTTGGTCTTGAGGACGCGCGATGCGAATTCTGCCCATGCTGACCATGCAGCTGTGCTTTCCAGCATTGAGGAAACCATGTTCGTCAGCGACATTGCTTCCTCGCTGACAATCCCTTTCAGGGTGTTTCTGGCTTCCTCCCAAGCTGGGCAGTCAAACAGCGTGTGCGCAGGGTTATCGTCATGGCCTCCACAGTGATGGCATTCGCGGGTCACTTTTTTCCCTATCCTGTGAAGGTAGTTGGAGAAGCATCCATGACCAGTAAGCATTTGGGTCAGGTGGTAGTTCAGCTCGCCGTGTTTCCTTTCGCACCACGCGTTTAGGTTTCCGACGAGCTGATGTGTCCACCAGCCCTTTGTGGAGGCATCCCACCTTTCTTTCCATTTTTGCATGGTCAGCTCCTTAGCGTCGACTTTTTTTGACCGTTGTACACTGCTTGCCTTTCTTTGGCAAGCAGGTCTATGGGCGGGGTGGCAGTCAACACGAGGATGGCGTCCTCCGACACCGTGCAGTATGCCGAAGCGACTCTGAGTGCACTTCTTCTTTGCACCCTTGCCAGAGTGAGCCTCGTGCTCTCTATTTTCGTGGCATCGGCCCATATTGGGGCGCCGTATAGGAGGACGGAGTGGACCACTTCGGAGTAGAGTTTCCGTCTCTTTTGTTTTGGTCCACCGATGTTGGGCATCAGCCTGGCAAGGTCTTCTGCAATTCTCGTTGCCTTGGACGCCGCCTTTTCTGCGTGCTCTGCAAATCGCAGCTTGTCGTCGATCTGCACTCCGAGGTACCGTAATGATCTGGAGAATGGCACCTCGAAGCCGTCGACCTCAAGTTTTGGCGGCGCCAGCTTTCTGCGCCTTGTGAAAAAGACGGCTTCTGTTTTATGGACAGCGAGTTCGAGCCCTCTGCTGTCAAGCCATCTTCTGATAGTCTCCTCTGCAGCAAAGCGTAGTAGCTGGGTTGTTTTAGTTGTGACGAGGACGGCCACGTCATCGGCGAAGGCAATCAGAGTCGCTTCTTCGGGCAAGGGGATTTTAAGAAGGCCATCGTACATCACATTCCACAGAGCTGGCCCAAGGACTGAGCCCTGTGGAACACCCGCCGAAACGTTACGTTGGCACTTCTTGCCCGTGCACTCGTACTCGAGTACTCGCTCCGTGAAGTAGCTCTCGACGAGCCTGACGATGTCACTGGTGCGCCGATTTCGACAAGCGCGTTGAGGGTTTGTTCCCAATTTGCCGTGTTGAAGGCGTTCTTGACGTCCAGTGCAATCAACACGACGTGCTTACTTGCCTTGACACTTCCTTGCCAGGCAAGTCGGATCGTCGCTACTACGTTTGCTATTGCATCGATGGTAGATCGACGAGGACGGAAACCATACTGGTTGTGTGACAGTCCTTTGTCTTCATCCTCCAATGACACCTGGAGTCGCTGAAGGATTCGTCTTTCTAGCAGCTTTCCGGCTCCATCGAGCATGCAGAGTGGTCGGTACGAAGATGGGCCAGGTGGCGTCCCCTTGCCCTTTGGTATGAGAACTAGTTTTTGCCTCTTCCAGGGCGAAGCAAAAGTTCCTTCCCGCAGACATGTGTTAAAAACCGCCAGCAGCAGCTCAGGGTCAGTCAATGCGATTCGTTTGATAACCGCGTTTGGAATGCAGACTGGTCCTGGTGCCTTTGCGGTTTTTATGCGCTTGGCAGCTATAAGCAGTTCTGCTTCGGAGAATGGGCTGATCACCTCGTCCATCGCAGCACAGGAACTTTCTCTGGGTTGGTGCTGTGGAAAAAGGGTGCTTATTACCGACTCCAAATTGCCCGGACCCTGGAGGTAGGGATCTACGACTGCAGTCCGGAGCCTCTTTCTTACAATTTTGTAGGGCATGCCCCAGGGATCTTCATTGACTGAACTGCACAGCTCGGCCCAGCATCTTGCCTTGCTCTCTTTGATGGCTCTCCGTAGCGCCTTCCTGTGGTCTTGGTGATTCCGTTGGAGGTCGTCGTTGCTAGGTCTCCGTTGAGCCCGGCGTCTGGAGGAAAGGCATTCGCGGCGGAGCTCAGCAATGTCTTCGTTCCACCAGTAGACTGGCCGTCGTTGGTTTTGGCTGCTACGTCTGGGCATTGAAGCGTCACAACTGTGTTGCAGAAGGTCATTCAGAGCGCTAGTAATTTCCTCAGCACTAGCACTCTGTGATTTGCTTAGCACCGCACTCCTTCTTTCAGCAACGGCCTCATCAAGTGCCGTCAGGCTGAGCTTTCGGACCCCCCAACCGGTATTTGCGAGATTCGGTTGGAGTCTGGTGAAGCACGCTTCTAGATCAAAACTGATATAGCGGTGATCGCTGTGGGAGTATGCGTCGAGGACTTGCCAATTTCTGATTCCCCCCACGACTGATTCGTCCGCAAACGTGGCATCAATGACCAAACCGTTACTGCCTCGGACGAAGGTGTGACGACTTCCAATGTTAGCCGCATGTAAATGCAAGTGAGACACCATCTCAGAGAGCAAGACTCCTCTTCTGTCTGTTGTCGATGAGCCCCATTCTGGAGCTTTTGCATTGAAGTCTCCGGCAAGGATTACAGGTAGGATTGACGTTTTCACGTCATCTTCGAGGCGTCTGAGGTCATTTGCGAAGGCGTCTATGGGAGAATTGGGAGAGAAATAGCAGCTGTAAAGTCTAAGCTTTTCGATCTCTACCCATATCCAGCCGCCTCCGTTATCACAACCGACGCCTGTGATGCGTAAGTGAGTAGTCGGCACGTAGATTGCAGACCTCGAACCTGAGCCTGAGTACCACCGGTTTGGGGCATTGCGATGCTGCTCAGAAATTATCACGAGGTCTGCTCGCCGCTCCTCAGCTATCTGCACCATCAGGTCCTGTGCAGCCTGGCAACCATTCAGGTTAATTTGGAGGACTCGGATCATTTTTCTTTTTCTTGTCCTCCAATGCAGCTCTGAGGGCTGCGCAGTTTCTGCTCCCTGTCTGGTGATCGCAGCTCTTTTTGAGGCTGGCGCATGTCCTGCAATTGGGCTTGTTTGTGCAGGCGGCGGCTTTGTGGCCTTCCGTCCCGCAGCGATTGCACTCCTTGCTTCTGTCTTCTGGGCTTGTACAATCCGCTGCGAGGTGCCCAAATCCATGACATTTGAAACACCTTGGGAGGTGAGCCCGAGGTCTTAGTCGGCAGTTCACCCAGCCGATCCGTATTTTCCCTCCCTTGATAAGGTCTGTGGACGCATCTCTAGGTAGTCTGACGACCGCCAACTGGGTGCCACTAAAGGCAGGCCTAAGAGAGATGACTTTTGCATCCTTTGCCATTTGGGGGGACGCAGCCGTCAAAGCTTCCATCAGCTCGATGGTATCAGTTGCTCCGTCGATATCACGAATTTCGACAGTGACGCTGGGGGTAAGCTTTCTCACCTGAGCTCCTTCTCCCAGCGCCTTGGTGATCGCGTTTGCGAGCTCTTCGGTTTGGCTTGTGCCTCTTTTCATTTGCAGGAGCAAGTCTCCACTCCTGGTTTGTCGAATTCCTGCTACCTCGAGATTCGGGAGAACGACGTTCTTCCTGATGCGCCTGAGAGTCTCCGCGTAGAAGGCGTTGCCCTCAGCTTTGACTTCAATGGCGTCGTTTCTGGGTCCAGGAAGTTGTCTTGTCTTCTCTTTTCTTGGATTTTCTTCTTTCCCTTTCTGGGACTTTTCTTCTTTTCCGTTCTTGTTTTTAGAGTCTTCTTTTCCTTTTGGGCCATTTGGTGATTTCCTCTTTGGTATGGATTCTTTTTTCCCCTCCTTGGCCTTTTCTGCTTTGGCCGTTCTCTTGGAAGTGACCTTGCGCCACTTTTCCTCTTCTTTTGGAGACCCAGCTTCCGTGAGTGATGAAGTCTGGGTAGCCTTGGTTTTTAGCTTCATCCCAGTCTCAGCCACGTCTTGGCAGGTGCCCGTGTCATGCTTGCGGAAGTCAGCCAATATCAATACCGCATTGGTGATCACCGCTAATCCCTCCTTTATCAGGGCGTGGACGTTGGTTTTTTCCTTGATGTACGCCATCAAGGACGTGACCTTTGCCTCCAGCAAGTCCACCGTCTCCCACATCTTCGTTGTATTTGTTTTATAAGTGTCCATAGTTGATCCCACGAGTGGCAAGTGAAGAGAAGTCCATCCGACCAGAGCCCCGCATAGCCGAATAAGCCAGAATACTCAGAGGTGTTGGCAGGTACCTCTGAGGGATCGTTTGCAACCTGTTATTTTGCGTCTACAGGCCACTCATCCATCAGCACGATGCCTTACACTATATCTTGGGTTAAAGACGTTGTCTGTTCTTAGTAAGCTGCCGAGGCAGCGGGAGCCCCCCTACCACGACAAGGTGACAGACGCAGGGGGGAACCTAACCTAACCTAACCTAACCCAGTTGCTTTTTTTATCTTGCAGGGAACCACACGCATGTTTGCCTTCTCTTCATTAAAAAATCCATATCTCGAAAAAAAAAAATACGTTGTTTTTACAAATTCTTTTTGCCGTAAAGTGAAAATACAAGTGTAATATATATGTGTGAGTGTTATCTTTAAAATATCCTGAGGGATTCCTAGGATATTAAGTTTTGTGTGTTAACCACGTGTTCGGCATTGCCGAAAGTGAGGTTATGTGTACATTTTAAAGTGTCAAATATTTTTGTGACAATTTGTTTAATCTGTTTTTTACTATTACCTATCGACTTATTTACATACCGATTTTTTTTATTAAATACCTACTTTTAGTCTTAGTTTAACATTGACAGTGAACGGACGTGCTCCCGGTGATTGTGTGCTGGAAAACTCCGGAAAACTCGTTTCAAAGTTCGAACACCTACAATGTCGAAAAAGCTCGAAAAAATCCAGTGAAATCCGTAAAACTCCCGGAAAATCCTTTGGCCTTCAAGATTAAGTTTTTTTTTCGAAAACTTGTCCGTGCGTCGAAGTCTCTTGCCGGATTCTCAATCTCCTCCTCTCGGACTGGTCCCAACAGATTGAGTAGGCGGAAAATTCCGGAAAAATTCTTTCCGAAGTCCGAGCACCTACAATGTCGGAAAAGCTCGGAAAAATCCAGTGAAATCCTGAAATATCTTGGAAAACTTCCTTCGGGTTGCTTTCGGATTTTTTCCCGCGCGTTGAGATCTCCTTCGAGCTTGACTCTTGACCGAGCGTTGATGTCTCTGGCTACGAATGCGTAGACCGTAGTGCATTATTCAACTTCGGCAGCATCTCGACCTGTTTCTTGGGTCGGATTGATTCGCATTGAGTCTCGAAGCTTGTCATTGAGTGCACGTCATCCTTCATCGTCGGCATTTTGATTTGCAGACGATTCATATTCCATCCCTTCCGCTCTCTGAGTATTCCTTACCCAGGGCAGCGACTCGGGTGTCAATCCATATCACCCGCGCGACTGGAGAGGTTTTACCCCGATTGCGGTCAACTGGTCGCTGACACGGCTTGGTGGGCTGCAAAAGGGAGTGACAGCGCTAGCAGTTGGGTCCCGTCCGAAGGGTAACCAGTCCCTTGTTCGGTGATTCGGCCTTGGTGCATACCGGCTCCGCTGCGCACGACCTTTTTTCTGAGTCTGGTTGTCCGCTACAGTTTAAGACTGGTGCGGATCATCCGGAGTCAGACAGACTCAGTTCAACAGTCTTACGCACTCGGTTGACCGAAGTTCGTTGACGACGTTCACTTTCACGAAGGGGAGTTGAACTTCCATCAATTCCCCTTCCTTAGACATGCCCAATGTGCTGAGGTCACCGCCGTCGACGCCGTCTGGCGACGATGCCAGGCCCTCAGAGAGATCACGATCGAGCCCGAACCTGACTGAGACTGGGAGAACTTTGCGCGCAGCGATCGTGGGAACGGAGAAGAAGACCGGAACTTTAGACGTCCAACCCAAGCCACCATCCAAGCCCGTCACTATTCCCACCTCAACTGGAACAACAAAACCAGCCAAGTCTACAACAAAGATCACTACCAGGCAGACAAGGAAGGCGGTGGAGAAGGATCTCACTTCGGCATCTCCTGAGATGGCTGCTAAGAAGACCGCTCACACCCAGACGACACAACCGATCCAGGACGTTACCCCGACACAGCTTGTTTCCCAGCCTGAATCCGCGTCGTTAAAAACTAACACTGTAGACTCTCTTTCTTTACAGGTTATTAATTTATCAACTAAAGGCCTGCGCATGGTAGACCCCTTAAAGGGGAATATCACGAAAGAGACCAGAGAAGGATTGATGTCCATATTCACGGATATCATCGACCTGGCCGCCGAGTTAACAAAAAAATGCCAATCACAGGAAACGACGTTCCTGAAGGAGAAAATAGCGCTAATCCAAAAGAGCGCTATGATCAACCCTCCCTCAACAGCCGGAACTACCTCATTCAGCTATGCTTCGGTGGCAGCGTCGGGTTCTTCCCATGCTATAATCGTCAGTGCAGCTGATAAAACCAAAACTACCTCCGATATTAAAGCAGCCTTAAGGCAAGATTTGAGGCCCTCTGAACTGAAAGTTGGAGTCAGCGGACTCATAGCCGCCAAGGACAACAAAGTAATCATCAAATGCCCGACCTCCAACGACGCCGACAGAATCAGAGCCGCTCTTCCAAGGCTGACCAAAGGAAACTTGGTCGCTAAGGAAGGCAAACGACTAGCGCCAACCGTCGTTCTCAAAGGAATCGAAAAATTTTGGTTGAAAAATGGTTTCCCAAAGATGATGAGATCGTAGAATATATTCTCCAGCAGAATGATTCAATTTTTGAAGCCGTCGGCCAGGACAAAGAAGCCATTAAACTACAAAGGACTTTCCGGAACAGAAACAGCGACCACCTACGAAATGCCGTCTCAACCGTCAACAGCGACGTCCGAGAAGCCATGATCAGCCAGGGAAGGATAAGTATCGGATACCAGCGAGTGCAGGTAGAGGACAGCTGCCCCATTATGCAATGTTACAAGTGCATGGGATTTGGACATTCATTAGCCAGGTGCATGGAGAGCAAAGATCGTTGTTTACACTGCGCTGGCGAACACAAATCCATGTCTTGCACGAAGAAGGATCAATAAGACAAACACCACTGCTGGAATTGTATTAAAATGGCCAAAGGTAAGACCGAGGTGTCAAAACACAGAGCCAACGACAAGAATTGTCCTTATCGGATTAAAATGATGATGCGAACCATGGAAAGAGTCAACTATGGCTAACTCCATCGTTCCAAATACCACCGGGACCCAATTAAAAACTACAGGCACCACAAAAGTAATTCAGTGGAATTTGGGCCGCTGCAAAGCGGCACAAGAAGAAGCACTAGCCAATAAGAGGGACGCGGATATATTGCTGCTACAGGAACCTTACACTGGCAATACCGGCAGAATTAATGCTCCGGGGGTCACTGTTTATCAATCAGTGACTTCCAAGGAGCGGGTCTGCAAAGCGGCAATAATTATCTGCAAATCCACGATAAATGGCATAATGCTGAGCAAATTCAGTGACTCAAATACCACACTTGTAAGAATTACCACAGAAGCTGGACCTCTTGTTATTGGATCTATGTACGTGGAGCCAAACGCTGACATTGCCCCAACATTGGGAAAACTCACACTGCTTGGAGATGTTCCAATCCTCATAGAGAGTGACCTAAACGCAAAAAATGTATGGTGGGGGAGTTTCTTTCGAAATTTCCACAAAGATTTGGAATCCCACAGATCCGAAAACTGCCCTTTATAATACAAAAAAAGCGAACTGGGAAAAGTTTTCGAAAGATATTAAAAATAAACTGACGGAAATTAACGCTTCTGAAAACTATTTTTCTGAAGTGAGCAACTCGCTTGTGTTGGAAAAGAAAATAAACACATTGATGGACATCTTGGGAGAATCGTGCAAAGCAAGTATACCAATCAGGAAACCTTTCAAAAGACAGCCCTGTCCTTGGTGGAACGCTGAACTCGATAAGCTCAAGAAAGAAGCAATCAAATGTAAGCACAGACTTCAGAATTCAGGAAGACTCCGAAGAGAGACCATAACGCTTCCGGAATATCTTGAAGCGAAACAAACTTATAAAGATGCAATTGCGAAAACCAAAATCGAGTCTTGGAAAAATTACTGCGCATCACAGACAAGAGAAACCGCTTGGTCTGCAATTCACAGAGTTTTGGTAAATCGAAGAAAGACTGCTCCACTAGCGACGCTCAAAGATGGCGACGAGTATTTAGCTTCGGCTGAAGAATCCGCTCAGCGGCTATTGGAGAAGTTTTTCCCGGACGACACCATACAAAATGAAACCAACGAACAGATTAACATCAGACGTAATAGTATGGCGGAAATTCTACCCTACACCCCAAACGACCCGATATTCACTGAAGAAGAGATCAAGGATGTAGTATCAAACATAAGTCCACATAAGGCACCCGGAGAAGATCACTTCACCGCCGACATTTGCCTTCATTTCTTCAACGTGGATAGGTCATTAGTATTGGGTATGTATAACGCATGTCTTAGAGTGAGCCACTTTCCAGCTCAATGGAAAATAGCGAGGGTTGTTGTCATTCCCAAGCCGGGAAAAGACGACCTTCAAGACATCAAGTCCTACAGACCGATCGGCCTCATTTCAGTATTTGGAAAAGTACTGGAAAAGCTGATGATAAATCGGATAAACTGGCATTTTCATCGAAAAGGTAAGTTGAGTCACAAGCAATATGGTTTTACGCCCCAGAAATCAACAGAAGACGCTCTGAACGCTTCAGTCAACGAAATCAGGACTGCGCTGCAAGACAAGAAGATGATCATAGCAATCTCGCTCGACATCAGAGGAGCCTTTGATAATGCTTGGTGGCCATTTCTAATTTGCCAGCTGAGAAGCAAGAAGTGCCCTCGGAACTTGTTTACGCTAGTGAAGAGCTATCATCAATTAATTGAGTTAGCATTTACTTGGTAGAATTCCATTTTACAAGAAATGAAAATATAATTAATATTAAATTCTACAGGTTTTTTTTTTTTTTTTTAAAAAAGGTTTGTCGATAGCTATTTCGGTTGTAACACCATTATCAAGACTACGACTACTGGCTGGTTGATAATGGTGTTACAACCGAAATAGCTATCGACAAACCTTTTAAAAAAAAAAAAAAAAAAAAAAAAAAAAACCTGTAGAATTTAATATTAATTATATTTTCATTTCTTGTTAGCTATCATCAACAAAGGAAAGTCATACTGTCACATTTTGATGCCACGCTCCAGAAGGTTACGACCAAAGGATGCGTTCAGGGATCATCTTGCGGACCGAGCTTTTGGAATTACATCTTAGATGATGTACTTCAGGAGGACTTGGGCCCTGGAGCTGAACTGAGAGCATTTGCGGATGACCTGCTATTGGTTGCTACAGCCAACAATACGACAGAGCTTGAAAATATGACTGACAAGGCGTTGAAAATTATCACATCATGGGGCTCGAAAGCCAAACTACACTTTGCAGAAGACAAAACCAACGCGATGTTCATTACCAGAAAAAAGGACCGACAACCAAACATTTACATGAACGGAGTTCAACTAAAATACGTGGATCACTTTAAGGTTCTCGGTCTCACCATAGATCGCCACCTTAACTGGTCCAAACACGTCGACAACATTTGTAAAAAGGCCGCAAGCATCACGAACAAATTGATCAGAGCCGCCAAACCCACATGGGGTGCGTCGCCGGGGGTTATGCAGCAAATATATTTAGGTGCTGTCGAGCCTCTGATAACGTACGCTTTCAGCGTGTGGGCGGACGCGGTAAAGAAAAAAGTCAACCGTAAGAAACTGAACTCCATTCAAAGACAAATTGCCATCAGATCTTGCAAAGGATACAGAACGATCTCTCTAGTTTCTGCTCAGGTCTTGAGCGGCTTCATGCCACTTGACCTGAGGATCAAGCAGCTTGCAGAATCATATGAGGTAAAGAAGACTCTCACCCTGCAGCACTTGCCGCAAGACAGAGTCTACCAGGCAACCGGAGACTTTTTCTCACTCCCTCATCCCTCGGAACGCAACCGGATTGACCATGGATACTATGATCAGACTCTGCCTGAGGCAACGCAGAATGAGCTGAGAATCTTCACTGATGGCAGTCTTTTGAACGACAAAGTGGGTGCAGCATTTGTACCTTACGATGGCGTGAGAGAGTTGCCGTCGAGAAAGATCAAACTCGACGACATATGCTCAGTGTTTCAGGCGGAACTCCTGGCGATCCGAGAAGCTTTGAGCTACGTTCTGAAGAAATCACCAAACAGATGGAAACAAGTAACGATCTTGCAAGACTGCAAATCAGGCGTCCATGCAATAACGGACCGAAATTCGGTCAATCCTATTGTCATGGACATTAAAACTGATATCCAGGAACTACGATGCAGAAAACAGAACGTGCACATCGGCTGGATAAGGAGTCACTGCGGAATCCTAGGAAATGAAAAAGCGGACAAAAAGGCTCAAGAGGCTACTCTTAAAAAGACGGCCCCAGATTTTGCCAAGTTTCCGCTCACTTTTGCCAAAAGGAAAATAAAAAGCAGGACTCTTCAACTCTGGAATGATCGATATTTGAAAGAAACGACAGGAAATATTACTAAAATGTTTTTCCCAACAATTTTCCATGCCTTTGATTTCAGGAGAATGCAGGAAGTTGGCTTTGAACTCACACAATTCCTCACGGGTCACGGTAGGTTCATGAGCTACCTGCATCGATTTAAGCTCTCCGAGATCGACAGCTGCCCGTGTGATGATATGACCCCTCAAGATGTCCCTCATCTTTTTATGCATTGCCCCATTTTCAGCTTCCAAAGACAGCAGCTGGAGGCGCGATGCAGGAGTCTAGATGAGGACCTATGCGACATCGGATCCGTGATAGTTCACAAGGAACTATCACGAAGGGTAGTATCATACATGATCAAAATAGTGCAGGATATTGGCAAAATAAACAAAGCCAGGACACAAAATGCCGAACACTCTTCAAGTGAAACGGAAGGCCTGGTGATTTCTGTCAACAGTCCGTCTTCTCCTGAAGAGTTTTCTGTGGTTTCCTCTTCACAAGAGCAAATGCGGAGAAGTTCCTGTTAAGACCCACAGTAGTATATCCCTCCTGATCCCAACACTATATAGTAGAAAAAAGACTAATAAATAAAGAAAACTCCAATTGAAGATCTACAAACCTTGTACATAATAAGCAAGTGAGATACCCGGGGTTCCAGCGGCTAGCTCAGGTGTCCATCGAACCCCGGATTCACAAAAAAAGAAATTCAAACGGTTGGAGTATAAATAAAACTCGGTCTTTCGTGTTCGTGACGTGGTCTTATATTTTCTTATCCTTTTTAGTTTCACAAATTTATATCTGGGTTTTTACGATTATAGTCGCAGGTCCTATCCTATCGGAAAGGGAACGCTTACCTCCTTTTCTTTTCTTTTTTCAAATCTCGCGTACCTACGCCGTCCAACAAAAAGGACTCTCGTGATTGGCCAAATTTTATCGCCTGATTTTGATTTGACGAATCACGAGGACCACCTCGGCGCAGGCGCGCAGGGATTTTTACGTTGCCGGCAAGCGCGGCAAAATTTATTATATTTAAATACTTATATTTAGTCTTAAAATTATCTCTTTCATACATCATCATTTATACTTTTTGAGTCAAATTAAATTTATCTTAATTACACCTCCGCCCAATATGTGATTTTCACACACCGGACGAAGGCCCTTACTTATAAATAAAAAATACTTACGTGGTTGAGCAAGGAATCAGATTAGATGTTTTATGAAGCCGTTTCTAGAGGTCAGGGTTACGTTTCGACTTGAGCTACTAAATGATTATTTTACACCGGGAGAAGCCCGCCTGTAACAGGGGTGTATCAATTCGCCCCATCTGGATTAAAGTCGAAAGGTACGCCCTGATCTCATCGGCCACCCATCCAATTCCTTGTTCATCCGTTAAGTACATGGCATGATAACAGTTTATAAAAAAATTCAACTATAATCTAACTATTCTAACATAAAACAAAAAACAACTAACTTTACGTATTGTTTCTATATTTATTTTAATTACTATTTTCCTGCTCAAAGCAATGCTCCTGAATAAGTCAGAGTTTGATTTATTTTCCTTTCTTATTATCATTTGTCATAATTTATTATTATTTTATTTTTCTCCTGTAATGTCATGCGTTTATTTTGTTTTCGTAATGTTTTTGTTATTCTTCTCGTTCTTTTATACTAGTCAGCGGAGGGGTCGTGGAGCTGCAGTCTTCGACTCTTGGGCTGTCCAGTTTTTTTGTATTCCGAGAGGCTACATTTGTAGACGTTTGGCCCTCGTTCGGAATTATAGTTTCGTGTTACGTTTTTCTTCTTCTGGTGCAATAGGAGCGTATCTCGTTTGGCGTCGTCTGCCTTTGCAACCAGGGCGTGGTAGTGGCGTTACTATTGAGCCAGGCTCGTTTCGAGCAGCGGATATCCTTCTGTGGAAAGTTTTCCACTCATCTGCTGGTCTCTGGAGTATCACCTCACGGACAGATACTGTGTCTCCATCTGTTCCTATTACTGCGAGCAAGGCATCGTATAGCGGTACAACGGCCAGGCTCGTTGACAGCGGCACGGCTTTCTCACAGGTACTAGGATGGATTTTCACAATAAGTATCTTTTTCCCTTTCTTTTCTTTGTAGATGGTTACACTTCGGAAGTACCTCTTGTTGTTTCACGATATCTTTCAGGCGTCACGTCCCTAGTCTCTCCATGAACCTGCGCGAGAAAGGAGAGTGCGCACTCTCCACACCATCAAGCTTTGGTATCATGAATTTTCGGCTACGCTGCCTTTGGATGCGCTTACTTCGAGAGGTGGCTCCCTTTGTGCTTCCAAATTGACTTCATCTGTATTTATTCTTTTTCTTTCTTTAGTAATTTATTCGTTCATTAGACTTCCTGTACTTTAAATTTATTCGAATTTACTTTATTAATTACTCCTACCCCATACATTAAATAGCTACTAATTTTATATAAAATCTTCCCATTGTACTTATGGTACTTACTATCACTTTTAATATTTTACCCTAATACCCATAATTATTTTGCAACATTGTATTGACTGTATAAATCACATTGATATTAAAAATTGAAATATTCCACCCTCTCATTATATTTATTTCTGAATCAGTACACTTAAAACTGTGTAATTAACTTTATTTTTAGTGAAACCCATTTTATTTAAAAAAAATTGTTGTTTCGTTTTACGCGCCCGACATCCTATTCCAAAGGCGCGCCGCGCCGATTTGCGGTGCCTCTCACGTTTTATTATTATTATTTTTTTTTCATTATTGAAACCCCGTTGAGAAATTTACGGCTTATTAACTCATTTTTTTTTTATCACAAGCATACAATCTCTACTTTCATCCTCTTATACCGAATTTTAACGTATTATTCAAATTTCACTAATCAACTATAATATACACTTCGTCGAGTGATGCCGCATTATTCCCGTTCCGTTTTCGCTGTGTTAAATTTACGATTGGTAATTTGTAAAGAAATAATAGTGACGGTCGTATACTATTTTCTTCGTTTCTCTTTGGATTCAAATTATTAACACGGCGTAACTTTGAAACAGGTTTCGCGCTACTGTAGAATATCCTCTTTCCCGTTTATAAAATTGTTTGCGATTTTCAATGTTAATGTTTTCGAATTCATTCATATTTACTTTATTTGAACGGAAAGAATTGGCGTCACTTTGCGAAGTGTTATTTTTAAAACTAGAATGTACATTTTTCGTACTAATGAACTTAAGATTACAAGGCTCAGAAAGTTGGTCCTTAATTAACTTTATATCCGTAATTAGAAGAATTTCCGGATGTTTTATTCGTATAATCTACACATTTCACTTCCAACAGCAACTCGGCGTTCACCCTTGACTCGAGGGTTGGCGACTGGTCCTGCTTCATCTCCTCGTGGTCGAGCCTGCGCCCGCACAGATTCGATTCATCTCAGCTTGCGCGCCTTTTCAGCCCTCTTGTGAGGCTCCCTGGCCTCGCGTTTCCTTTTTCTCTCCTCACCGAACATCCCGTGGTCGACTAGGGTACACGACATGTTAGTGATACCCTAGGAAAATCGGCATTTTGCTCGCCGTTTTTCGTCGTGAGTGGGCCGTGGCCTCTACGAGCCCTCCTCGCTGGATACCGTCGATGATGTGTCTGGTCTCCATAGGTGGGATTTGTGCAGCCATTCGTCGTACTGGAGACGCGCTGGTGCTACGGTCTCCAGCACGACGCTAGGCGCGGTCAGCTCCGTATGTAGACTGTCTTCGAACACCAGAGGGCTCTCCCGGTTTGATGTTGGAAACAGCACTTCTTCTTTGATAAGGGTCACGTCGGAGTCCACTTTTTAGTTAACCATTTCTTGGTTGTTCCGGCTCCTGGATCATAAACTTTTATTTAGCGTTCGCGGGCGTAAATTTTATTTCGCGGGTTCGGAAGAATCCATGCGATTCTTCGAGCTTCACGTTGCCAAGGCGCTATTGAGATACCCGGGGTTCCAGCGGCTAGCTCAGGTGTCCATCGAACCCCGGATTCACAAAAAAAGAAATTCAAACGGTTGGAGTATAAATAAAACTCGGTCTTTCGTGTTCGTGACGTGGTCTTATATTTTCTTATCCTTTTTAGTTTCACAAATTTATATCTGGGTTTTTACGATTATAGTCGCAGGTCCTATCCTATCGGAAAGGGGACGCTTACCTCCTTTTCTTTTCTTTTTTCAAATCTCGCGTACCTACGCCGTCCAACAAAAAGGACTCTCGTGATCGGCCAAATTTTATCGCCTGATTTTGATTTGACGAATCACGAGGACCACCTCGGCGCAGGCGCGCAGGGATTTTTACGTTGCCGGCAAGCGCGGCAAAATTTATTATATTTAAATACTTATATTTAGTCTTAAAATTATCTCTTTCATACATCATCATTTATACTTTTTGAGTCAAATTAAATTTATCTTAATTACACCTCCGCCCAATATGTGATTTTCACACACCGGACGAAGGCCCTTACTTATAAATAAAAAATACTTACGTGGTTGAGCAAGGAATCAGATTAGATGTTTTATGAAGCCGTTTCTAGAGGTCAGGGTTACGTTTCGACTTGAGCTACTAAATGATTATTTTACACCGGGAGAAGCCCGCCTGTAACAGGGGTGTATCACAAGGTCAATAATAAATGCAACTCCCATATAAAAAAAAAAAAAAACCTAACCTAACCTAACCTAACCTCATGAGCGAGGAACAGTATGGCTTCACTCCACAAAAATCGACAGAAGACGCATTAACCGACGCGGTAAATTTTATAAAAGAGCACAGAGATAACAAACGAATAGTCGTCGCGGTATCTCTAGATATAAGCGGCGCATTCGATAATGCCTGGTGGCCGATGCTGCTAAAGCAGCTCGCTGACAAAGACACACCGGCAAATCTCTATGCGCTGGTCCGCAGTTATCTTCGAAACCGAAAGGTTAACATAACACATGCAGGAGCAACAACGACCAAGCTGACGACGAAAGGATGCATCCAGGGATCGACATGCGGTCCGTCATTCTGGAACATCATATTGGACGATCTTTTAAAAATAGACTTCGGTCATGGCTGCAGGGTTCAAGCCTTCGCAGACGATGTTCTTCTTTTAGTAGAGGGACAAACTGTTGAGGGTGTGGAACTCTGCACAAATGAAGCTCTGAAGAAAGCAGCGGCCTGGGGAAGAAAAGCAAAACTGCACTTCTCGGAGGAAAAGACCAATGTGATGATAATGACAAGGAAAAAACTCACCGCTCTGCCGAAGATAAAAATGAATGGAGTTGCCTTGACGCCAGTAGAACACTTCAAAATCTTAGGTGTCACAATTGACAAAAACCTGAACTGGTCCCGCCACATCGACAACGTTGCGAAGAAGGCGGCTGGAATTGCTTCAAAATTGATGAGAGCCGCAAAACCTACATGGGGATGTTCCCCAGAGGTGACGCGGCAACTCTATCATGGAGTGGTTGAGCCGATAGTCCTATACGCGGCGAACGTATGGGGCGAGGCAGCCAATAAGAAGACAAACAAGAAGAAACTGGACGCACTCCAAAGGCAGATGGCCATCAGAGCTTGCCGTGGCTACCGGACAGTCTCCCTGACATCAGCTCAGGCACTCACAGGATTCACTCCACTGGACCTAACCTAACCTAACCTAGCCACCCATAAATTTATTGTACTCCACTATCATTTTTGGTTTTGTAACCCGTTTCCCGAAACGATTTGTTGTTTCCGTAAGTTCGCCGTCAAATTCTGAAGATATTGATAGAACTTCTCTTCTATCCTTCCACTTCGTAATACAGACTCCGTGCTCTGTATATTGACTAATCGATTCTCCCGTTTTTAGTTTTTTATTTGCAACATCTACTGAGTTTCCTTTTCTGTTGCTTCGCAGTGTTCCAGTTACAAACGTGTCTTCATTTAGCATAGATTCTGTTAGTTCTACGCTATTATAAAAATTGTCCATGAACAATGAATGACCGTATCCAGTTTTCCCATTCATTAGTTTGAAAACCACTTTGTTTGTATGATTTTTGCCACCCAACTCCTTGTCAGCGGCGCAACCATAAACTATCATTTTCAAAGCCAGGCCATTCGATTCCGCCAGTATGTATAATTTTATCCCGTATTTGGCCTTTTTACCCTTGATGTATTGACGAATAATCAATCTGCCTCTCCACAGCATGAGAGATTCATCAATAGATAAATAGTGTCCATTCGTTGGTTGAAAAAATCTATCAGCGGCTTTACTTTATCCAATGTAGAACTATTTTCGACATTCTTATTGAAATGTAATGCACGCATTATCAATAAAAACCTATCTCTAGACATATACTTCGAAAACATTTTGAGATTGAACAGCTCATCTGTTTTCCAGTAATCATTTATCCTATTTATGCGGATAGTGCCCATATGAAACAAAAGCCCTAGCCAAACACGGAATTCTTCCACAGTAATATCTTTCCAATGAGTTATTCTGCTTTTTTCTCCTTCCGATTGAGCCAAGACCTCTACTGCGTAAGCGTTTGACACTTATAACTAAATTATAAAAGTCATTATTGAATAATACATTGAAAATATCTACAGGATCCTTGCTTGGGATGTCAATTTTTACACCCGGTATTCCCAAAAATGGTATATTTTTAGCGGGTTTTCGCGTACCATTGTGTGGATCCAGAAGTTGATGGTCGTAATAATTCAGGTGTTTCACTGATCTGAAAATCATCCTGTCCCGATGTTGAAGTGCGATCGGGTGGCAACCGTGCCAGTCTAATCATCCCATCATCACTTCCTGAGTCTGTTTCCGATTCACTATGTACCTCAAATTCAAAGTCACTATCATCACCAATGTCAATAGATTCACCGTCACTATCGTCATCTTCAACCCTTGCTCTTTTAGAATTTGAAGGACCATCCATTTTGATAATAAAAAAAAACAGTAGCAGACTATGTATAAATGATAAAGAGTAAAAAAAAATGTAAAATGTTCACGTTGTTTATGTTCACTGCTCAATGTTTATGTTTGTAACGAACCGTAAATAAGTTTATAAAAAAGAGCTCTAAATAATATTACGACCGAGAGTGTGAATGCACCTTTATCTAGATTTTTATGAAGCCGCGCGAAACGCCCGATTTCGTCGACGAAAGGTATTGGAATGAACGTATATGATATGCTACATGTGTATGTGTTCATTTGTAACACGCTGACGAATATTTTTTACCATACAAACCCATACTAACGTCTGACGCACCAGTCGCGTAATCAGCGCCTTACCAATGTATACGATTACGCACACGGTGCGTCTTCAGCGTCCAACGTGTTAAAACTAATGTGAACAATGACCTTCCTCGCATTTCTTTGGAGAGTCTATGTCAGTTTACGACAGCCAGTGTATGTTTGATATGTAACTTTTGAAAATGATTGTTCACATACATCTATTATGTAGACTCGAATATAGTAAAAATAGCAAATGCAATTTGTTTCAACTGGTCATATGAGTTGAGAAGGCTATTCCATGTATTAAAAATCATAGTATCTACCTTATGTAGATCTTTTGGAGCGCTCCACTTGTGTAGTGATATTAAATTGCATTTTTCTCTCTCCAAATCTTTAATTTTAATGGCAAGACTTGTACTTGTAGTTGACTTAGAATTTGGAGCTCTTTAAATCCACCAATTTTATTTCAAAAGTGCTCGTGTCAATAAAATCAAATGCATCTTAGGTCTTCTTCTGACTGCAGTCTATTTCAAAATTTGGATTTCATTACACTCAATGCAGAAAATCGCAAAGGGTGGTAATAAAGGTAGTAAACAGAGAAGAGAATGTCGTCTCAAAATAAATAATTAGTTTTGATCACTGCGATCGCGTGAAACGTCAACGTTAAACAGTGGGGCCAGAAAATTGTATTCAATACAATATTCTTCGCAGCTTGTATACTATAAATGCTGGCAAGAATATTGTTGTGTTGAGAATATTTCGCGACCCACTAAATATACCAATCGATCCAATTTTGGGTTGCGACCCATAGGTTAAGAAACGCTGTGCTATACCATCATTTATCAAGAAAAGAAAAGGGCTACAACTACAAAGCAAACAACACTGGAACATATGCACTTTAATAAGTAATTTGAACTTAAATGTATGTATGCAAAAATTATTATGTACATTATTATGTATCTGAATAGCCGCGTACTGACTGAGCAAGCAGCCTCGCGACTATCGCAGCGCGCGATAAAATTAACGTTACATGCGGCTGCCGCGCGCAGCAAGGCCAAGCCGCAAGACGTCCGAGCATTTCAGTTTCGCGAAGTCGAGATGAGGCCGCACGTGCGTATTACTGTCGCAGCTACTGCGTTTTTACTGATTCATTGATTTATAAAGACAAAGAAAGAAAAATCTAAAAGGTTTTGGGTTAAAAAAATATAAATATGAAAGTTGACTTGATTTTTCCCTTCTGTATGATCCCATCCAGGGCTCAATCTTCTTCATCAAATCCGCTGCGGGGTCGTTCATTTCCCGGCTTATATTTATGCCGCATGGATCGGCGCATGCGTTTGCCTTGGACGAGCTGCGTACTGACTGAGCGAGTAGCCTCGCGAGGCAAATGCTCGGTCAGTACGCGGCTAATAAATAATAATTGGTATAATAATGTTTTCTTAAATGTATGTACTTATGTAGGTCCATTTTATTTTCACGTATCCTTTGAAACACATATCATTTAAACGATTGCATGATTTTAAATCTTATCTAACTTACATGAAAATCTTCGGAACGAATTAAGCACGCAAGTCGAGAACTAACTGTAAAAACCAATGACGGAAATCGCATTAACCTACGCACAATGTCCAATATTAATTTTGAAAACTGTTTCCAAATAACTTCTTTGAACATTATGTGATTACCCCTGTAAGTGTTCTGTTTAAATAAGTACAATGTTATAAAATTGTATTTGTTGCGATATGAAATACTAATAGTAAGGTTATTAATTTGAAAAAAATAATGAAAACATAATATCGTTCAGCAGTTACATAATATATTATTTAGAATTACGTTAGCCTGTACAATATTGTGATTTAATAAACCATTTTTCTTATTGAATGAATAATTCTCAATATTTGAGAAAGTAACATTCTTTATTGGACATTACATAATTTTAAAACACCTATAACGGGACTCGAATCTGCTTACACTTGGATTCATGATAAATTCAGGGCGAGTTGGCCTTCGAGGCTCAGCGTAATTCCGGCTGGGGTGGTATTTCTTGATGCGTCTTTCAAACCGTCCAATAGTATCGTCCAATTTTGATGTAGCAAATCATATTAAATTTGTCATGTAAGGTCATAATATAATATTAAGAGGGCAAAGCCGCCGCTATCGAATGTTTTCTCCTGTGTCTGTGGAAACTGCTCGAATACTTGCAACGGAAAGTGCACATGTCACAATGAAATGTCTTTTCGGAACCTAGATTCTGCAGTGCCTTCTTTTCATCTGTCTTTTTTAATTTGTGCTTGAGCAGACTGCTCGCATTCTTGAATTGGTACAGACAGACATCGCACTTGAACACTGTCACTCCGGCGTGCGCCAGACCGTGAATTTCGAGGGCTTCTGAATATTTTGTTTTGAAATTGCAATCTGCGCATTTGAAGAAGGATTTCACCGCTGCTTTGTCGTCGGGCACGGATTCAGAGAGAGGATCGGGGGAAGGAGGCATTTTGTCTCTGTGGCTAGACCTCATGTGACATTTTAAATTGTCAAGGCGCGTGTATTGACGTGGACACAACTCGCACTTGAATTTCTCTTCATGCGTCTTACGATGCCGGTACATGCTAGACATGTGCTTGAATGATGCGTCGCACACTCCGCAAGTAAAATTTCCAGCATTTTTATGCGTCAACATGTGCCGTCTCAGTTCGGCACTGAAAGCCCCAACGAAATCACAAACATGGCATTGGAGACCCTCTCCGAGGTGATCTCGCACGTGTTTCTTCAGAGAGGATAAATGCTTAAATTGGCCTGTGCATATGTGGCATCGGTAAGGCGTTTCTCCTGTGTGCGTTCTATTATGACATTTCATCTCGCTAGGTCTCCTGCATGTGTAATCGCAGACGCCGCATTGCAAGGGTTTTTCATCAGTGTGAACCATAATATGTTGCTTCAAAGCAGCTTTCTGATTGAACTTGTGAGAGCAGACGGTGCATTCAAACTGTTTGATCCCTGAATGAATCAGTTGATGTCTTTTCAATCTGCCTGAACTGGTAGTGGTGTATGAACACATATCACATGTGTGAGTTCTCAGGAATCCGTGTACAACTCGGACGTGCTCTTTTAAATCTCTAAAACATTTGTATTTTTTGTCACACTTTTGACAGTCGAAAGGCCTTTCTTCCGTATGAGCCTTGCGGTGATGGACGAGGGTGCTGAGGCGGGCGGCTCCGAAGGAGCAAATCTCACACAGATACTTGATCTTAGATCTGTCATGTTTTAAAATATGTTCTTGCATATAACTTTTAGTTGAACATTTATATGGACACACATCACAAAACAACAGAGTCGATTCTCCACCGTGCGTGAGTCTGTGACATTTTAAATTATAGTATCTTTTGCAGACGAATGGACAGAGTCGACATTTGTACACTTTTTGACCCAAGTGTAGCATCCCATGGATAGTCATCGTGGCTGAAAACCTGCATCTAAAAGGGCAAACTTCACATTGTAACGTCGGTTTCACATCGCATGACATGTCTTCATACAATTCCAGGTGAAATGCCAGGTGCTTCTCCATCTCTATTGAAGAGGGGAAAACCATGAAACATATATAGCAGACATAGTTATATCTGAATACTACCATCTTGGATAAGTTAACAACGGGAACGCTTTGAGCCGCCAACACTTCTTTTTTAATATCTTGCTGGTAGATTGAAATATTGTTGACATCGATGTCCGAACATATTGATTGCGTCTCTTCTTTGATTTTAATATCGATGATAGGAAACATGTCAGGCGTCAGGTTATGTTCGCCAGAATTTAAAGAAATTCCTATGCCACCAGTGTTACATGGAGAACTCGTTGAATTATTAACCTAGAAAAGAAGAAATTAACAAACATCAGTATAAAAAAATATTACAATTTCCCACTTTCCATTGAATAAGTTTGTTCCGGGTTTAACTCTCAAGGTAAAAGGTGTTTCTGTTATGTGTTCCAATACAGTCCTCATGGCTGTAGTTTTCAAACTATTACAACCATTAAAACTTTTACAGTGTGGATAGTCAACGTAACGTCATCTAGAATGTAATGCAAGAAAATTTGCAAGGCATTTCAACAGACATCTCATGTCTTCAAATCTTATTTGGCTTGGTACATAGGTATTTCTACCTATGTACCAAGCCAAGGAAGGTTACTGACATTCTTATTAATGAAAACTGAAATAAATTGCAATATTTAACATTTCAAATGATTATTCCTTTGATTTTGATCACTTTTTCATAATCACAGAAACACCCCGATTGTATTGCAACATCAAGAATGAGGGACTGGTATGCATTATCATTGAATAAAAATCATTAATCGGTGCACGTACACACGTCAAAACCACAATATGAATTAATAAGATAGAAATCAATCGCTATGGACCAAGATTTTGAAGCTGGACTCCGTTTATTACTTTATGACGGTCAGGCCATAAATCACAAGAAACACAAGGTGCGCTAAGTGTCCTCGAGTATTACCAATATAATTAGTGTTTTGTTTACGTGACAAATTTTAATGCATATTATGATACAAATGTGACTAATGAAAATAACATATTCTTTAATACGGGTTTAAGTTTATCCCGAGAATATTCCCGGATAAAACTAAGATTTGGAGACACTGACAAAATTTAGAATCAAGGTATACCTATAACCATAATGAGGCCCTACATTTGGTGTGAAGCATAAGCAGTTGTTTATGCCTATGCCCAAGACTGAGGTCGCCACACACCCAAGTGTGTTTTGACTGAGTTTATAGAGACTTTCTAATAAAAGTGCCCATGGAGAGAAGAGTACGGAGAACTAACAAAAATATATGATTCTAATTAATTTATATATAATATGTAAAAACAATACGGACATACTAAACTATGTGAAGAGATCTTCACATCTGCAATAAGACACCGCAAATTTTTTAAAAGGATTATAGTTGGCCTTTGTGGCGACCGGGTCGGACGGCCCGTTGGGTCCCACAGCCGGTTGGACTGACTCGAGCATCTCTTCCCTTTCGGAGCACATTCTCGGATATTAATGTTATGTTAATGTGTTAGTGTAAATGTTAGCAATTCAATAAAAATGTTTTATATAATTTTTAAAAAAAGTATTACCTGCCTAAGTATAATATGGTATATTTTATTAGTATACAAACAACATGTAAAAATACCTTTTTTTCAGAAATTATAGGTACTTAAAAGAACATTTTAATGACCTGGTGACATTTCACAAAAATGGAAACTGCCGTTTTTGTTTATAAGCCCTTTTGTATTGTACGGAATATAATGACAAATACATTAACATCACTCGAAGCACAACAACACGCGCGTGTTTGAGCATGTAACTAACCATGTTCAAACACGCGCGATACCATGATCTTACTCCCTACTTCATTTATCGTTTGTCAATTTATGGCTACGGCCGTATGTTGTAGTTTAACCACTGGGAAATGCCAATAGAAATGGCTTATTTCAAAAAAATACTACCACATTCTTAGGTCAATAATTATTATAAAGCAATCATTATTCGTAGGATGTTTATCACATTTCAATGGTCAAAGACATAGCTTAAGCCGCGTTGACACGGTCCAAGTACGATCCAAGTACACTTGGACCGAGTGTCATCCAAGTACACTCGTATGAGACATCTTCATACTAATTATTCCTATCCAAGCTACTTGGACCGCGTCCTACTCATCCAAGTTAACTTGGATAGGAATAATTAGTATGAAGCTGTCACTTGGATGACACTCGATCCAAGTGTACTTGGATCGTACTTGGACCGTGTCAACGCAGCTTTATAATCAGTAACTTTAGAATTATCTTCAAATGTGTTAAACGTGCCCATTTCTTTGAATAATAAAATGCCTAAATTCTTGTCAAATTTGGGATCACAAAGATTATAAAATATATTTTTTTATCGTAAATATGTCACTATATAATGTTAACATTAATTTTACTAATGGTTTTGTGAATGCGTTTAAAAATTAATAAATCTAAAAAATTTAACACCACTGCACATGGATGTACTGAAATATGACTATATTATTCTAAAACATTAGAGCGAGATTTAAAAGAATACTATTTTATGTAATAAAAATACTTTATGCAGTCATCAAATATGTAAAATAAATATAAAGGATAATAAGGCTTCAAAATTATATAAATAGATCATCTACAACGTTTAAGGAATGTACAGGGTTATGCTCTGAAAATTCCATAAAAACTCCATTTTGACCTACGCTGAGCATGTGGGCCGTTAATGTCTTGGTAAAATTCATCAATCGTCGATAGACCTCAGTCACAAAAACGATATGGAGTAAAAAACTTATGCCCCGCGGCTGAAGAAACTTCACTTCGACACGTTAGTTTTTATTATATTATTATTAATTAAAAAAACTATTACGTTTTTTGTCAGCTGTCTTTCTGTAGATAGCTTCTTTAAAGTAATTCTTTTTCTTCTATTTTGTTTTACACTTTTCATAGGCTTTTTATTCATTTTTGGTTTTTTACGTGTGATCTTCGTGGGTTTTTTGGGTCTCTTTCTGACACTGATAGCACTTGGCTGATCTAACTTCACATTTTCCAGATCGGTCAGCTGCCGCCTCTCTGATTCTCGTTCTTCGGA
This sequence comes from Rhyacophila brunnea, assembly GCF_057557595.1. NCBI lineage: Eukaryota > Metazoa > Arthropoda > Insecta > Trichoptera > Rhyacophilidae > Rhyacophila > Rhyacophila brunnea. The sequence goes on along the minus strand of NW_028232796.1, from coordinate 41,613,548 downwards.
GTCGTCCTGCCGTACAATCAATAATTCTTCCTCCTGCCCGATAATTATTGACATATTGTTACATAGGAAGAATACCGTAAAAATATTTCAACAGTATACCGTACGGAAGTTAATTATAAAACTTATTAACATTCAAATCATAATGAAATTACTGAAATAACAAAGTGCTAATGAATACTAAAAATAGTAAAAATAATGCCAAACATCAACTTTGACTTTGACAGCTGAAAAATTGACGCAGTCCGCAGTCAGTGTTGCCATCTTTTCAAAGTGGAATTATAGTACAGAGCTTCCAAAATTATAGTATTTGGGGGGAAAATACAGTACGCGTTGTCATCTGAATCTGTCGAAAACGTAGGTATAGGTTTTTTGTTTCTCAGAAGAAAACGGAGATTTTGAGAATCTGAGAAACTCCGAGATCCCTTTTACCTACCTAGGAACCTCTTCCGACCAAAAATGCTTACCGAAGAATTCAAGAATTTCATTTTAAACCAGTCAAGGGATTTTTTTACGTTTTTCAAGCAATTTTTTTCCAAGTTCTCCAAATCTTATTATATTGCGAAATTATAGTACTTTGCACCAATTTATCGAAAGGAAATATCGAAATTGTAGTACTTACTTTTTTACGTCATATTTTTTCCGATATTCAAAATTATAGTATTTTGGGCGTACTATATCTGTTTTATATCGTACATAGTACGCGGACCAAAATTATAGTACAAATACTATAATTATGGTACGGTTGGCAACACTGTGCGCAGTACATAAACCGGAAACAGTTTGAGATTAATAAGATCATAGATAACAATATGTGGCTCTATGTTACGAACGTGCTCCCTGGATAAACGTCAGATTTTTATACTCAATACTTGAAAGCATCTAAGCGAGATTTTTTGAGCATAGACAATCATCGAAAAAATCGCTATTATATGGCGAAAACGCTATTATAAGCGTAGACAATAAGTAAAAATATAAAAATAATTTACAATGTAAGTATAAAATTCAAACATTTTAAATTAACAAAATTCGCCGTTTTCAAAAATCAGTATAGCATAATAGAGTTCGCCAATGCATTTCATAAAATTTAAATAATTATAAAGTAACCTAAAACATTCGTGCACACACCAAAGCGAATTATTCGCCAATCAAGCTCGTATTGGCTTACGGGAAAGAGCACGCGACGTTCAGATTTCGGAAGGGAATTAAGTTATTATCTTACAAAGTTCAATATGGAGCGCTGCGATTGTTTGACGTTTCGGTATCGAGCATTCAAATAATATATCAATAATTTTATATTATCATTGATACAATTATTTGCTCCGACACTGCCATCCATTCGCATTTACCACGTCAAAATAGCCCGAAAAAAGCACCCGCATCGATATGGAAGGTCCGGTCAAAAGAGTCTCAAAAAATAGCCAAATATATGACAAATTGATGGCTTTCATTGTATCTTTTGATCCCCTGCGTGAATAAATGTCACGTTTCGTCGCTATAGGATTTGTTTCCCGAATATCCATTTTTGTCGAAATCGACATTTTAATGCAGTTCAATTTCTTTTATCGAACTCTACCGAAATCATTTATAAAAAAAAAAAAAATTTTTATCTAGGAACAGAGATATTTTTTTGAAAAACCCGAATACGCCATGTTAAGTTACAATTACTCCATGTTGTTCTCCCGAATGTCCAACTATTCGTACCTGAATATCCAAGTTAATTTCGGTCGAAATAAATCTCTGGCTGAGTTTTTATTTCCCGAATATGACTTTTAGCCAATCAAACCGCGCTGACGCCGTGCATCTCGCTCCCACATTCACGCTGTCTAGCTCTAAAACAATCACGCCCACTTTCATATTTTTCGGCCGTCTGGAATCCTCTTTCAAATTTCGTCTTATTGATATTGTTTTTAAAGTTACTATTATTTTAATAGTGAATTCATCTAATTTGAAGAGATCGTTTATAGCTGATACATCACCAGTTTGCCCTGAACTTATAGTAAAGTTATAGAAGTGAGTATTTTAACCTAAATAACTGCATTTTGTTTTGATAAATGACACAAAATCCCAACGGTTATATGAATTCTACAGTATGACCCGGCAACTACTATGACGTAAAAAATAATTATTATTTCAAATTATTATTAATCAAACATTGTTTGTCTTTATTTTACTTTTAATCTAGGCATTTCTATGAAAATAAAGGCGATGCTATGATTTATTTTTGAATGCGCTGATAGTTAATTTAATTTAATATGTATGTTAGTAACTATTTATTTGGTGAATATTATATACTTAGGATATTGATACCTACCTAATATTAGCAGCCAATGGTAATTAATTTATAGATGCTATTATTTTGTGTTGTCATTCCAATAGTAAATATATAATATTTATTTGGTGGTTTGTAATAAGTTTAATTGTTAATTATAGAAATATATAGGTATAATAATATACAGATATATATACATAGTTTTTTTTTTTTTTTTTGAAAAAGTATTAATATAAAATTGTTAGCAAGTACGAGTAAGTACCATCATAAAATATTGGAGAAATCCGTGACGTCGGTTAGTAATTGAAGTAGTAGATACCTACTTTTATTTAATAAACAAAAACCGATCGCCAATAGTCGCTTGATTTTGAAGAATACTGATGAGCAGGTATTAACAGGCCAATAGTTAAAGTTTGTCGTCATAAGTATGTCACCTCGTAGCATAGTGGATAATTCGTGGACTTGGTCGTAAACCCAGGAGATGCAGGGACGATTCCTGCCGGGTGTCTTACTTTTTTCAAAAAGATTTTTTCTATTGGTTTTAATATATTTTCTCAGAAGTGATTTTCAAAATTATGTATGTTCAATAATTAGAATGGTACATTCTTAAATCTTTTGAATTATTCGTTGAATAAAAAAAAAGATTATTAAAAACTATTTTATTACTTATTACGAAAAAAACCGAAAAAAGCGAATGCCGCATGTTATTATTACCGACGAACTTGGGTTATTACGATCATTAGGTATTTAAATAGTAAAAGTAATCATTACCAATTATCGTGTAAATAAATATAACATTTGAGGTGCGTACGTTTTAACCACTCAGTAATCCGTGGGCCGTGCAGCAATACGCTACGGTCTTAAGTCCCGAACGTCCATGATTTGTCCCGAATATCCATTATTCTGAGAGAGCGCTAAAAATTTCCCGAATATCCACAACGAGTACTTGTAAATAAAACGCATTTTCTGTGCATTTACTGATTTATACCAGTATATTATTCTTGGAATCTATTCTAAGATAATGTTGCAATCATACAGTGTAGAAAGAATGATTGATACATCTACTGATATTTCAATATACGACAATGAAATTTGTTTTTCGTCTCCTGAAAAATTGACATTTGGTCTATTCGGGAAACAAATCCTATAGCGACGGTTTGTTCATTAACAACAGGTAAGTAGAGAGCATTACAGCGGCATAGGCTTATTTTGAGACTCTTTTGACCGGACCTTCCGTACCGATGGCGGGTGCTTTTTTTGGGATATTTTGACGGGGTACTTGGTGAATATTCGCGTTGGTTTGTGCGAGCCTAACCTTCACATAAAAACTCTCTAAATAGATAAGTAGGTATGCGAAAATAAGGAACATTTTTCAAAATAACGTTATAGAAAACAATATTTGATGTATAAAATTGAGCCGTGTTAACTAAACGACATTGTTATAATTTCTTCAATGGCTTTTATTTACTCTTTGATTAGTGATTGTTCTTATAAGATTGTAATATTTATATCCATAATCAGTATTCCGTATTAACGCATTACCGAGAAAATTAAGATTAAAAAAAATACGAGGTTAGTTTGGTATAATATTTAATATGAAAGATAACACGCTTCATGCATATTTATGATATGTATATTATGCCGAAAGGTAAGTTTTAAGTAGGAAAAGTGGCATTTTAATGAAAACCAGTGACGTTTAATTTCAATCAGTGTGAGCCGTTTTATCGAGGCTATTTGACCGGGCCATTTGTTTGTGGAAGCGAAATAATAAATATCATAAACTGGAGCCTGTTTTATTTATTATACATTTAATTAAATGAATATAAATTAAATACGGAATACTGACTATGGATAAATATTATTATCTTATAAAAACAATCACTAATCAAAGTGTAAATAAGAACAATTCAAGCCATTTTCACTCGTATTTCTTATTTTATTGATTAAATTTGAGTCGAAATTATCTGAAATAATAACAATATCGTTTAGTTATGTAACACGGAAAATTTTTATACAAAAAATATTGTTATCTATAACGTTATTTTGAAAAATGTTCCTTATTTTCGCATACTTAAGCCTCAATTACATTGAGCTTCTTTACGAGTTGTTTGTTGGCGAATTTATAATCTGCCTGTAAATTCGCCAATAAACAGCTCGTAAAGAAGCTCAATGTAATTGAGGCTTTACCTACCTTTTCAGAGCGTTTTTAGACGAAGGTTTAAGCACGAGTGTCTATGTGTCAAAGATTACTTTATAATTATTAAAATTTTATGAAATGCATTGGCGAACTCTAATATACTATACTGATTTTTGAAAACGGCGAATTTTATTAGGTAATTGAAAATGTTTGAATTTTATTCGTTGTAAAAGATTTTTATATTTGTTCTTATTGTCTACGCTTATAATAGCGCCTAAGCCATATAATAGCAATTTTTCCGATGATTGTCTATGCTCAAAAAGTGACGCTTAGATGCTTTCAAGTATTGACTATAGAAATCTGACGTTTATCCAGGGAGTACGGTCGTAACATAGAGCCCAATATGTTGTTAATAAATAATAGATACTAAATTGTTGCCAACCGTGCTATAATTATTATTGTGTCTGTGCTGTAATCTCGGTCCGCGTCAGTGCTCGGAATGGACCAGAACGCACCGGAGCGCCACTGCGGTTCGTGAAATTCTAAAAAATACCGTTCCGGCTCGTGGATTTATTTAAAATTACGTTCCGTTTCGTTAAATTGGCATAGTATTGCATGAATGTCTCTTTTAAAGTTTTTCTCAAAATTAAATATTAACGAAGTCACGTTATGCCGGGCGCGTAAGGGTTAAAAATAAAATTTATGACATCCCTAAATTTCTTTCAATCTTATTATTTTGAGTGTCGGTATGTCCATGCCTAAATGCATTGTCTGAATAAGAAACAACAAGCTGCAAATTACCTACTTTGGGGTTTGAAAGGGTGTAAATTACTTTATCACACAAAAAATGTACCTTGCTGACATTATTTGAAAACTCTTAAAACCACATTACACTACACTACAATAAGCATTTAAGTGGCAACAGGACTCCTTGATTCAATATCATCTCAACAATTGACTCGTGTTAAAAAAAAGTTTATGACGTGTCGTACCAACCCCTATTTTTACAATGAGTAATGAATGAATGCACCATTATGCCATTTTCCCACAAAAATGTTTTTGGGCGAAAACTATTGAATAGCGTTCCACAAAGAGTTTAGAGTTTATTTAGGGACGTTCTTATTGTATTACAATTACATACATAGTTATAGCTTGCGACTTTAAAATGAATAGAATTGATATGTAGAGAACTTTTAGCTATTTATTTTTGTTTGCAAATAGGAATACCCTCTGTCATATCCATGATCATTGGGCCTCTCCCGATAGATAAAATTAATTATTAGGTATAACCATGTCTCCTGACCTCCTAGTCAACAATGGGTGGACGTACGTCCATTATTCCTTGATTAGCTGTCAAAAATATTCAACTTGTACTTAGCACGTAAGAAGTATTTCATTTAATTAATAATAAGGAGTATGTGAGGGAAGGGTGGCAACACTGCTAGTGGGTCTATGGTCGCGAAAAAAAACAGTTGACATCCGGCTTCCTCAATTCAGAGCGACGCGTAGAATTTGAGAAAAGAAATACCCATTTAGTCATTAATTTTTTGTGAATCCCGAGTCCCACCAACTTCCCGAGCTAGCCACCAGGAGGGCGATTCCCGACTGAAGCAATATGAAGCACAAGTGACCAGTTGCGCAAACATTTACACAACATACTTCAACTGTAGCATCGTCGCTATAGGATTTGTTTCCCGAATATACCAAATGTCAATTTTACAGGAGACGAAAAACAAATTTCATTGTCGTATATTTTAATATCAGTAGATGTATCAATCATTCTTTCTACACTGTATGATTGCAACATTATCTAAGAATAGATTCCAAGAATAATAAACTGGTATAAATCATTAAATGCACAGAAAATGCGTTTTATTTACAAGTACTCACTGTGGATATTCGGGAAATTTTTAGCGCTCTCTCAGAATAATGGATATTCGGGACAAAACATGGACGTTCGGGATTTAAGACCGTAGCGTATTGCTGCACGGCCCACAGATTACTGAGTGGTCAAAAAGTACGCGCCTCAAATGTTATATTTATTTACACGATAATTGTTAATAATTACCTCTACTATTTAAATACTTAATGATCGTAATTACCCAAGTTTGTATGTAATAATAACATGCGGCAATCGCTTTTTCGATTTTTTTTTCGGATTAAGTAATTAAATAGTTTTTAAGTAATTAACTATTTTTTTATTGAACGAATAATTCACAAGATTTAAGAATGTACCATTTTAATAATTGAATATACTTACATAATTTTTTAAATCACTTCTGAGAAAATATATTATAAGGTATCTACTACTTCAATTACTAACCGACGTCACGGTCATTTCTCCAATATTTTATGATGGTACTTACTCGTACTTGCTAACAATTTTATATTAATACTTTTTCCAAAAAAAAAAAAAAAACTATTTATATATATATCCGTATATTATTATATCTATATATTTCTATAATTGACAATTAAACTTATTACAAACCACCAAATAAATATTATATATTTACCATTGTAAGGAATAACAACACAAAATAATAGCATGTATAAATTAATTACCATTAGCTGCTAATATTAGGTAGGTATCAATATCCTTAGTATATAATATCCACCAAATAAATAGTTACTAACATACATATTAAATTAAATTAACTATCAGCGCATTCAAAAATAAATAATAGCATCGCCTTTATTTTCATAGAAATACCTAGATTAAAAGTAAAATAAAGACAAACAATGTTTGATTAAAAATAATTTGAAATAATAATTATTTTTTACGTCATAGTAGTTGCCGGGTCATACTGTAGAATTCATATAACCGTTGGGATTTTGTGTCATTTATCAAAACAAAATGCAGTTATTTAGGTAAAAATACTCACTTCCACAACTCTACTGTAAGTTCAGGGCGAACTAGAGATGTATCAGCTATGAATGATCTCTTCAAATTTGATGAATTCACTATTAAAACAATAGTAATGTTAAAAACAATATCAATAAGACGAAATTTGAAAGAAGTCTCCGGACGGCCAAAAAATATGAAAGTGGGCGTGATTGTTTTAGAGCTAGACAGCATGAATGTGGAAGCGAGATGCACGGCGTGAGCGCGGTTTGATTGGCTAAAGTCATATTCGGGAAATAAACACTCAGCCAGAGATATATTTCGACCGAAATTAACTTGGATATTCAGGTACGAATAGTTGGACATTCGGGAGAACACCACGGAGTAATTGTAACTTAACATGGCGTATTCGGGTTTTTTAAAAAAATATCTCTGTTCCTAGATAAAAATATATTTGTTTTATAAATGATTTCGGTAGAGTTCGATAAAAGAAATTGAACTGCATTAAAATGTCGATTTCGACAAAAATGGATATTCGGGAAACAAATCCTATAGCGACGGCATATTAAAAGTCAACCGCTGGGTGTCACTAGGCCAGGCTTTGGTAGTACACATACTTTGACGGTAGGGGCGCTCGCAACTCTCCGTTTGACATAATAAACGTCAGATTTTGTATCGTACGTAATATTGGAGAAAGCTGTTGATCTATTGTTTTACATTTACCACTTATTACCACATATTACCGCTAAAATTATTATTTCGTGTTTCAATTCTCATTTAAGGATGTATTTATTGTGATTTTGTAATACAGAAACACACATGTTTGTTTGCAAAATACAACGGAAATTCCGTGTTGTAATCTTGTTGTAATATTGTTATATTGGAGACGTAACTAGCGTGTTTAAAGATTAATTGGTTACGTACTTCAACAATGAATGATTTAATCATACAACGTTAACGGTAAGTACTGATTAAATATGAAGTCATTACCAAAATGGATAAAAATGTTATTTAATTTCATGACATTGACAATAGTGCCGTCTTGACATGTTTACTTTCTATCTTACTCTAACGCATGGACATGAGGTATAAGCATGTTGAATGCTTTCTCACTCGCACTTATATGCCGTTTACCCGTTTCACTCGAAGCTCTGTACACATAATATCTCCTGTAAAACTAAAAATTTTACGAGCTTCAGTTGAAGCGGTTCGGTGACGTTTTTTGCACTGCTTCATTCAGTAATCGCCGTCCAGATGTCGCGATTTACTGGCGCGTTTATAATAATATTATTGTACGTACGTACGAAGTAGGTAAAAGGTTCCCGCGCAGTATTTAAAAATACTAGGTATATTATTATTTCATACGTTATGAGGTAAATGCTCCGTTGTGTGATGCGTGAATCAATCAAAATATCGATTAGAGTAATATTGTAATCATTAAATTAGGTACAGCCATCTCACCATACGAATACGATTTTATAATTATTTTCCATTTCAAAATTAAACAATTATTTTAAACTAAATAATTTTAAATTAAGTCAGTAACATAATACATAAGAAATACCTACTTATACTTACTATTATTTTTGACGTTGAATGTCTTTCAAATCAGTCCCATTTGGAGTGCAATTCTGGAGTTGAGGTGTACAAAAGTAGCAAATTTTTAACACAAATGATATCCCGTTGGAAAATTAATGATCCATGCCTAGTATTTATAAAAATGATACAGCGCGTATATAAGAATAATGTGGGATGACACTAAAATACTTACATCAGTTACGATTTATTGAAGTTACGAGTGACAAACGTGGTAACTATGTCGGCATATATGAAGTGTAATTAGGTACAATAAAAATCGAAAAAGGTGTGTAGGTACCTATTGCCTTTTGCATCATCATACCAGAGGCTTGAAATTTGTAACTTTAGCAACAAAAAAATGCTGTCCGTGAATGTAATCGTCGTTCAGCATACGCCTACCTCCACCACGAAGCCTATTGCAGATTTTTTTCAATACCATGAAAAGAAAAATGCATGTCTTTATTTGCACTCCCTAATTTTATTATCACCGGCCGCCACTGGGTACAAACTGGTATTTTATAAAATTTGTATTTATTCTTCTCTGTATATGTGTACATTAAATTTAATGTTTTTCTAATACTGCATGTATTTTTTTAACACTATTTTAGCACTATTTCTTTATTTTTTTAAAAATATTTTATGCTTGTCTTGAATTTGTAATTTGTATAATTTGCTATACCCACAGTGACGTCCCGTGGGGGTAGGCAGATTGAGCGTCGCTTGGGGGCGGCAGATACTCGAAGGGCGGCAAATCGAGGAATATCATTTGGTATTATATAGAAATAGCTACCTAAACTTAGTTATATTATAACCAGAGCTTTGGAGATGCTTTGTTCCGGATGCTTTTTTTATTATTATCCAGTCGGTACTCGCAGCGATTTTAGTATGATGTCACCACGCTCCGCTAGAGATTTTTTTATTTTATTTTTGACTGCTCGGTTTCGTATACAAATGCTAATAAACTTGGCGCCTATACACATTATGAATATTTTTATAAATGTAAAACATCACAAACGAATAATAAATCAGTCATAATAATATAATGTCATTTACTCAGATTAAAGAGTTCCTTTCATAACAGTGGTAGGTATACTGCGCAAAAACCAATAATTATGTCGCGCCATAGTTATTAAAAGAAAATAATATTATATATTATAATATCAACGTTGGTAACGAAACAAGGAGAATTTATGGTAGAGATTTATAGGTAGGTAGGTACATACCGTATTTTTTAATTTATCCAAATATTTTTGCCAGTCATTCGCGAGATTAGTACCTATTGCAAATAGATACCTATTCATAATGATTATTCATCCTTATTGACATTTGACATAATCAATTAGTATTCGTGCATATAATAGGTATTTACGTTAAGTACCAGCTAATTGTAATAAAAATGTACACTAGTAGGTATCTACCTAGATTATATCATATTTATCGTGCTGTGAATACAATACTGTGCAATACCTTCTTTTAAGTCGTTTTTTTGTAAACATATTTTTTGCTGATAATAGTGTGGATTTGTAGTTTATTTCAATCATCAACGATTGACCATTAATTAATAGTGTATTTATGATTAAATTTAGGTTTATAAAAAATAATAAGGAAAATTATTTTGTTTACAATGTTGTAGGGTACAATAATAGCATAGAAAAAATGGTGTGAAAATAATACACCTGCGTAGGTATTACTAAATGATACAAACCAAATGTGTCAGACATATTAACCAAATGGCATCTCAGATTCTGGTGATTTGGGTAAGTGTCTAACTAATATTATATTTATTCGCTTATTTATTTATCGATATCTAAATTTAATTTTGTATGTTTCAGCTTAGTGGTAGGTGTATATTTTATTAGTAATGTATCCAAACCATGGCCCCCACAAGGGGGGGGGCTGACAGGGCTCTAACCTAGGGCTCGGGCTCGATAAGTGAGATAAACACTTATCACAAATTTGCTCTAATAGCAAAAAATTCGCCTGCGGCGCTATTTTCCTTCAATAATGATATTATTTAAAATTATGTGGTTACACAATACAATTTATAATTGTGTAGCGATACTCAAAAACTCCACAATTCAAGTGTATGTATTAAAATATACAAAAAAACACTAAATATACACATCAATTTTAACGCGTACACCATTTGGAAAACATTACTGTAGAGCGTCACACTGATTTTATCCTTAGCGATAGGTAGGGGGGGCAAAGATCCTAACATGGGGCCCGCTTCAGGATGAGGGGGCCATGCTTCATACAACACATTTCTTAGATATTGGAGTAATGAAAGGATGATAAAAAAATGGGGCGGCATTTTGACGCTGCCTAGGGGCGGCATTTTGTCTAGGGACGTCACTGTATACCCATGTACATACATGTTTAAATTGAATCTTTAGGGTAGTATGTGGATATATATTATAATTTGTAATTAAGTTTATAATAATTAATGTTTGTAACCAATTAATTGACAAACTAAACTATACCAAATAAGACAGTAATATAAGATATAAGTAGTGACGAGTGGTGTAATGCAGATCATGTACTGTTTATGGGTGTTAGATATAGGAAGAATAAAGAATAATACAATTTTTGACTGTATACTTCGTTGACACAAGATTTTTTCGCCTGCGGCGCTATCAATCTCTGCCCACCTGCCCTATATATACATACACATAAGAAGTTTAAAGTCTATTGTTGCATTTGTACATCCAAAGTACGTACGTATATAAGTACCTTTGCAATGTATTATCGTATAGGTACCTATTTAAATCAATATTCTTATATTATTTACAGTTTTCAAATTAATGACAAGAAGAATTTAAAGTACTCTACTGTAAAATGGCAAAAACTCAGTTAAGCCTGTTCTGTTCCAAGGGTACCTATGAAATTTTGAATACCTATCGGAAAAAATGCATTTTTATTTCTAAGATTTAAATTAAAGTCTTAATTCCTTACTTATAGAGGAAAATTTGCCAAGCCGTAGAGAAAATTTGGAAAAGCTGTTAATAAAAATCTCTCGACTTTGATTTGAAACTTAATTTCTTAATTTCGCTGGTATTTTTTGGCCGTAACAGCATAAAAAATGGCCTCGCCTCGAAATTTCTGAAATTCCCTGTTATTTTTGGTGTGGGAAGTAGGTAAGGCTTCGAACCTTTATTTTTATTCGTTCCGGTTCGAATAAAAAAAAATACATCGGTTTGGTTCCGGTTTTTATTTTGTTTTGTTTGTTTTATCGAAATACCTACTATAATTTCTTCGATCGGTGACAGAAAGATGATTATGTTTTAGATGTGGTCTATGGTCAGCATCACTATAGTATATTAGTCTATGGTCAGCATCAGTTATCTATCTATGATTGTTTTGACGTCTAAAAGTTTCAAGAGAAGTTTTTGTGGTGCAAACATAATACTTATATTATTATCCTATGAAAGAGATCACCCTTCCACTTTTTTGTTCTATTAAATTTCATAATTTTATGGAAAACGAACTAATACAATGAATGATGTCTGTCGTATATGTCTAGAAACAGGGGCTTCAGTTCCTCTATTTCAGTCAGTTATAAATGACGTTTCATCACAAATGTTTCATAAACTTTTGATTTGTACTTCAGTGCAAGTCAGTACTTGAATATAAATATCAATCCATATTATAATTCGCGGAGTATTATGCTAATTTGATAAAGTTTTGTGGTTAACTTTCAGGTGTCCGACAATGGTTCAATGCCGACTGCACTATGTGCGGTCTGTGCAGACAGATTGGAAGATGCCTACCAATTGCGAGAGCAAGCTCAAAGGACTGACGCAGGCTTGAGACATCAATTGGCCCTTCAAATTGGTAATAACGTTGTAATCGAACTCGAGACTTCTCGATTGGCATGCACGCACACTGCCGACTGAAATTCCAGCCACCGAGAGAGTACCAATTTTGCTGGTACTTCTAAACTACACGTCTGCGAATGAAAAGCAAAACAAAATTTTCACTCTTGTCGTGTGTGGTCGTACGCAATACACTCATTTTTACAACGTTTTTATTAGGTGGTATTCTTATTTGTCCGGTGGTTGTTTGTCCGGTACAAATCTTGCAATCGATTTTTAATTAACTTCCCGACTAGCTAGACATTTGAAACTTTTAGAATATATCAGAACACGATGCCAATGCATTTTTTTAAATACTTTTAGCCATCTTTAAGTAGAATTAAATTCATTTTCAGTTAATTCTGTTTTGTATGAAAAGTTATTTCGGAAGAAATCCGTAATCCAATCTACTATTATTAGTTGCTAGGAAATTATTAATATATACGTGCGTTACTATGGAAATCAGTATGAGTGTCAAAATGACATTCCAGTATTATTTCTATCAAATTCAATTTTTTTTGATCGTTTAAGCTAGTCAAGTCAAGTTTATGATTCAACAGAAAATTTAAAAACGTATATAAAAAGTTCTTTTTATCTTGTAAAGCGTCAATTACATTGAGCTTTTTTACGAGCTGTTTATTGGCGAATTTAAAAGCGGGCGATACAGCTACTGCGATTTGATGATTACACACAAAACTTTCCATTCGCCGAGAAGCCACAAGCCAGCGAGTATTTTGACGGAACGTAGTTCATTTTTTGTACCGGGAGGTCGCTACGCTCTACTGCGCAGACAGTGTTGCCAACTAAAATTTTCAAAATTCAGTAGATTTTTTGATAGATCTACTGAAATTTCAGTAGACATGGCAACACTGTCAGCGCAGACGCAGATCATAGACAATAGATACGTAAAAAAGCATAGATAATAATATAGACAAGCTAGCGAGTTGATATCGTAACAATATGTGAATATTATTGTGTTCTGTGTTTGGGTTCTAGCGCTAAAAAATGAAGTGGAACGTAAATAATATTGTGGATTTCTTAACGTCTACCAGCAGTGCCCTGTGCTATGGAATATAAAAGACAAAAACTATTGCAATACAAATTTAAAAGATGAAATTTTCAAACGTCTTTTTAGTGAACTTAATGAAAAGCAGTTAATTGGGGGAATGGATACGAAACAATTGAAGGCAAAAATTAAATCTATTAAAGATGTATATAGACTTGAATTAAACAAAGTTTAACGATGGAAATTATTTGAATGAAGTTTTGGCAACAAGAAACAGCAAATCAAATTTGGTGAGTAAAATATTATTTATTTTAATGTCTATTTATTTACAGATCATTATAAATGCATTATTAATCAGAGTCCAACTTTCTTCCATTGCCAAGGCAGGGGATGTTCTTCTGTGAAGTATGTAGCATATGTTCGTCTGACTTCCTCAGCAGCACGTCTGTAATTATTGCTGCCTAGATTATTAATAGGCTGCAGAATATTGGCACTTTCCCTCCAGAGCCCAGGTGTTATATTCCCAGTGTTTAAATCCTCTCTATCCACTGCTTGTTGTGGAGCAATCTTTCGTAACCAGTTATGAAGACTGCAAGCAGCCCAAATAACTTTATCAATAGTTTCCGGTTTCAGCTCAATCGGTCTTAAAAATATTCTAAATCGCCATGCAAGTATGCCAAAAGCATTCTCTACGACCCGTCTGGCACGGGAAAGACGATAATTGAATATTTTTTCAACATCACTGAGACCAGTTCTACTGTACGGTTTCAGCAGATTTTCTCTTAAAGGGAAAGCATCATCTCCAATAATAACCCCGTATTCAGGCATCCCAAGAGTATGGCTTTCCATTGCAATGTTCTGAGTGCTATCTCTGAATATTGCACTGTCACTTGCTCGGCCATTTCCACCTACGTCGATGTAAGTAAAGCAGTAATCGGCATCAACCATAGCAAATAATATGATACTATAGGTTTTTTTGTAATTGAAGCAGGCTGAACCGGAACATGGAGGTCTTTTAATGGTGACGTGTTTCCCGTCGATGGCTCCAAAACATTTAGGAAAATTCCAACGCTGGAAGAATTTCTTTTCGGTTTCTTTCCATTCATCAACTGTTTTAGGTACCTGTAAACAATAAAAGTAATAAATTAAATTAAATTAAAGTAATATTTTAAATAAATTGAAATCAGTAACAGATTTGTATTACTTCTAGGATCTGTCACAAAACAGCCAAGAAACAGTGCCAGATGAGGGCAGTGTAAGCTGTAGGGAATCTGTTGAGTCCGACAACGACAACTGCCCAGAAAAACGCTGCAAGAACAAGTCGCCTGCAAAAATGAGACCACCAGCGACGCCAATGAAAACGGTTAAAAAACGACCAGCATCCGAAAAATATCCTTCTGAAATATCAGAAGCGATTCACCAATTAGACCAAATTGCACAGAATGCATCTGAGGAGAAACCGTTTGACATTTTCGGAAAGTTTGTTGCATCTGAGCTTCGTCAGCTACCACAGCGACAAGCCATCTTACTACAGCAGGAACTTCAAAACTCTATCATTCGTTCTAAGCTATCCTCTTTGGAGCATGTCGTTTATTTAAGCCCACAACAAGTTGTCGATAGTGCATTTTCACCATCTTCTAACCATACACTTGCTTCGCATTCTGTCTCTTCAAACGAGGATAATGACGTTTTAAGACAGGCTATGTTTAATACATTTGGGGCAAGTATGCAGTATGCAGTAATACTATATATTGTAACTTCACTTTCATGAAATATATTCTTACAAGAAAAACTGCTGTTAATAATTATTCGTAGTAAACTAATTTTCACTCACCTCAATAAATGGTTGAAGGGCTCGAGAAATCGCCGTAAGCACTTGGGGCAAAAACTTCGATATTGTTGGTTCCGGAATTCGAAACAGGTATTCCAGAGACTTGAATGAATCACCAGTTGCTAAATAACGTAGTGTAACTTCCAGTTTTGTGACTTCTGGGATTGCCATCCTCATTTTCGTATCTTGTTTTTTGAGCATTCCATCTACCATTTGTAGTAAATCATCAAAATGAGTACAGTTTAATCTCAAAATATTTCGATAAGCCACATGATCTTCGTCTTTCAACTCTTTCAGTAAATTGCTCGATGCACCATATTTCTCACGTCTTTCTATCCATGATTTTACCCACAATCTTCTGTGCCTCAATTTCTGCTTTTCTTTCCTTTCTAATTCCATTTTGATAGCATGAGCTAAAATAACGACTCCCGCGCGAATTACTTCCCTCGACATTTTGAAAAGGTACTACTGATTGTATATAATAATTATATAATACTGTATGTAATGTATTGTATTCAACTGCTTGTAGTTATTTAAAATTAGCAAAAATGCTTGCCGAACAATGTTTCCATTAAACGTCAAAACGGTAAATTTCAAAATGAGTAGTTCGTTTTTCCCGCCACCATCGCTCTACTGCGCAGACGCAGTAGGCCCACACGCCGGCGTGTAGCGTGTAAAGTTGACCGGCTTTCAACTTTTCTCGGTAGATTACACTGGGCGACTTTACAGGCAGATTATAAATTCGCCAATAAACAGCTCGTAAAAAAGCTCAATGTAATTGACGCTTAATTATTATTGTTATTGTCAACAATAATTAATCAAGCTGGTTTGACACCATGATGAAAGGATGCATTGGAAAATGATTTTGGAACAATAAGAACACATCTATCTATATTCTATTTAGATTTATTTATATTAAAATTATTTAGTGTTTAATTTTGAAATGTAAAATAATTATAAAATCGTATTTGTATGGTGAGATGGCTGTACGTAACTTAATTATCACAATATTACTCTAATCGATATGTTGATTGATTCAATATTAATATGGCACATCAAACAACAGAGCATTTACCTCATAACGTCATAACGTATGAAATAATATACCTAGTATTTTTAAATACTGCGCGGGAACCTTTTACCTACTTCATACGTACGTACAATAATATTATTATAAACGCGCCAGTCAATCGCGACATCTATCGGTTATACTTGAAGCACTAGGAGGGAGGACATTGCTCAAAGCAAGGTAAAAATTGTACGTTCAGTGAGGTTACATTTCGGTAGCATGCAAAAAAATCGTCTACGGTCGGGCACTCGGGTAGTACAGGTCGTCTTTCGAACATTCAACAAATACTATGAAAGACGTACATGTATACACATCTCCAGCTCAGCGGCTGGTTAAAAATATGCCAGAAATACTTACGTGGATGCGCTTAGCGGACGGGCGACAAATTAAAGATATTTTACAATAATTAATTATTAGAATAAATGTAGTTATTTGAATACGTACATATTATTAGATAATAATTTGGGAGATCAGTGCACATTTGCTCCTATACAAGAGCCGTATATGTTTTAAAGAAAAGCTAAATAAGACTCAATTGAGACTTCATTGCTAAAAAAAAAAAAAAAAATCATTAAAAGTGGATACGTATAATCAATGTTTTGAAAAGAGGTAACTCAGGACGTTTTTTGTCTAATAAATATGGCGTCAGCACCTCAACGATGTCGGATATAAAAAAAACAAAGTGAAGAAATTTCACAGTTTATGAATTGTAGTGTCCGAGGATGGCAGCTTAGAGCGGAAAGTTATGAAATAATCACAAATTATAAAGTCATTTCATTAGTATCATCTATGACCAAAGTTGAATTTAACGATCGTTTTCTAAAGCAATTTATATCATTTTCCGTAGCTGTGCCAATGATGATTTTTATGATAACCGTATTTTGCAATTCTGTTACTGGTACCTTTAATACCTCAAATACTCTTGAATTGAATTCCTTCTTAATGTAGTTTTGTTTACTATTCTTCTAGAGTCAATAGACAACTGTGAAAATGAGAAGTTTTCTTCAAACGACAAAACGCATAATAATCTGAAATCACTTCTGAGAGAAACTATCGACAAAATATTGAAAAGTGAAACAGTGACGTGCGCGACCGCGGGCAATCTCAAAATCACAAAAGTCTGTAAGAACCGATCGAAGGAATCTCCATCGATAGTGAGATCCGCAGGACATTGGCGAGCCGATGACGGGCTGACAGGAAGTGCGCGCTCATCTAAAGTCTATAAAATAGTGATCGGCGGAGTGAACGATTCCCCGACTAATTTCAAATCCCATCCGAAGGAGGTTAAACGCCAGCGTAAGAAGTTTGAATGCCGCGAGTGTCTGCAAGTTCTTTTTAACTTTCGCACCTACAGAAAGCACATGAAAGTTGACCATCCCAGTATCGAGTGAGTTTTGCAGATATTTTTTTTATTTCATGGTTTTGTTAATGTTCTGTTGACGGTTACAAGTAAATTGTACATAAAACATTTCACCGTGGCACAGTTCGCCGTGAGCTTTCTAATCGGAAAGAGATGACCGCATACTATACGGTCTCCAATTCTATTAGATTCAATATGAACATTAATTCAAATTTCATAGCTGATTTTGGCAAAATTCATGAATTTAAGAATGAAAACCTAACCTAATCTAACCTAACAAATCGAGTGCTTAAAGTCAGACAACGTTATCTACAAAAAAGTGTTTTTTTTTTTTTTTGAGATAACGTTATTTTACATTTACGGCTAGATAATAGTCAAACAGCGTTATGTCAATCTTTTCTTATTAAATCGTCAGTAAAGTTTAATGCTAAATACATTAGTTACCCTTGTTTTCATATTTTTTAAAAACTATCCCTATAAATTTTAACATCATCATAAGCAAGATAAATGTACAATACACAATAAATTATAAAATATTAACATTAGGTTTTAAATAAACATTTCCCTTGTTAAGTTACAAGAATCTAAATCTAAAATAACGATTTTTGGCTCTCCTGTAAAGTTGCACTTTTGTAGATAGTGTTGTTTGACACTAAGCCCTCGAAATAATCCAGTATATCGGCTTTTTTCAAAATTGTGACAAAACACTTAAAAAGGCTGACTTTACATTGCAACAACAGGAACCATATTGAATTGTATTAAATAATATTTCAACAAAAAGATTTTAAGAAAATACATAACTATCGATTGTTCTGAATATGTGTTTTTCGACACCAATCTTGACAAGCAGTCATATTTTATTTAATGAGTCCCTTCATCTACAAAATACAATAAAATTCTCTCGCCAGTCAGCATAGTTAAAAATGTGACATCATGTTATTGTCGAAAGAACGTAGTAGCTAACATGTTATTTTTGTATAAATTATATTCAAATATTTGCAAATAGAACGATTTAAGGAACGTATCCATAATATTTACGTTGATAATCAATTTGTATTCAATATCAGTCTATTTCCAATGAATTTAAACGAGATTTAAATAAAAAAAATCTATTTTTTATCAATCCTCCAAAAATTCAGCTACTGTGCTTTTTGCTGTGTCGAATTTAGTGAAGGCGAGTTCTGCAATATAAAAGTTCATGTGACAACCCTAATTGCTCATAATATTTTTGATGACTGTTCAGTGGGTGCATGCTTTTGGTACAAATATACATGGATTAAATTGCGAGAAACGAGTGATGACTTATGAATAGCAATGATGCACATTGAGTGATGTCTTAGAAAATGGAAGGAGGGCAGCTCATATGCATGGTGTTAGAGAAGCCACCGCTGGTAAGGACTACTAGTTAAAATCGTCGTAATTAAGTAGGATGCCCGTAGCTAAATTCTAACAGCACACTGGCGCGAACCCAGCAGATACAGGTTCAAGTCCCATCGGGTGTCATATTTTTTTATACAAAATGATTTTTTCTAGTGTGTTTATGCATGATATGTTTTCAAAAAACTTGGTACATTTGCCTGTTACTTGCTCACAGTTTGATGTGAAAGTGCATTTGGTAGATCTGTCCAATGGGGTTCGTATATCCCATCATCCGTTTTCTTCCATCCCCATCTGCGATGTTCCTCTGGCCCCACACATGGCCCCATCATCGAGTCACATCACCGATCGTCGGTGACTTTCGGTGATGTGACAAATTCTTAGTCCTATCCGGATTCACTATGTTTAAACTGATAACTGTATGTGTTTTTTGTATTCCTATTTTCAGAAGAAAGGGTGCCACATATATCTGTGATTTCTGTGGTATAGGTCGCCCGACTATCACTGAACTTCGAATCCATATACGCATGCATACAGGTTTGCATAGTAAATTTTCATTGGCGGAGGCAGTAGTATGTGTTACCTTTTTGAGATAACCGAGTGGCGTGTGGATGAAATTTAATAGAAACTGGACACGAGTGTTCTCTTTGGTTACAATACCTATGAATTGAAACGATCGTGCTCGCAAGGATTTAATAATACCTTATATTCCACATACGGATTATTTTTATATTTAACATTTCAAAGATAAATATGAGACCCTTTACATAGTCTGGGTTATCTCTAGTTAAGGTCATTGGCCATTTGTTAAACCCGCTGAGTCGTCGCTCTGGAATCAAATTCACATTGGAAAACAATCTGTATATTTGAACCAACCACTGGATTTAAACCCGTGACACGTAGCTTTGTAAAACTTGATGAAATAAGTAAAAGCAGTCAATCTAAAGAATATGGATTTCAGATCAAAACCAATTTTCAAATTGATTCAAATTATATATAACCAAATAGAAAAACTTTTACACTAGTCTGTGTGAAGTGAAATTTTGACCTATTATTCAGCCTTAAATGGATGTGTATTCGTATATATTTGTATATTTATCTTTCCAGGTGAGAGACCGTACAAGTGCACAGTCTGTGGAAACGGATTTATAAACAGTGGTAATCTGAAACGACACATGAACAATAGACATATCAAGGTAATTAACGTTGGTATACGATGTCTATTCAATGAGTATGTGACCTTTTTTTCCCCACGATTCAAATAAAGCATAGGAGATTTTTTCCCATATGCAGAGTCAGTCAGTCTGTGAGTTAGTAAGTGACAGCGCCCGTCAGATTTTTAATTCACGCGAAAATTATGACATGCTTGGCGATACCCAAGCGGAAACCGTTGGAAAGAATCAGCAGGCTTTTAATGACGATACCATAAGTATCGGACAAATTAAGAAGTAGTACAACTTCTTCAAAGATGGCCGCACATCAGTGGAGATGACCGAAACGACAAGGTCATTGACCGTGTTTGCACCATTACCGATGGTTACTACCTGGACGTCCTTCATTGTCTTCGTGACGCCGTGTGGTGGAGGAGACCAGATCTGCTGGGAGCAAAAATACCAACCGCTTCATGACAAGGCACCCGCTCATTTATCACTTTTTCCCATCTACCCTTGTAAATGTGGAGTATATCGATTTTCTTGACAGTTTCCTAAGTGCACCGCATGATGTGCACGATTCCTGGATGAAGGATGAATGATCAAGAGTAATCAATAACAACTTTACTGCTATGAACAAGCAAAAATTCATATCATATAAAAATAAATATTCAAAGCAATTTGGTTGAATAAAACTATCGCCCTCCTAACTACCATCACCGATGGTAGGTTAGTTCTGCACCTTGGGAAAGCGAACAACTGATGCTCTCGATTTCTTAAATAGTCATCAAAGACACGCAGCTCAACACTATCAAGAATGGCATACTGGCTTTTCATTTACACCAAACATAAGTTGGAAAAAATACGTAACCATCTAAAGATCTCTTTTCAATAAATTTTTGCATTGCATTCTAAGTCTATTATGTTATCGATGATTGAATTCTTTTGTGTTTAGGAGAAGCGTTACCAATGTAAGCTGTGTCTGAAGGGCTTTGCCGATCCATCCACCCTCTGTACTCACAACAGGAGCGTACACAAGCGAGACTTTAAATTTCCTTGCGGGATCTGCGGCAAAGGCTTTTTAAGCAACTACAAGCGTCAAAGACATCTCCTGTCGCATGCTAACGCAAAACCGTTCAGTTGCAAAATCTGCGGTAGCACCTACACTCGCTTAGGAAATTTGAAAGACCACGTGAGGAGGACTCATGTCGATATTTCAACAGACCATTGTGACAATTATTGCGAGAAAATAATCCTTTAAATATCAATCATATTGAATCCTCTGTGAAAGTGTCGACTACTTTTTCAA
Organism: Rhyacophila brunnea; assembly: GCF_057557595.1. Taxonomy (NCBI): domain Eukaryota; kingdom Metazoa; phylum Arthropoda; class Insecta; order Trichoptera; family Rhyacophilidae; genus Rhyacophila; species Rhyacophila brunnea. The sequence goes on along the minus strand of NW_028232796.1, from coordinate 41,591,762 downwards.
GTAAAACATTCCTGATAGTTGTCACATAGTATATGAGTACTTCGCCAGCAAAAGATACATATATGAATAAAAAAAATAACAGAAACAAATGATGAATCTACTGTTTCCTTTAGTCCAGCGCCATGGCCCTACACCGCTCGCCGTGTCCGAAAGAGTGAGACAGGGTGACGGTCGTCCGAGACAAGAATGAGAAGGGAAGAATCCGTATTTTTACAATAGATAGGATTACCCTCTTGGATGGCACCCAGGGTACGTGATGTGCCTTACAACTGCTGAATGAAAATCTGCAATGGAGTGTCAGCGTCAACGCATGCAGCACCGCACACGGCTTTGGTTTTAGCTGTATTTATATGCATATCATAGACTAGCATAGTGTATTCACCTGTCATAATGTGACAGGTGATAACGAAAACCAGAATTCTAGCAATACAATTCGTCAGTAGCGAAGGGTGGAGGTAGGCGTTAAGATCCGGCATAAATAGGGCACACTAAACTTTGTCAGTCAAACGTATTTGTTTTCATTGAACTAAGACTACAATGTTTAGAGTGTTTACTAGTTTTTAAAATTCAATTAAACCCTGATTAATAAGGGGCCAAGTGTGTACAAGATTTTTTGTGTTTTCCTTCAAAGTAGCAGCTATGAAAATTATTATTGTATTGCATTTTAAAATGAAAACGATATTATTTTACATCTTGCTTATACATACTTGCAAACATGATATAAAAATATTGTCTCCCTCTTTCACATTGCATTGTCGGAAAATAAAGAATCAACATTGAACGCATGTATTTTTTTTTGTTGTTGATAATTATGTTATTAAAGATTGATTTTTAAAAAATAAGACATTTGATAAAATACACAGATTTTTAAAACACGTATAAAACATCAAAAATAATTTAAATGTCAGCTATTTCCACGCTACGCCCACGGTGGCCGCGCGGCATAAGCGTTGGACTATAAAGCCGTGGGTCCCAGGTTCGAATCCTGGGTCTGGCAAGTACACATATTGTTTTTCAATTTGTGTGTGTCAGGGTATGGACCTGATAGGTTGAGCAAGTGGCTGACATCCATTTCTCGTAAAAAAACAAAATCTGTCAATGCAAACCTCCACTTTGTGGAGGCCCATATGATCCTATTTATAATTTAACATTAGACCATTCTCTCTTGGCATATTATTCTCTCTGATACTTTTTAATTTGGTTTCAATATACCTGGCGCTTAGAAATAACAAGGAGATAAATGTACAAACATATGGAAGAGATCTATAAATTACCTATATTATTTTAAATACAGAACATTATAAATAAATGTATTAGAGTGCCACAGAATCGTATACCTCCTTGAATAGCATGTTCACCTGATACCTACATTTTGATTCAGAGCATACATATCCAGCACACAAAATAACAAGAAGGTACTTAATTACGTCTAAACAAAATGTAGTATTATTTTTAATAATTATATAAACCATTAAGTATGTGTGTGATATTTTCAACAAATTTTTATTGAGCATCAATAGTAAAGTTGATTAATAAAATTGATATGTATAAGTATCATTAGTATAAGTGACAGTACGCAGAAATGAGGTGCGATATATATACCTACATACACACTTATCACACGTTAGACTGAAAACAAAAATAATCCGAGTAGTGTCATTTTCCCTTTGAGCCCGTTTAAATATATGGAAAGATCGATCAGATTGTTGCCTAAGAAGAAATCTGAGGATACGATGTTGGCCTGGTGGGTCCAGCGGTACTGCAGCCACGAGGTGAGGTTTCGGTTGAGCGCATCGGCGTTCTTGCGGAGGCTGCCCTTGCCGAGGATGACGTCGAGGGTGGTCGGTGTGGTCTGCGCCATGGCCGACCACAGCGGGTTGCTCCCGGGAACCGTGGGGCGATAGGGATAGCTCATCACGCCGTCGAGATATTCCAGGAGTCGGTGCGGGTCGTTCGTGTTACCCCACATGTGCTTCACACTCGGCCACAGCCATGCGTTGGCTGAAAAATATTAAAATATATATATACCTATATAATTGTATAATATATTTCATCTAGGGCAGGTTAGCTATGTAGTCGTTCCGAGCTCGATTGTCCTTCACCGCCAAGTGCCGATCCAGGATAACGATCCACCCAGACACTCATCGAATCGCCGAACGTACGACTCCTCTTCGATCTGCTCTCACAAAATACCTACTTCCACGGCTAGCTGTTATCCGTGCACCGCACAAGTTCCGCCTACCGCAGTCGTCAAATGGTGCGTGCAGTCGCAAAATTTATCTGTGGATTGGACAAAGATGGACCCACAATGTATAGGTACATGACGAATCTAATGACGCCGCATTGATTAAGTACCTACGTCATTCCGTTCCAGATTCTGTTCAACTGAACAACTTACTGCACGTATGTACACTGTATCGACTATATAGATGTATTATACTGATCGTATTGCTGTCGGTTTTGTACCTACCCACAATGTATATAATTCATGTTCCCAATTTATACGCCACACTCAGTCGACCTGAGTTTAGCGGGGAACAGTCAGTATATACTCACTCGTATTATTACTTTCCAGGCACTCGTAGTGTGAAATAGGTAACTGGCCGAATAAGTGGCTCATAGATTAGTTACAATCGGTTCTTAAAAATATTAAAAGATCCCTGGGTACTAGCAACTAGATAATTTGTTTACCACAGCAAAAATGTAATGAACTATCGACCCACGATTCATCTGATTTCAAAATGTAACATTGTTTACTGAATATACATATTTTGAAAACACCTCAGATATACATACCCATATCCACTAGAGAAAAATCTTGTGGAATTATGTAAATACTAAAATTTGGAAAGATTTTGACGTCGGCTACCAATCAAAGGAATCTTGTCGTATTGATATAATTTGTTAAAAGCTTTAGATAGGTATGAATACTACCAAATTTCGTCGTAATTAGATTAGACACACGTGTCTCAATTGGTAAAGCACATTGACCCGAATCCAATCGGATATGGCGATTCAAGTCCCGCCGGGCATCGGTATTTTTATCAAAGATTTTGTCTAGTGTTTTCAAAATTTGTATAAAAATGTAATGGTTATGACATTTTAGGAATGCGTATTTTTTATTCTGTTCCTACCGTTTGTAATGGTTCTTTCCGGGTATCCAATGATTAATCTTCTTCCGGACTTCACAATTTCTGAAACTGTAGGTCCGACTATTTCTCTGCTTTCATAAATAGTTCTTTGGAAGTCTGAAATGTGGTCACCCAATTCTCTGTTCAGCAAGTCGAGCAGATCTTCGTGTCGTTGGACAATGATGTTGTTCGACTCGTAAAACCCCACCGGCAATTGGTGTATGTCCAATATCACAATCTAAAATATTTATTTATTTATTTAGAATAAGACCTATTGGCCGATGTGTCATAATACACAATACAATACAAAATTATGAAGAGTATAAAAATATATTTAGTAATGAAATCGATAAAAAATATAGGAGAATTTGAAAACACTTCAAATATGTAGGTACCTAATAGAAAATCTTTTTTGAAAAATGCGACGCCCGATGGGATGTGAACCTGTAATCACTGGATTCGCGCCTATGTGCTTTACCAATTAAACTACGGGCGTCATGTCTAATTACGATGAAATTAAATAGTAGTTTTTACATGAAATACTTATAAAATTTTCGATATCGCCTTTTGTGTTTTAAATCAAGGCATCAATAATTAACTGTTATGTATTACGTAAGGGACGCATTTTTTTGTTTCTGCTCCGGGCGCTAAAATACCTTGCTACGCCCCTGCATATAATGATTATTTACTAAACCATAATATTGGTTTTTGTGTTAATCGAATCGGATTTGATGATCATGTTTGCATACTAACATACATTTATTATAATGATGGTTAGGTTAGGCTCAACTTATTTTTAGATCGGCTGTACGTTTAATTCACTTACCTCATCTGTCGTCGACTCTAAAAATCTTTGAATGTCTTTTAAGATAGGCAGCAGCCGCCTCACTTGTATCAAATTGTGGTTCACCCAAAACCTTGGGGGATCAAATTAAAAATCCTTAATTAAATTTCATCGTTACAAGGTACCTACCAAAGACAAACTTACAAAAAGGGCAGGCGCTTAGCGTTGTACCGACGGGCTGCGTTCGGCCAATGAATGATTTTAATAGGTAAGTACCTATGTGTATTGCCCAAAAAATCCTTATTCAAAAAAAGAGTGGATCATTTTAACGCCAGTGGGTAGGCATTTAACGTCAAACGAAGGCCCAACACCTAAACTGATTATTTAAGCAGATACATAATATATAATATGTCCATTGTATACCGACACATCGATATAATAAATAATTTTGGGTGATATGTAAGTTCGAGGTCATGACTCATGAGTCGGTCACCTGTGGCATTTTCTTTTCTTTCGACCATGTCCGATCCTAATAGGATCATTGGGTCTATTCTATGCTTATCGACCGCTAAAGTGATAAAGTGAAAAATATTATCAAACTTAGGGTAGGTTTGTATCAAAATATTAGCACTTATTGTAACAATTACACGAAGCCGGTTTTTATTGTTGCAATAAGTGCTATATTTTAACAGCACCTATCTTGCTGCTGTTAAAATATCGCACTTATTGCAACAATAAAAACCGGCTTCGTGTAATTGTTACAATAAGTGCTAATATTTTGATACAAACCTACCCTAAGTTTGATAATATTTTTCACTTTATCACTTTAGCGGTCGATAAGCATAGAATAGACCCACATATGGGCCTCCACAGAGTGAAGGTTTGTATGAAAAGATTTTATTTTTACGAAAAATTTGCCATACCCAGGATTTGAACCTGGGACCCTCGACACTATAGACCGGCGCTTAAGCCACACATAATAGTATGTTTCTGTCATCATCATAAGGAACCTGATAATCGAAGCTTCCTCCAGTAATTTTCTCAACGTGCCCCTTTATTAGTGACTTCACCCACACTCGCTTTCCAGTTTGGTACCCTCAGTAGGCATACGGCAATACCTATTTTTAGGGCTTTTTTAAAAAAAACAAAGGAGCCGGAACTAACTTCTTGCCAAACTTCTTACCTACTAAAGAAAATTATATTGAAACATCATTTAAAGTTAAGAGGGGACATGCTCAGCGTACGTCAAAATGGAGCTTTTATGCTATTTTCAAAGCATGATGCTGGACATTCCTTAAACGTTGTAGATAATATTATATTTACATCATTTTGAAGCCTTATTATCCTTTATATTTATTTTAAACATTTGATGACTGTATAAAGTATTTTTATTACATAAAATAGTATTCTTTTAAACCTGTCGCTCTGATGTTTTAGAATATAGTCATATTTCAGTACGTCCATGTGAAGTGGTGTTAATATTTTTTATATTTATTATATTTTAAAAGCATTTATAAAACCATTATTCAAATTTATGTCGACATTATTATAGTGAAATATTTACAATAAAAATTTATATTGATAATCTCTGATCCCAAATTTGACAAGAATTAGGCATTTTATTATTCAAAAAATGGGCAAGATTTACACATTTAAAGATAATTTTAAAGATACTGATTATAAGCTATGTCTTTGACCATTCAAATGTGATAAACATTCTACGAATAATGTTTGCTTTATAATAATTATTGACCTAAGAATAAGGTAGTATTTTTTTGAAATACACCATTTCTATTGGAATTTCCCAGTGGCTAAGTTACAACATACGGCCGTAGCCATAAATTGACAAACGATAAATGAAGTAGAGAGTAAGATCATGGTAACGCGCGTGTTTGAATATGTACCGTTTAAAAAAAATCGGTTATGTTTTTTTACGATTACAGCAAATTTGTGATGTGCGTTTATCTCACTTATCTGGTCAATTTCCTATGCTAGAGCCCTGTCAGTCCCCCCTTTGTGGGGTCCATAGTGATTTCCAAAGTTCAGTCCAATTACCGTTTGGCAAATCGTCATGATTGCTTTTCTTAGTAGAGTTTATGGATGAATGTCTTCCACTGAGTAACCACCGATCAATGTATTTTGAAGGACCAAGAAGTGTCAAAGGTAGTCCGACGAGTTTGATGAACAAAAGTCCAGGACCTGTTTTGGTTTTCAAAGAAGCTCTTATTGGGGTAATAATTAGATTCATTTGCGAAAGTTCACATTCACTTGAAGAAATGGTAATAGAATTCTATGTATATTATATCAAACGCAATAGTTTTTCAGATACCTTTGTCTTTTCATATGAGATGATTCAGGAAAATTAACTTGTACCTACCTAGGTACTATGTAAGTGCGAACATTATTTCGTCTAATTGCTTTTGAAACGTTAAAAATACCATGAAAAAAGGTGCTGGAACGCCGTTCCACCGCGTTACATTACAAAAAAAAGCCCTGATTTTATTATTAAGGGGGGACATGCTCGTCGAAGGTCAAAATTGAGTTTTTATTGTATTTTCAAACCATGATCCTGGACACTCCTTAAACGTTGTAGATGATCTATTTATATAATTTTGAAGCCTTATTATCCTTTATAGTTATTTTAAACATTTGATGACTGCATAAAGTATTTTTGTTACATAAAATAGTATTCTTTTAAACCTCTCGCTCTAATGTTTTAGAATATAGTCATATTTCGGTACATAACTGTGCAGTGGTGTTAAGATTTTTTACATTTATTAATTTTTAAACGCATTTATTAAACCATTAGCATAATTTATTACGAGATAATTTTTGTAAAATATTCACGATAAAAAATTATATTGATAATCTCTGTGATCCCAAATTTGACAAGAATTAGGCATTTTATTATTCAAAAAATCGGCAAGATTAACACATTTGAAGATGATTCTAAAGATATTTATTATAAGCTATGTCTTTGACCATTCAAGTGTGATAAACATCTTATGAATAATGATTGCTTTATAATAAATATTGACCTAAGAATAAGGTAGTGTTTTTTTGAAATACGCCATTTCTTTTGTCATTCCCCAGTGGTTAAGCTACAACATACGGCCGTAGCCATAAATTGACAAACTATAATTGAAGTAGGGAGTAAAATGATATTGACGCGCGTGTTTGAACATGTACCGTTTAAAAAAAAATTAAAAAAAAATCGGTTAGGTACATGTTCAAACACGCGCGTTAACATAATTTTACTCCCTATTTTAATTATAATTTGTCATTTTATGGCTACGGCCGTATGTTGTAGCTTAACCACTAGGGAATGACAAAAGAAATGGCGTATTTCAAAAAAACACTACCTTATTCTTAGGTCAATAATTATTATAAAGCAATCATTATTCATAAGATTTTTATCACACTTGAATGTTCAAAGACATAGCTTATAATAAGTATCTTTAGAATCATCTTCAAATGTGTTAATCTTGCCGATTTTTTGAATAATAAAATGCCTAATTCTTGTCAAATTTGGGATCACAGAGATTATCAAAATAATTTTTTATCGTGAATATTTTACAAAAATTATCTCGTAATAAATTATACTAATGGTTTTATAAATGCGTTTAAAAATTAATAAATGTAAAAAATCTTAACACCACTGCACAGTTATGTACCGAAATATGACTATATTCTAAAACATTAGAGCGAGAGGTTTAAAAGTATACTATTTTATGTAACAAAAATACTTCATGCAGTCATCAAATGTTTAAAATAACTATAAAGGATAATAAGGCTTCAAAATTATATAAATAGATCATCTACAACGTTTAAGGAGTGTCCAGGATCATGGTTTGAAAATACAATAAAAACTCAATTTTGACCTTCGACGAGCATGTCCCCCCTTAATAGCTGTGTCATGAAAAAATGTGTGTTTCAATAAATTACTTTCGATCTGTATCTCCGATTCCTCTGTAGTACGCAATCCGGAAGTCGAGATATCTGATTCCGAAAGCGAGCTGGCTCCAAATGTCTCTGTCCTGGCAGAGGACGTAGCGTTGCAGGGCTGATCGATAGAATCCGCCGCCGCCTTTGCTCTCGCTGTCGTCGTCGAAACTGAACGAACCCGCGTTGTGGGCTCCCGGTAAAATCAATCGAGACACGGGGGTGTGTGCGATCTCATTTCTAAAAGATAAATCAGAAAAGAAACATCGTCCCGACAAAGAAGAAAAAAAAATATGAATTTCTTAAAAAGATTAACTACCTACTGAGTACCTACGTATTAAATTAGTTGGAAGATTTAAAATATTTCAGTGTATAAACAGTTCAACAGTTACCTTATATCGGCCATCCAAGTCGGCTGAATTTTAAAGCAGTTAGATTTGATAAGATCACCATTCTTGAAACTGGCAATCCAAAATGGAAAGCATTGAGGTCCAGTGGGCAAAGAAGAATTTTCTGCATTTTTGGAAATCTAAAATAATAATTTGGATTATTTATAGCCTCAATTATCAGCTGATCTTAATAGCATTGTATTGTCGATAGAAGCACTCACCGAAAACGCTGAAGAGAAACCTAGAATGTAGATGAGAGCGAAGTTGAAAAAAGTTTATTAAAACCTATGATTAAATTAGGTCCAAAAATATACTCTACTTTTTGTCATTACAGCACGTGAAACAAAATATTTCCGTTTTCTTTGATTTTTCATTTACAATTTCATACATTATTTTAAAGTTGGCAAAAAGTATACCATACTTAGTAGGCATGTGTACATAATAATAATATGTTAGTGTCCAGTGGTGCACCCAGGGGGGGGGGGCAAGGGGCCTTGCCCCCCCCCAAAAACATTGAAATTGAAAGCCAATAGATTAGACAAATAAAAACACGGCAAAAAATGATTTGAAATTCTCCAGCAACCTCATTAGAAAAATTTCTTAGATTGTAATTATTTCTAACACAAAAATTTCGAAACACTAATGTCGGGTTTTTTTAGAAACTCAATCTCTAATGGAAATGTCAAAAAATTCTCGGTGTCCACCCGAATTCCGGAGTGGTTTACACCAGTGGCGCAAGTGGGGGCAAGGGGCCCTGGCACCCCCCAAACATGAAAATTATCAGAATGATTTTAAACATTGACACCGAAAGCCAATAAAACACGGCCAAAAAAATGATTTGTAATAATTCTCCAGCACCCTTTTTAGAAAAATTTCTTAGATTTTAATTTCTAGCACAAAAATTTCGAAACACTAATGTCAGGTTTTTTTAGAAACCCAATACCTAAGGGAACTGTCAAAAAATTCTCGGTGTCCACCCGAATTCCGGAGTGGTGTAGGTCATGGCTGGGGAGGGCTGACAGGGCTCTAGCCAGGGGGCCCGGGCTGTGGGGGGCCCGGCGTGTCGGGTTGACCAGATAAGTGTGATAAACACACATAATAAATTAGCTTTAATAGTAAAAAAGTCGCCTGCGGCACTAATACACTTCATGGCCATGAATATTTTCAATTACTTAGATAATTGTGCAATATATTTTTTGATTATTATGTGTCGATACTCGACAGCTCCATTATTAAAGTAGTATGTATTAAAAATCGCCAATTATTCACTGTATAAGTACCCTTAATTTGAACTAAAACACAATTTGAAAAACGTTAATCTAGTGTTTCACACTGCATTTAATCTTAGCGGTAGGTAGGAGGCCCGCCAAATATCCTAGCCTGAGGGCCCGTTTCAGGATGTGGGGACCATGGTATAGGTACACCGAGTGCAATAGACAAAAGACCGATAAACGAGAAATTATGCTGTGAAGAAGAAAAAGAGTCTATGGGACTAATTTACATTCTCCTCCTTGCCCCCCCCCCCAATATTAAATCCTGGGTGCGCCACTGTTAGTGTCTACTATCCACACACTATACCTACCTAATTACTCAAAATATTATGATGTACATGAAACGTCTACTAACATAACGCAATTTAATTAATCTCTGAAAACGCAGTCAGTGAAATGACTCGCTAGTAAAAAGTGTAAAAATGTAGCTAGACAAATTATTGTTTGCTTGTAATTCGTTTAAAATGAACTGAATGTTTTGAGGGTAGTTTTATGCATGCAGTGACGTCCCCAGATAAAATGCCGCCTCATTTTTATATACCTACATTATTTTTATCATCCTTTCATGAGTCCAATATCTAATAAATGTGTTGTATTGATACATTACTAACAAAATATCATACTAATTATTCGCAAATCTGCATGTGTCGTTTCTGGTCACCAAGGACGTCGAAAGGCAACGGAAGTAAACTAGATATCGCGAACCCGACAAAACCAGTGAGTTCAATTTTTTAATCGAAATATATTTTCGTTATTACTAAGTTTAGGTAGTTAATTCTATATATTCCAAATGATTGTCCTCGATTTGCCGCCCTTCGAGTAACTGCTGCCCCCAAGCGACGCTCAATCTGCCTACCCCCACGGGACGACACTCTGCATGACTCACATAGCCCTTAAATTAATATTAATACCTGCACTACATATGGCACTACGGGGAGGTCCATCTGCTGCGCTTAGGAGCAAACGTGCTATTTTAGGAGTCATACAAATTAACGCCCGCAATGGGCGAGCGGCTTACGCATCAGCTTATAATGTCGCGGGTCCCAGGTTCGAATCCTGAGTCTGGCAAATACACTACTTATTGATTTTCAATTTGTGTTTGCAGTCGTAAAAAATCTGTTAATACAAACCTCCACCATGCGGAGACCCATAATTATTATGATCCTATTAGGATCGGACATGGTCAAAAAATACAGAGTAATTGGTTAGGGAGAATGGTCTGCGGAGAATTCGGTGCAGCCGTAATCTTTGAGCTGCATTTATATATATTTTCTTTTATAGTATTATATTTTCCTGTCAATTTATCGTGGAAATGCATTGTAGGTATTATTATTTATATAGTTACCGATAATGTACTTCCAAATCCCAACACTAGAAATTGAATTTCAGTTGGACGTAAAAATAGGGGGAAAACTAATAATTATGATGCGCAACAAATCAAAAAATCGAGGAAACATTGCTAACGGCAAGTACCTGGTTACTTCTTCAATTCTGCATCAACTAAATGATACTCGTATAAACATTTACACCTGTTTCTTCCAGCCTCCAGGGAGTTCAACAGCAGCGAGAGAAATATTTGTGACGTAGTAATTCCACTTGTGGTCTGCGACCAGGACACTCTGTAACGGGGTCGGCTTGGAAGACGTTGGATCCTCATCAAATAGCGATACCTTATAACATACCATGAATGCACATACATATTATTATTATTATTATTATTATTTTAATGCTACATATCTTATTTTTGATAACAATCTAATTATGAGGCAAGGGCAAGGGTAGGCGTCACAATGTTAATAATGCAGTCAGAGTAGCAGAGGATAAGGCAAGTATTTTCCTGGCAGCAGCCGACCTTCGACAGGGAAAACTCCTTCAAATAGTTGGATGGACTGTCTGCATGCGTAGCCTCTAAATGAGTAAAACTAGCAGAACATTTCTCGAGTCTCGAGTACTGAACGTGGAAAGTTCCCTCAATAGACTGAGAGCAGTGACATTTATATTTTCACATAAGTAGAGGAAGGGTGCCTATTATGAGATACTTTTTTTGTGACATTCTCAAATCGAAAATAAACTCATTGCAGGGTATATTATTATAAATACATCAAACATACTGTTTACTAATAAATTTGTAGTTATGAGATTTTTCTTTCAACCAGTTTATTTTAGATTCGCATTTTAGTGAAAAATGTCAAATAAGCTGTTCTCCAAAAAGTGTTCCTAATTTGAGATAGCCGCTGTTCCTAATATGAGACTATCCCATATTGGGAACATTATGAAAAAAACAACAGCTGTAATTGATATGAATAATTATATATTTGTTTACATTTCACGTGGTCTCATTTAATCCAAATCCACTTTTTATTCAAATATTATCATAACAAAAAACACAAATAAAAACATCTCCTGCTGTTAAATTACCACAATCTTCATGACTCCATTTGAAACACTTGCGCCCATTTTTCTACTCTTGTATCTTCCGTAAAATTCCAACTACAGTAAATACATACACATGGCATCATTTTCTTCATCGTCGTCATCAGCACTATAATAGTTAAATATCATCTCGCTTGACGACGACTCAGATTCCTCCTTCTTCTTCCTTTTAATTTCTTTCCCATCGCTTTTTCCATTCTAGTTTTCTTTTTTTCCTCAGCCGTCTTTTCTTTTTGTATTTTCTTTTCGTTCGCTTACTGGGTCTCGATCATCTTTGACATAACAACGCTCCAGTATGCCTTTTGGTACTCCGAACTGTTTGGCAGCTTTCAGATATCCCATTTCTTTCCTGCAAACAGCGTTCATAGCTTGAACCATAGACTCGGGGTCCATAGACTCGGGGCATTTCCTTTTTGACGTAGGCATATTATATATAATAGATGTTAGCACTATGATAATTAATTCAATAATATTCACTCCGTCATCAGTTCTTTCATACATAAAAAATATAGACATAAATAAAGGCGCCGGTTCTGAACGTATTCCTCCCATTTTGATTGCTTCTTGTGGAAAAGAATTGGCCTCCCCATTATCAATTTTATTTAACTTTTCTGTTAAAAGCGGATGTTTTACTGATGTATGGAAGAAAGCATTAATTATTCCAATATTTAAAAGTGGGGACAAAAGCGTCATTACTAATTACAGGCCGATATCCAAACTTCCTATTTTCGGAAAATTGTTAGAAAAGATCATTTCCGACCATATTTTTGCAGCTCTACGTAACTTCATCACACCAAATCAACATGGTTTTTTTAGGAGACGCTCCGTAGAAACTAACCTACTCGAATTCACTGATTTCATACTTAATTCAATGGGCAGTAAAACACAAGTGGACGCTATATATACGGACTTTTCTAAAGCTTTCGACAAAATCAATCACTGCATCTTGCTTAAAAAAACTCTGGGCCCTGGGGATTCACGGGGATTTATTCCGTTGGATTTCTTCATACATCTCAAATCGGTCGCAAGCTGTTGCAATTAAAGGATTCGTCTCCAGTTTTATACACATTCCATCTGGAGTACCGCAGGGGTCCCACCTTGGTCCCTTATTATTCATCTTATATATTAATGATATGAGCACCTGTTTTCTTAACTCACAATTTTCCATCTATGCAGATGACACAAAAATATATAAACATATCTCTTCAGTCGATGATTGTATTGAGTTACAATCTGACTTAGATAGACTGTATAGATACTGTCAACTGAATCACCTTTATCTAAACGTCAACAAATGCTCGTCAATAACATTCTCCAGAAGTATGAACCCCGTCATCACATCATACAAACTAGGAGTCGAACCCTTGAAACGCAGCTCAAAAATACGTGACCTGGGTGTTATAATGGATAATACAATGAATTTTAACGCTCATATCAATGAAACCATCAATAAAGCATTAAAATTACTAGGTTTTATCCTTCGGATCTCTAAACCATTCAGATCACCTGATGTTCTGAAGGTTCTTTACTTCTCTTATGTTAGATCCTTAGTTGAGTATGCCTCTGTCGTGTGGAATCCACAGTACGTTACTTATATAAATCGACTCGAAGCGGTGCAAAAGCGATTTCGCAAGCACGTTAATTTTAAAGCCTACTGTTATGATTTATCTAATTCTACTTCAACCGCTGCAACTTTTATGGTACCATCTTTGGAAAGTCGACGTTCTATATCTGATCAATATTTTCTTTTTAAAATTATCAATGGTTTTGTTGACTCGCCAAACCTACTCGAAAGGGTGGGTTTCCATTGTCCATCAAGATTTACACGAAACCAAGCTTTGTACCATATCAGTCGTAGCGGTTCTAATTATGCACAAAACTCCTTTATTCGGCGCTCTTGTTTAAATTATAATAATATGTATTTCTCCACCGTTGACCCTTTTAATAATTCACCTGTTTCATTTAAACATGCTATCTCAAAAATTTTGTATAAATAGATATATAATGTATTTACTTATACACAGGGCTTTTTTTTAAAAAAAAAAAAGGTGCCGGAACTCACTTCATGTCAAGCTTTTTACTAAATAAAATTATATTCAAATGTCACTTAAATGAAATTTAAAGGAGCTATGCCACGAAGCGAACAAAAAAAGGTTGATTTTTACGATAATTTTTTATTTTAGTCAAAACAAAGCTACAGAAACAATAAAATACATAAGTACATTATATTTGAAATATATTGTACAAATAAGACTAAATAAGCCTAACTTTAAAATATAATTGTAAATACATATGTAATGTATTTATTTATGAACTTGAATAAAAGTTTAGAGTGATTTCCAAAGTTTTTTCCAATTCTCGTCTGATACATCATCTCGATTCCTTTTCTTAGTGTTAGAGTCTAAGGCCGAATGTCTTCCTTTAAGTAACCACCTATCTACATATTTTGAAGGATCGAAAAGTGTCAAGGGTGGTCCCACGAGTTTGATGAACAAGAGTGCCGAAACTGTTTTAGTGTTTAACGAAGCTCTTGTTGGGGTAATAATAAGATTCATTTGCGAAAACCCCCGTTCACATTCACTTGAAGAAATGGGAATAGAATTCAGAGCATATACCAAACGCAAGAGTTTTTCAGAATATGTCTTTTCGAGAATGTATTCGCGAAATCCACGAATCATTTCTCGTTCATCTAGTTGTAGCCTGATCGAAATGTTTCTAATTTCCATCTCTCCAAATGTCAACCGATTATCAATGTCTTCAGGCCAATATTTTTGGTCAAGTACGCGAGCCCAAAGTGCAAACTCAACATCTTTATTATCTAGCAGCCTTTTTTCAATTGACGTTTTCAATGTGGAATAAAATATTTTCGGATCAATAGGAGGATCATTTTTAGAAACTTTTTCGTGAAGTAAAACTCCACGAAAATGCAGATTGCTTATAGCAGCTGCAGCACATTTATAATAGGGTCCAAAATTCTGTTTTCTTTCTTCAAAAACTTGAACGAGTTCATTTATTTTTCGATTTGCAATGTAAAGGTTCACATTGCGATTTTGTAGGTCCAAACTAAGTTCCGACAATTCTTGGAGAGCGTCGCACATCAATGCTAGATCCAATAAAAATGCTGTTGATGTTATTTTGTTCTTTAAGCCACTGTAAGTACACTTGTCATTTTTATCTCTTGTAGGGTCATTCATCGCTTCTTCAAAATGACGCACAAGGGATTCATAATTATTCCACACAGCCGAAACTGAACGAAAACTAGATGCCACCCATCGGGTACTTAAAACTCTTCCGATTTTCAGTACCTCAACGCCTAGTGATTCTGCACATAAATGCAACTCTCTATTATTTTTCGGCGACGCGTGGTATAAAACATAAAGTTTATCAATAAATAATTTGAATCTATTGATCCCTGAAAATTTTTTTACAACATCACTTACTGATAATTCTAATCTGTGATTAGTACAATGCCAAACTATAATTGAAGGAAATTTTTCTGTCAGCAATTTTTTCACTCCATTTTTAGAACCTAACATCACAGCAGCGCCGTCGCATGCAACCGAAACTAAATATTTTTTTAAATATTCTTCTGTCATCCCATATAAATCAAGAGATTGGAGTAATGATTCAAATATTCCTTTTGCCGTTACGTCTTTAAGTTCAATCAAATCCAAAAACAAATTAATTGGTGAATTCATTCCAACACTTTCGACACAGCATCGAACATACACAATGAGGGTGGTTTTTTGGCTTATGGTGGTAGACTCATCAATTATCAAAGAAATTATATTTTTCGATTGAACAATTTCTTTGAAAACATTTTTTCTCATTTCATCACATATATGATTTACAATGTTAACACATGCGTTAGTGGAAAGGAGAATATGACCCATTTCGATCCCATTTAGTTCTTGGAGATTAATTTCACTTTCAAACATATTGAATGATTGATTTTCCTTAGCTACTTTATTAGCTATATTTAAACTTGGGGTTGCACTAAATAATATATAAAATAGTTGCACAACACGTAATCGTAACACAAACTGACTAAACAAACGTAAATAACAATATACGCAGATGCTGCCATGCGATAAACGTCAAACTGTCAAAATCATAATACGCAGCATACGTATGAAGCTAGTTACATACGCATGTTTGCTATTTAAACTATACGGTTACTTCACTAACACTAACACGCCAACATTCAAAATGGCTTCCACCTGTACCTTATTTTATCATTTTAACGAAATATTATTGTAATTACTTAAGCGCAAATATTTTTTCGTTTAATTGATTTTGAAATAAAACCGTGAAAAAAGGTGCCGGAACGCCGTTCCACCGCGTTAAATGGAAAAAAAAGCCCTGCTTATACATATATATTAATTCTTTTATTTTTTATGTTACTTTTTTATTTTTCTTTTTTATCTTTTGTACATATATTATTTAATTATTCATTATTCTTCCTCATTTTTCTCATTTTTTCTCATTTTTCTCATGTAATCTTCTTATGTAATTTCTTTATATTTATGTTATTTTACTCTCTATCTTGTTAGGCTTAACTATATTATAATGTATATATGGAAACTTTGCTGGTTGCATTAACTTTTTATTATTATATTGTAAATTTCTGTAATCAATATGTAACTGTTTGTTTTCCTAAATAAAAAAAATAAAAAAAAAAAAAAAAAATAAAAAAAAAAATATAAAACATACACACATATTATAAACGTTGATTTTCAAAGTAAAATGTGTACCTAATATGAGATATCTCATATTGGGCACACCCAAGTATCTCATTTTAGGCTCATTCAAAATTTGGCATAATAAAATTAACTATTCTTCGATAATGATACAGAAGATACTTAAATATAAAGTAAACTATCAAACTACGTGCTTAATTAAGAAATAAACATTGTACGATACCTTTCTTTTTTTCATTTTCTACGATCATCAAAAGTAGCATGTGGCAAAATTTCTTGGATGAGTGATCGACGAAAACACACATACACTACCAAAGACAGGCGCTGCACGCTGCGCACTGACAGTCGTCTGGAGCTATTACTCCTCGCTACCGCGTGACACCAGCATCATATTTTATTATCGTGCGGTTGCTAAGTTATTGTTATAGGTATCTCATATTAGGCACATATCTCATAATAGGCACCCTTCCTAGGTAGGTACTCAAATCCTACAAGCTGAGGAAAACGGTGTTGCCTTTGCTAACTTCCAGAGTGACATCTTATAGCCAATGGAAAGAATAATAAAATTAATTATCAATCTCTTTATTGAAATACTTTCTTTGCCGCGATAATGAATTAATTACTCACTGTATCGGGTGCATCCGACTGTTTCGCGCACTTCGCCACGTCCCAATTGAGTTCGAGTTTGTCGTCTACCGCAGGATTCCCCACATCGGTTTTCGCGAGGGAGGATACGGTTAAAAAAACGCTTCCACACTCATATGGCGAGCCCACTAAAATAATAATATTATAATGTTCATAATATCTAATCAATATGTAGATGCCTACCCTACGTAAAATAGGAAGGGATGTAAATTGACGTTGGTATTGTGAATCAAAACATCGAGTTGTGCAAGCGAGATCAGTGGCTCCAGTTCTTTGGCAAAATCCTTCATTTCGCTTTCATACTTCCTCGCATTACCCGATTGTTCAAATAAAGTTTACCCAAAGAAGTTGAACGAGTTTACCTCAGACTTTAAAAAATTGCTACCTACAGCTTTATTACGACATACCGAAAAACGGGATGGTGCCAACTTTTGATGTTTTTTTCAAATAACTCTGCCTTTTATTCTAGAGCTGGATTATAATTCTAAATATATAAATTAATGCGTCTTCGAGCTCATTATATTGTAAAATAAATACATAAGTAATAACAATATTGGGAAAAGTTATGGTTGATTAAAAACTGTCCCACTTCACCCGCATTTTGTGGTGAAGTGGTCCACCCATGGCCCCCACATGCTGAAGCGGGCCCCCAGGCTAGAATCTTTGACGGCCCCCTACCTATCGCTAAGGATAAAGGGATTGTGATGCTCTACGGTAGCGTTTTCCAAACGGTGTACGCGGTAAAATTAATGTGTATATTTAGTGTTTTTTGTATAGTTTAATACATCCATTTGAATTATGTAGTTGTCGAGTATTGGACACACAATTGAAAATTGCATCGTTTATTGTTATTGTATATTATATTGTATATTGTTATATTTATCGTTAATTGTGACGCAAAGTTGTGATGTGTGTTTAGCTAACTTATCTGGTCGACTCGCCTCGCCGTGCCCTTCCTGAGCCCGGGCCCCCAGGCTAGGGCCCTGTCAGCCCCCCCCCCCCTTGTGAGGGCCATGGGTCCACCCCTTATTATTTCAAAACCAATTCACTTCACCGCGTAAAAACCAACAGGTTTATAAAAATATAGCCTCTAAATTTAGAAAAAAGCATAAAAGTGGTTTTTTATTATTTTTTCGGTACGGTACCAATTTTTCCCATTTAGCATCGTACAAAATACCCTTTTCTGGAATCAAATTTAGCATAAATCATGATTTTTAGAATTAAGTAGGTACCTACATAAATAAAATATATTTATAATCGTACAAAAAATATTTATTAAAGCAAATTTAGTGCCAAATTGTCGTTAAATATTTTAAGTAATTATATTAATTGTGGTTCCACTAAATGCATGTTGGACATGGTAGGTCCCTACACAGCAGTTTGTTCTAGGCTAGGTACATGCATAAAAATAAAAATCTAACTTCTTATATAAAAAAATAAAAAACATTCAATAATAACCCGAATACCGCCGTAAATATTTTTATTGGCAATAAAAAAGTTTCAGTGGCTTTGAAAGTGGTAAACTCCGTGGAATGGGTAGGTAGTACCTAGTTAGGAACACCATGACATGGAGTATGTAGCTACAGGTCCACCGTTTTATATTTTGGTGTCGTGTATATTATTCCATCTATCATCTATTTTTAATCAAATTAACCGAGCCGTCGCTTGACAAGAATCTAAATAGTGAATTTTTCCATGTGTGCGACAATCGGTTATTAATAATTGGTTTCCATGGCCGAACACTCGAAAAACACATTACTTATTGGAAAAATTATTCACCATAATATTTGACTGGCTAGGGCTAGACAATAAAAGCTTTCCACTTTCCAGAGGCTAAGTTAATTTCGCGCGTTGAATTCTGTGTACTGTGACGTTGCCTGCTTGGACCTAGCAAGGGCATGGAGACAATTCATTCGTGTAATACCCGGTTGTGGTTCTCAAAATGTAAACACATTATAGATTTTCTTACTAGACTTGACATAGTTCTGTACACAAAGTATCTTTTCTCGCTCTTTGCCACTTTCACCGATTCATTACGAATTGAATGTACGTGTTGAAAATGTGGAATTTCTTTAAACGATTCAGTAGTATTTAATCATTTAATCTGACTCGCAATAATTTTATTCAGCCCTTACCGCTACAGTTACAGAAATAACTCTGAATAAAAACAGAGCAGTCGTTTCAAGAGTTCACGGTGATCTCAAACCTTCTTTGAGGAAAGAAAGAACATTAAGAAGAACAAGAATCAGCTAATATTATTTGTATTCTTTGTCTTGGAACGGAAATATTGTGATTTACCTGTATACCTAGGTAAGTATATAATAATCTAATAACAATATACCTACTCAATTAGGTAGGTATTCGTTAACTGTGAGATTTTAATTAAAACATTGTGTCTATCTACCTGTCTGTCATATTGTGTTACATTGATTTCATAATAATATGACGGTAGGCACGTATTGAATCAGCTTATTATGTGACTTACTCTGACGTGGTGAAATGGCAGTGGCGTCACCATCGCTCGGCAAACTCAAACTCAAGCAAACAAATAAAACCACCGAAAGTGAGAGCGGATTTTTCCTCATTTCACTTTTGTTACGAACTGTTTGTAGACCACTGACGATGACCAGTGCACAGGTTCTGCAGAGAAGCGATGCGATTGCGCTCTCTCTCGCCACACATTACTTCTTAGCCAATATTATTTTTTCTTCGAGCGAGAGATAAACAAATACCTCAGCGATAATTTTAATAACATATCATTTCGTGACGGATCCTCCTTAACCTGTCAGCATAGTCGTCTTGTCGCATTAGCCTGCTGTTAGTCATTTTCAGGTGGGCATAATTGATAAGAATGATAGCTATTATTTTTATTGCCGATAGTTCTACTAAATAAAACGTTTAGATAAATCACCATTTCTACGCGTATATTCAAAAAAATATATTTATTATTTTATTTAGGCCAACTAACAGGGTAAATCAGGTGGTAGGCAAATACGGTTATACAAAATGTGTACAGTAGGTACTTACTAAAAAAATATATTATTAATACTATCGACCGAGGGTAGGTACTTGACGGAATTTGAATTTAAATTATAATCTATCTAAGTTTTGTACCATTAATCAAATGGAATAATACAAAACTTAAATCCATTAGTCGAACTCAGTTATTACGATCTCGGACATAGCGAGATCTCGGCTGCAATGTGGAAACATTCGTTGACATTTTGGTTTATGATTTTCTCAATACATTTATTCACTGTTATAACGAGCAACTTATCGGGTATATTGAACTAAAATACTGTTAATATGTCGATCGTTTAAAAATCCGATCGGACAGAATACCGCCGGGGACGGATTACGTTTATGACACTAGTTAAGTGTCTAAGTATCTACGATATTGTTATTTTTGCCGATAATAATGAAAAAGTATCCACGCATATGGTTGGAAAATCCAAAGTTTGTGAAGTCCATAGATACCTACCAGCGTTCATTATGCTTGTTTCGGGGATTTTTGCTATGGTTTTCAGATTTTTTATTTTCGACTTTTTTTGTTATGTGACCGCTCGTTTAAAAATACATATTCTCTGATATAACGAGTACCGCTTGTAACGAGCAAATTCAGTCGGTCCCATCTTCCTCGTAATAACCAAGTTCGACTATAATATATTGTATTATGAAGGGAGGATAGCCAATGTAAGAAAAAATACAGCCATCTAATGTTGTTGATCTAAGTGATACGTTTGGAAGCAACTAGATTTAGAGAGACAAGATAACAAAACAATAAATTCCGCTCGATCACTATGAGATTCATAGTTTTGCAGAGTTGAGCTACCGGACCATAGTGACCTAGAATGGTTTTATTTGTTTGAATGTGAACTATTGTTTGTAGAAGTGAAAATATGTGAGGACGAATATTGACTCTGGTTATGTTAAACTTATTTTTTGACAGTAATTGTGGGCGACCTGAGTGATTATTACTTAACTTTAAGACGGTCATAATATTATACGCCCGTATATGGTTATACGTAGGGATTGCAATACTGGTATTTCAAAACTGGTATCCCAGTATTTTTCGATACCGAAATACCGGTTTTAAAAATCAGACAATACCGATATTATTCGGTATTGACAGTGGAAACAAAATGTGTTAATTAACATAAAAGGCTTAAGGGCTGTATTTTGTTTAGGTTACGCGATATCTGGTATACTTCCGTGACCCTTTATCGTCCTCGGTGACCAACAATGACTCTATATATGCTCTAAACTATTAACATTTTAAAGAGATTTTTACATATACTATTTATTGGTAGATAGGTATCTACTTCTGTTTTTCTCCAATTATTTTACGAATACCGGTATTCAATAGGAAATACCGAAATACCGGTATTGGTATTTTCAGTCGGTTTTGCAAACTCTAGTTATGCGGTAATTATGCCGGTTTGCTGAATTCTGAATAAATTAAAATATGATGGACATAGGTAGGTACCTTGGTACCTACCTATATACATAAAACATAAATTGTCGAAATGGATTTTTGGCGGTAGGTTCTTAGCACCCCATGGTTTGCGGCAGGGAACTCAGAAAATTAATCTGTTTAACGTGTAATTTATTCGTATCTAATCATTAATTCAAGACATTATCTTCTTATTCATAAGTGTGAGTTATTTGTTTTGGAACAGTAATAATTACCCCTTGACTACCTCGCTTTAGTGCTATTTATCATTTTACAGATAATATAATATATTATGTTATTGTTATTATTTCGGAGTAGGTGCTTATTCGATTTTGTGAAATATTTCATAAGTACCTATAATTATCTAATATATTGATGAGTGATGATGGTGACCGATGAGTGATGTGATGGCTGATGAGTGGTGACAGTCTAAATATAAACAACATTCTTAGCTATTATTTAAGTGTCTGCCGTAATTATTGGTAATTTCATTGTTTCTTTGACTATCAGACCAAGAAGAAATGAGAAACGGGTCTAGGACGATTTGGCACCGCGAACTGGCCTCCGGTAATTGGCCGCCGGTACATCGGACGCCGGCCCAATTGGACGCCGACCAAATTGGCCGCCGGGAGATTGGACGCCGCACAGTTGAATTAAATGCGCAAAGGAATAGACGTACGTTACGATTTGTTGGAGTAAATAAGCAAGTCAGTTTAATATGCTTCTATTTTCTCAGTAGTTGCACCTTATACATTTTGCACTTAACACATTTTTAATATGGATTGAGAATAATTATTATGCCTTATGATGTTTATTTAAAGAAAATATTATAAAAATTGGGTAGGTAGGTACCTGTCAAGTAAGTACCTAAGTAGTTTATCAATCAAACTACTGAAACATTATTATACTTAGCAGATAACTTACTTAATATTTTGTTTGTAATTTCATACTATCTTAAAATACGCATTTATGGATAATAATATACATGTTTAAGCTTTATTATAATATTAAGTCGATAAAACGCTGAAATATAATGCTATTTTCATTCTAACATCTAACATTATTTTTAATATTTGTTGTAAATATAAATAAGTACCCATGTATACACAATAAATTAATTGATTATGCACATCTTTAAGTTTTAACGAGGGAAGAATTATTTTCTTTAAATAAACATCATAAGGCATAATAATTATTCTCAATCCATATTAAAAATGTGTTAAGTGCAAAATGTATAAGGTGCAACTACTGAGAAAATAGAAGCATATTAAACTGACTTGCTTATGTACTCCAACAAATCGTAACGTATGTATATTCCTTTGCGCATTTAATTCAACTGTGCGGCGTCCAATCTCCCAGCGGCCAATTTCGTCGGCGTCGAATTGGGTCGGCGTCCAATTGGGCCGGCGTCCGATTGTACCGGCGGCCAATTACCGGAGGCCAGTTCGCGGTGCTAAATCGTCCCATTCCCATGAGAAACATATTACTAAGTCAACTTACATGACGTGTCGATATTTGCACTTCTTCAACGTCGCAGTACCAAGAAACTTCTTACCTCAATAGAAATATTTAGTTTTCTTTCCCCGGATCCAAATGAGAACGCAAACGGAACAACTACTAACCACTTGACGTGTAAAGTAGCCATAAAATCATATTTACAGTTTCTCACGGAAAATTATCAAAATTCAGAAAAAAATAATCCTTATTCTAATTTATTTTACGAACACTCCTCATTATGGTCCCTGCATCCTGAAGCGGGCCCCCTACCTACGGTAACCACTGGCGAATGTTTATTTTCAAAACCAAAAATTATAAAAGATATAATTACATAGATACTTGCGATCTTGTCCCAAGTGAGAGTATCATCTTAATAATTTCAGTTGAATAATATCAGCTTAGTAGGTACCTAATGTAATGCTAATAAAAATGCATCTCATAAACATAAACCCATTAAAGATATCGAAAGAGATACTAAACGATGTGTCGTGATGCGAAATCCAATTAAAACCAGATGTGGTGTGGAGAGGTGCAAAAGAAAACGTCTTCATGTTGTTGTTTTTTTTATTCATTTATTTATACACACGTCGTACTCGTAGCATACGTAAATTATTTATTTGATCTTTTCAAAACAATATGTAGGCAGGTAATAATTATTTTTAATCCGCAGACGGTAAATAATTCTATAATCCGATAAGTATTTTTAAGATAAGGCATTGTGTAAAAATATTTTGAAGATGGAAATTAAGATAAAGTAAATAAATACTTGTGTAATGTTTTAGTGTTTTCAATATTCTGAACAAATAAAACAGTTCGCTCTGCCCCTCTCACGGGAAAACCCTAATGATGAATCACAAGTGCTTTTGATTTTTTTTTAAATTTATTCCAAGAATTTAAAAAAAATCAAAAATACGATATACGAGTAAAACACTGAAGGTACTCATTTGTTAAGAAGCCTACTACAAGACTTACATTTCTCATTTCATTGCATTAGTTCTTGTTAGGAACATAATGTGGATAATGTAATATCTTATCCTAACTACAAAAGTGGAGACTTTCTGTCACTGAAATAAATTAGACGCGTCATATAAGATACAAATTTACCTGGACCCTAAAGGGGAGACTTTTTTGCGAGTCTCGTTGTTGAGGGACGAGACCGCTTTGGTTGGGGATGACCAGAAGGTGTAGATGGAGAGTCGTCAGGATGAGAGATGAGAAATCGAGATTTGGTGGTTGTTGCTCCGATGGATGCAGGAGCGAGTTTTATTTGCAGCGTAAATAGTCGGTACAAGAGTATGTTACAAGAGCGTTATGTTACAATATTTATGATACTGTTCTGGGGTCCGAGATCGGTGGAACCGAATGCTGTGCGGAGCAACTGACACGAAGCTTACTGATCGAGCTGAGATTAAGGTTGATACTAATAGGTATTTAGACTGACTAACTCATCAACTATGACCTGCTCATTATATGCATGAATATTCGGTAAATTGCGAGGCATTGCTGATGAAGTTTGCAATTGAGAAATCTGCTGGGCTCTGCATTATTGCACTTCGATGTCACGCGTGTAGAATATGATGACTGTAGATGCGACTATTGTGCGATAGTTTAAATGATTTGCGAATTCTTACACTGTCGAAATAATGCTGAGAAGGCCCGAAGTCATTGACCACTACAACTTTGCTCAGTGCTCAGTAGGTAATAACATTACCTTTTAACACAATGCTTACGGGCCCTTTTAATTAATTTTGTAATTAACGTGTTAATTTGCATTTGAAAAGTAATTAGCAAAAACACAATTTTGTGCGTCCCGTAAGCTATGGGTTAACATAACATCAAAAATCAACATTCGTACTTACATGATAAGCCATGGCCGTCATTTTGGAAAATGGCTGACGGTTTTTAGTTTTTCAGTCGTATCTAATTAACACAGTGATTTTCAATCCATTTCGTTTCGCGGCTCCCTTAGTATCTAAAGATTTTTTTACGGCGCCCTAAAAACACTAATAAGTGAGATGGACGAGCCCTAGCTGTTCCCCGCTCAATTTCTCAAATCTCGGAATCGAAGTCGACACAGCTACCCAGTGACACACGTAGGCCACGTGTCGATCTTAAGTACCCCACACGTAAAATGAACCAATTTTAGTATATGTACTGCCGAAACCATTTCCCTATTTTAGACAAATACGCACACAGTTTTTATTTCTAATACATACACACATATTACGTAGATCATTAGCGCCGCATTCAAAATTTGGCTGACTCCAGGCCATCTACTAAAAAGTTACATCATTCGTATTTATTTGTAATCTGCCGCCCCCCAAGCAATGCATGATTTTATGGACACACGGGACGTCACTGCAACTAGATACCCTCATCTATCTTAGATCTTGAATACATGTCAATTTCTCCAAATTATCTCCATGAAAGTATTTATGAAAGCAGTTGTTAATGTGAGACTGGTGCTGTTCAAAAATGTGATAGGAAGAGTCGACGGAACATAGGGATCTATTATAAATAAAGCAAGCAGCTTGCGGAGCCCCTGAAAGTCATGCCACTGCATTAATGGATAAAAAATCAAAAAATGTTTCAAAATTTAAAATATACATTTGATAAGTGAGATAAGAAAAATCTAAAAAAACAAATTTTGAATCTGAACTCTTTTTTTTGACTTGACGATTGTGTACATACTGTGTGCATATCATGCATTATTTTTTATTAGGTCACTGTTTTCCAAGACGGCAATAGTAGAACTTACTGTGAAGTTAAACGAGTGCTATAGATATGCAAAGACTACCCTTTAGCAGTGACGTCCCTAGACAAAATGCCGCCCCTAGGCAGCGTCAAAATGCCGCCCCATTTTTTTTATCATCCTTTCATTACTCCAATATCTAAGAAATGTGTTGTATGAAGCATGGCCCCCGCATCCTGAAGCGGGCCCCCAGGCTAGGATCTTTGGCAGCCCCCCTACCTATCGCTAAGGATAAAGGCAGTGTGACGCTCTACAGTAATGTTTTCCAAATGGTGTACGCGTTAAAATTGATGTGTATATTTAGTGTTGTTTTGTATATTTTAATACATCCATTTGAATTGTACAACCACATAATTTTAAATATTAATATTATTGAAGAAAATAGCGCCGCAGGCGAATTTTTTGCTATTAGAGAAAATTTGTGATATGTGTTTATTTCACTTATCGAGCCCGGGACCCAGGCTAGAGCCCTGTCAGCCTCCCCTTGTGGGGGGGCATGGTATGGATGGATACATTACTAACAAAATATATACCTACCACTAAGCTGAATCATAAAAAAATAAATTTAGATATTAATAAATAAATAAGCGAATAAATATAATATTAGTTAAACACTTACCCAAATCACCAGAGTCTGAGATGCCATTTGGTTGATATGTCGGACACATTTGGTTTGTACCATTTAGTAATATCTACGCAGACGTAATATTTTTACACCATTTTTTCTATGCTATTATTGTACCCTACAATATGTAAACACAATAATTTTCCTCATTATTTATTTAATATAAACCTATTTTTTATCATAAATACACTATTAATTAATAGTCTCAACACTCAACCGTTGATGATTGAAATAAAATACCCAAATCCACACTATTATCAGCACAAAATATGTTTACAAAAAAATGACTTAAAAGAAGGTATTGTTATTCACAGCACGATAAATACGATATAATCTAGGTAGGTACCTACTAGTGTACATTTTTATTACAATTAGCTGGTACTTAATGTTAATACTATTATATGCACGAATACTAATTGATTATGACAAATGTCAATGGATTAATAATCATTATGAATATCTATTTTGCAATAGGTACATCCGTCAACTTTTAAATCTCGGGAGAGACTGGCAAAAATATTTGGATAAATTAAAAAATACGGAAGTATGTACCTACATATAAATCTCTACCATAATTTTCCTTGTTTCGTCACCAACGTTAAAATCTATATAGGTAATATTATTTTGTTTCAATACCTACCTACGTCGCTTGTTCGGCGCCACCTATGGCGCGACGGCTTTTGCGCGTATACCTACATAATATCACTGTTATGAAAGTAACTCTTTAATCTGAGTAAATGACATTATATTATTATATTGTGACTGATTTATTATGGGTTTTTGGCGTTTTACATTTATCATTCATAATGTGTCTACGTGCCAAGAGTAGTAAAAATATTTTTTATTGGCATTTGTATACGAAACCGAGCAGTCAAAAATAAAACAAAAATTCCTCGCGAAGCGTGGTGACATCATACTAAAATATGTACTCTAGTAAGTACTGGATAAAAAAAACATCTCCAACGCTCTGGATATAATATAACTAATATAGGTAGCTATTTCTATATAATACCAAATAATTCTCCTCGGTTTGCCGCCCTTCGAGTATCTGCCGCCCCCAAGCGACGCTCAATCTGCCTACCCCCACGGGACGTCACTGCCCTTTAGGGTCTTTAGGGTAATAATAAAACGGTTCATATAAGAAGAGCGAAATATAAAAAAGAAATAGAACAAAACGAAAAAAAAAACAGTAGAGCCAGCTAAGAGATGAAATCCTCTACTATCTCTTTCATTTCTATTTATAAAAAGGTTTATACCCCCCTTTAAACGTGGATGAATTTACTGCTGACACTACCTATGTATTATCGTGGCTATAACAGGAAATTGGACATAAGTCGTTTTGAATATTATTGCTACTGCTTTATAAATTGGGCTGAAAATCACCTAAGCAATAAACGCCTAATATTCTTTACTTAATAACTTAGAAGTAAAACATTTATTGTAAAAATCAACATTTCATCAGACATTCATTTTAATTAAAAACAAAATTTTACGAAAAGTTACAGCTAAGAAAGAGTAGGTACAACTCAAAAATGTTCATTTAAGCCGTAATAAAACTAAAGCAGCTAAAAAATAAAATCTGTGGGAAGAATTGATCAGTTTTCATCAAAAATACACTAGATCTAGGTAAATATTCTTATTATGTGGTAAAGATAATATTATTTTCCACAATCGAATGTTAGAATTGTGCCACCAGGTGCCTAACATTTGTTGTACTTCGAAATAATATAAGCTGCACACTACATAACATAACATAATACTGGTGGACTTACAGGGCCCATTAGTCTCAACTTATCAGCTTTGAGGACCAATCTTCTTCTTCGGCCATATCCGCCCCTTAGATGGAGCATATGGACACCACGAGGCACCTCCAAGAATCCGTGTCTCTCGCCAGTCTTCTTGCATCGTTCCAGGTCAAACCAGCATCTTGCACCTCTGCTGTATAATATACTCTACAGATAGTATTGAAATTCTCTTCTGGTATCTGCAGCACGTCAGATCCAACGTCACCTCTTCACTCTCAGTGTGATGAGAGGCTCAGTATACAGTTACTCTCAGCTTTCGTAGGGTGCCATGATTCGCTACCGTGAAGTAGCACTGTCAGAATACAAGCGTCGAATAGGCGGCAATTGGTTTTGACTGAGTACAGTCGTGAGTCCCAGACACTCCGCATCGAGTTGAATGTTACTCCAGCCATTCCCATTCAGGAAAATGTCATCAGGACACAACCCTGTCTGACTCCGGTCATGACCCCGAACCATTCCATTGTTGGATTGAGTCATAAACCATGGTCAAATCACCACAGCAGCCGTGGGCGACAACCTGCTATGTACAACGAAACCGATAAAGTAATACTCTCTAACAACTCAAGCATGCGCATTCTGTGAAGTCTGCCGCAGGCGAACACCGATTCCCCAAAAAATGTCTCCTCCCCCTC
Source organism: Rhyacophila brunnea (assembly GCF_057557595.1). Taxonomy (NCBI): domain Eukaryota; kingdom Metazoa; phylum Arthropoda; class Insecta; order Trichoptera; family Rhyacophilidae; genus Rhyacophila; species Rhyacophila brunnea. Next base: position 41,562,703 of record NW_028232796.1, on the reverse strand, counting down.
GTCAAGAAGATATGCAAGAATGATTTCTACAAAATGCTGAACCACCCACTCCCTTTGATACACATGCAGTAGACTTCCTTTTGGATATCCCCTCAGCGACCGATATTTCCTACTGCCCGCTTGGTTAAAATCGACTGTGTATTGGCTCAAAAATTGGAAAGGGAACAGAGGGAGACGGTGCACATTTTGAATTCCTTAAGTATAGCCTGATCGCAACCCTGCACCTGATGTTTCATCTGACTTCACACAGAATCATCTTTTCTTATTATTTCTTAAGATGAGAAATCTCAATCACAACTCTATCCGTACATATAGACAGGGCTTTTTTTCAAAAACGAAAGTGCCAGTACTCACTTTTTGCCAAACTTCTTACCTACTAAAGAAAATTATATTCAAATATCATTTAAAGCAACTTTTCCTATTGCACGAAGCGCATAAAAAATTAAACAAACAAATATATACAAATAAACAACTAAAGTTGTAAAAAATAAAATTGTAATAACATAATATATTTGAATAAAAGTATATAGTGATTTCCATGGCCTCCACGTCCTGAAGCGGGCCCCCAATCCAGGATCTTTGGCGGGGCCCCTACCTATCATTAAGGTTAAAGGCAGTGTGACGCCCTATAGTAGCATTTTTCAAATGGCTTTAGAGGTAAAAAAATTACAAGATAAAAAGAACTTTTTATATACAACGTTTTTAAATTTTCTGTTGAATCATATAAACTTGACTTGACTAGCTTAAACGATCAAAAAAATTTGTATTTGATAGAAATAATACTGAAATATCATTTTGACATTCATATTGATTTCCGTAGTAACGCATGTATGTATTAATAATTTAGTTGCTAGGCCCCAGACCCCTAGCAACCAATAATAGTGGATTTCTTCTGAAATAACTTTTCATACAAAACAGGACCCAATAATGCACGTCCTCAGGAAAAACCAAGCCGGGTTTCTACCTGGTCGAGCGTGTGCAGACCAAATCCACAATCTTCGATGTCTTCTCCAGCAGAGCCATGAGTTGAACAGTCCGATGGCTTGCTGCTTTGTGGATTATGAGAAGGCTTTCGACAGTCCGCACCGCCCCTCCCTCTGGATGATACTGGGAGCATACGGGATCCCTCCCAAGATCATTGCCATAATCAAAAGCCTGCACGAGAATAGCGAATGCTGTGTCAGAATTGGAGACACTGTCACGGAATGGTTCGGGGTCACGACCGGAGTCAGACAGGGTTGTGTCCTTGCACCGTTTCTCTTTATCATTCTCTTTGACTTCATACTACGGAAGTCAATACCACCTGACTGAGGCATACCTGTTACCCCCACGGTGAAGCTATGCGACCTGGAATACGCCGATGATGCTGTCCTATTCGACAACTCAATCAAGGGCATTCAAGAGACAATCGACAGGTTGCATAACAACTCCTCTCGCGTTGGTTTGAAAATCAACGCGAAGAAAACCAACGTCTTGTGCAATAGCACCTGTCCTGATCCAGATTTCCCTCTGATTAGCGATGGACAAAGCATCGAGAGCGTCGACAGCTTCAAGTATCTGGGGGTACACATCACGGGAGATGGCATTTTGCAGAAAGAGCTCGCTATCTGAATGGGAATGGCTGGAGCAACATTCAACTCGATGCAAAATGTCTGGGACTCACGATTGTACTCGGTCAAAACCAAATGCCGCCTATTCGACGCTTGCATTCTGACGGTGCTGCTTTACGGTAGCGAATCATGGCACCTTACGAAGGCTCAGAGCAACCGTATACTGAGCTTCGAAAACAGATGTTTGCGACGAATACTGGGTGTGCGGTGGTATGACTTTAGGAGCAACGAGGAGATAAGAGAACGTACCAAGCAGCCTCTCATCACACTGAAAGTGAAGAGGCGACGTTGGACCTGGCTCGGCCACGTGCTGCGGATGCCAGAAGAGAACTTTAACCTGGCTTGCCTGTTCTTCAAGCCGACCGGATTCCGGCGTCCTGGAAGGCCGCTAAATACAATCTACAGAGTGTATACGGCGGAGCTACGGGATGCTGGTTTGACCTGGAACGAAACAAGAAGACTGGCGAGCGACAGGGATTCTTGGAGGCGCCGCGTGGTGTCCATATGCTCCAGCTAAGGGGCGGATATGGGCAAAGAAGAAAGAAGACAAAACAGAATTAACTGAAAATGAATTCAATGCTACTTAAAGATGGCTAAAAGTATTAAAAAAATGCATTGGCATTGTGTTCTGATATATTCTAAAAGTTTCAAATGTCTAGCTAGTCGGGAAGTTAGTTAAAAATCAATTGCAAGATTTATACCGGACAAAGAACCACCAGACAGAGAACCACCGGACAAATAAGAATACGAGCTAAGAAAAACGTTGTAATCAGTGTATCAACTAACATTAGCCAAAAAATGCAATTACACAACCACATATCTTAAAATGTTAATATGCCTGAAGGAAATTAGCCCCGCAGGCGATTTTTTTTACGATTAGAGCAAATTTGTGATGTGCATTTATCTCACTTATCTGGACAATTCCCCAGGCTAGAGCTCTGTCAGTCCCCCCTTTGTGGGGCCATGGTGATTTCCAAAGTTCATTCCAATTTTCGTCTGGCAAATCGTCTTGATTCCTCTTCTTAGTCTTAGAGTTTTTGGCCGAATGTCTTCCACTGGGTAACCACCGATCGACGTATTTTGAAGGATCTAAAAGTGTCAAAGGTGGTCCGACAAGTTTGATGAACAAAAGCCCCGAAAGTGTTTTGGTCTTCAACGAAGCTCTTATTGGGGTAATAGTTAGATTCATTTGTGAAAATAAATAGTAATAGAATTTAATGCATACGTTACGCCGAATGTGCGAAATTGAATATTACATGAAATGGGCAAAATTTTGCCTAAATCATGAAAAATGCAAGCCCGTTGCCTTATTCATGAATTAGGCAAAATATCTGAAGAGTGCGTGAATTCCGCAGTAATTTTTCTGCCTTGTTCATGTATAGGACAAATTAGATAGTAGCGCTACGGTGGTATTTTTTGCAACTAAACTAAATGTATCAAATGCTCATGCATTGGTCAAAATGTACATATATTATCTATGGTCAAAATAGATGATCGCGCTCCGGTGGTATTTTTTGCAACTAATCAAACTAAACAAATGTGTCAAATGTCGTCCTACAATGACGTTCATATCCATTTACTATGCGCAAAAAAAATCTAGAACTATAATATGATAACGGAAGAATTTTATTGAAAAGTATTTTCGCGATTTGATTCGTGCTTGGGTATCAAACGTGCAATGGTCGATTGAATGTTTGTGATAGTTTGTTGACACATGATAGCTAACCTCAAAATGGACATTCAGTTGAATAATTTAATTCAGAATTACAAAACCTAACCTAACCTAACCTAATAATAATAATATTAAGGTAAACGTACCAGTAGTTGACCATTTAAGAAAAAAATTCAACAAAAATAACGATTAATGTTTAGCATTCCACCGAATGTTGGCAAAGCAAGTCTACTCATAATGGATCAAATGTCTTAATTAATATCACAAGACAAAAATTAAGAAAGGGTCTGTTACAAAAAAATTGTGTTCAATTTTTCAAGACCATGTTTTTGTTCCAGTAGTTGACCATCCAAAAAATTGAAAGTTCCAGTAGTTGACCACTATATGTTTCAGTAGTTGACCATGTCTAATCAGGGGTTCCAGTAGTTGACCACTATATTTTTCAGTAGTTGACCATGTCTAATCAGAAGGCTTTATGGCAAATCTGTCATCAGAGTTGTCTCAGGGCTTCCTGTCAGACCACTCTAGCCCATAGCTACTTGAATCAACTTGGTAGCAATGGCCGGTTCAGTAACAAGTTACATAGGAGAGGATTTTGTTTGACAGCCAATCATCAGCTATGTTCGGGTAACAAAAGGTGCAAAATTAGTTACTTCAAACTAAAAATACAAAAATATATTTATTTTAGCAACTAAGTACATACATACTGCATAGTAACGCATAGGCTCAGTACTTACCAAAATAAAACTTAACATAAAAATACTTAGATATTCCAAATAAAGTCCAATTCTGGAACTAAATAAACATTACGAGTTTTGCTTACTTGTGTCGGGTCATTTATGTGGGATACTACCGCCTTCCATTCATGGCTAAGTACATCGGGTCGATCTGGCCATTTCTATAGTCTCCCGCACTTTTGCATCGATGAAATAGTAGCTTTTACTTAAGAAATATGGACGATTTTCCCCGGGAAGTATTATAATATAATGTTCATTAATGACTTTCATAACGGGCAGCCATCTAGTTTTAGGCTTAAAGCTTTCATCACTAGACTTATGCCATTCACTCTCCGCTGAGTCTGAAATGTCAACACTTGGGTTAGAAAACTCAGAAGAAAAACGCATTTTCTTCTTGACTGCTTTCAATTCCCCCATTTTTTTTCTTTCTTTGCTTGCTCATTTAGTTTTTTCTTTCTTTGCCTCTCTGCAGCTCGTTCTTTTTTCAACCGTTCCATTTCTTTTTTCTTCCTCTTTTTGTTTAGGAAATACTCCTGGCAAGTGGGGTGGGGTTTTTTTCCCTTTTTTGCTTTCTTCTTGAATTTTTCTTCCCCTTCACCGGGGAAGAAAAAATGTCTCTTGAATGGACTACGAATATTTGATGGACCAGCCACGGGTTCACTGGCGATTGGAGACGAAGTATCATTACAAATCCTTATACCAGCCTTGGGTGCACTGGCGATTGGAGACGAATCACCATCACAAGTCGTTACACCAGCCACAGGTGCCCTAGCGATTGGAGATGAAACATCATAATAAATATAGTATTCCAGGCGGCCAAAGACATCATATCATCGGATTCCTCTTCTTGCAATGCCTCATCGATCAGTCTGGCCGGGTCAGGTGGAGTGATATTTTCCAACTCATTTTTTACTTTTCGTTACAGTGCGAACAGTGACTTATCATCTTTATCAGGTTCGTTGTTTTTGCGGAATGATTCAAGATTTTCCTCATCAATGTTTTTACTCAGGAACTCTCTCTAAATACCGCTTGGGTTTCTCTGATGTAACCATTGAAGGCACACTTTACGATTCTCCTGGTACTGTTACAGCTTAAGGGCTCCATGGACAAAGTCCACATTTTCGGAAATTTCTTGAGGAATTCTTTTGTACTTGTAGAGGACTGTCGTTGGTGTGACAGCCCCACCGACACTCCCTGTTACTATGTTATGCATTCTTTATCGTCGGCATTTACCTGCTGGTACACTGTCTCTATTCTTTTTTTGGCTAAGACCCTGCTCCCCTAGGGGCGGCAGGTTATATGAAAGTATGGTGAAGCAGGCAGGTTATATAAAAAAGTATGGTGAGGTAGGCTGATAAACAATTTGCGGCAAAACTAACGTTAACATTATTAATTATATGGGTACGTTATAATGACCAAAGTAAATCCTCCGTGATGCCCTGCATTTTTTTTTATCGCGTCGCTATTTCTCGTAGGTTGTCGGCTATTGTTGGCCTGCTTCATTCAGTTTCTATATATTCAGGGCTATAATTCAAGAAATTTTTGTTTTCCGAAGAAAAAATACGCCTAGGTCATCTACTGGAGAGAACCACCCTAGACACTTCTAATTAATAAATAATCATCGTTCCATACTTATGAATGTAAAAATTGTTCAAAACTAAGTGAAATAATTTTATTTAATTTATCTAGTAGTTGACCACCCTGGTCAACTACTGAAAAAGTATTAAAAAAAGTTTGAGTAGTTGACCCCCACATAAACTTGCTTCCTTGTAAATATAACTTAAAAATTACAAATGATATAGATACTTCAATATTATGACTGCCCGTAATCCATTAACTTGATATTATGAAGTTAAAAATATTAAATTGCCATATGCTTACATACACTGATATCCTTAACAATTTACTTAAGAAATTAAAAATAAAATGCTTACGGCGTGATGTGTTGTTTTCAAATAGCTGCTATGACGCTCCTATGACATATGGTGATGTGTAAGTTCTTCAATCCGACCACAGATGGCTTCACTTGTCTCAACTTTACAATTTAGAGCAATCCCGTGTCTACGTTTCTTATTTTGGGCATTTTATTGAAAAAAGGTCAACTACTGGTACATGGTCAACTACTGGTACATTTACCTTATATTATGTCCAATTATAACTAATAAAACCATCCGTATTAAATTTACTTTTTCTTCTGTCATGTTGACAGTTCAAGAATTCCATACTCTGGCGAATTCATGTACTCAGCAGAAAATTTACCTAATTCATGAATAAGGCAACAGGCTTGACTATTACATGAATTAGCCAAAATTTTGCGCATTTCATGTAATAGTTAATTTCGCAGATTCGGTGTAACACATATATCAAATGCGATAGTTTTTCAGATATGTCTTTTCATATGAGATGATTCAGGAAAATTAGCTTATACTATGTAAGCGCGAACATTGTTTCGTCTAATTGCTTTTGAAAAGTTAAAAATATCATGAAAAAAGGTGCACAAAAAAAGCCCTTCATAGAAGTAGATGGTAAATACACACAATAATTTTGTAGGAAATTTCAATTAAAATAAAGAACAAAATTTTCTATCGTAAGGAACTAAATTTATTTTTAAATAAAGTATTAACAGTTAAAAATGTACATGAATACTTACAAATCTAAGAATGAGGTAGATCATTTTATAATAAAAATAGTTTTATAAATAATATTAGATAACTTAATTTAAAACGGTAGGTATACAAGGTGAGCTGGAATGTGCTGTTTCCCTGCACATAAATTTTGCATGCAGTTATAATACAAATTGTCTCCTTTCAGAAAAAACTCACTAAGCGCCAGTTATTTAGACCTACTTATCTAGGCAAGTACCGCTGCCAATAAATAGTGAATCTGTATATTGTATAATACAACACAATTTGAGAATATATAGTATTCTCTTATGTTTCTCAATTCTGCCAATATTTAGCAGTGTTGCTAATCACTAAACGCCCAATTTCGGTCGCTTATCGTTAAGGGATAAATAAAATGCCTCTTTTCAAATATTTAGAATTAATGATTATTTTTCAAAGCTTAAGGTAGGTATGTAAAAAAAAATTAATTTCATCGTAATTGGATTGGACATACGTGGTTCAATTTGTAAAGCACATTAGCGTGAACCGCATCCACTGGATTCGCGCTAAACCCGGGCACCGTATTTTTTTTAAATATGTTTTTTAGTGGTGTTGCCTAAAAATTATGTTATGTTCAATAAAGATTATTAAATTTGAATTTCTAAATATTTTTGATCTTTATTTATTATTTAAGATTTAAATATTCTTCTGAGGATATTGTATTTTATGTAAAGCAACTAAAACTATTACTAAACAATTTGACATACACAACCATAACTGAATTTGGTCAGATTTTGCCGACAGGGAATGATAATATCTACGGGTATGTGTGCAAACAAAAGGGCGATAAGTCTTAAAAATACAAAGTCCAGTTAATGCTCTGTTAATGTAAATATGTGTAAATATGTATAATGTTAAATATGATTTGAATCAACCCTCTGAATTACTAAATTTCACACAGAAACATGCAAGTTTTCATACAAAGTTGTCCAAAAATTTGTGATTTTAAATATCTCCCCCTTTCCCTTCGCACAAGGATATTGCACAAGTACTTTTTTCTGTATTCTTTCACAGTTGCTGGAAACGCCCTAAATGTGTAATTTGTAAAGTTTCCTTTATGTAAAAATTAAATTTAAATATGAAAAAAGGGACATTCCTTCATTCATGAAATGTTTTGCGTGTTGCCGACTTCACATGTCGACTCGGTAAATAAAGTTCAACAGTTATTCTGACAACCGCTAAAACGATTTTTGATTTCGCCAGCTTACATGTCCATTACGCTGACTTTTGTATCAAAACGATTAGGTTGGGTTAATTATACGTTAAAACCTTATGTTAGTCATCGATCATTGATCACAGCGCCCGCATACGTCTGTCACGGAGCAGTCGGTGTCTTGTATTTGACTTTGACCAGGACAACAATTAAGTTTGGTTACATATTATACATTTACGAGATAAGGGTAATGAACATCATGGACTAATATAAGTAGAGAATGAATATGTATGTAATGTATTTATAAAAATTGTGAAGCCAGCTTTTAATGCAGTGAGACACGCCTAATGTTTTTTGGTGTTCATCAATTTTTGCGCTAATTTTCCAAGCGTTTTCAGTAAATTCTTTATACATCTTAAGAAGTATAATATATACCTCTAGTTGTTCGATAGCAATTTATTATAGTATTACCTAGAGATTGATAACACAATATAAATTATTATTATGTAGTACCATTGAATAGCTTCACAACTTTACTGTACCCAATAATAGCCATACTATACTTTTGTTGTTCTATGGTCAAAAGCCATGATTTTGGCACATTACCTGATGTGACCGATACTGAGAGTAAGAGAGAATGTCACATCAAAGTATTGAAATGTCATCCGCTGAATTAAACAGCATCAATTTTGTGAAAAACTTTGGGTCGGAGTCAGTTGGTCTGCTGGGTGAGGAGATTCAAGAGGGTGGCGTGGTCCATGTTGTCCAGAGTGTGCATGTCCACGCCGAGGGCTGCCGCCACACTGTCCATTTCCAGGCCGAAGCTTTTGAGCATGTCTACGAAACGCACCTCCTCCCCGGTGAACGGATCCAGCAGCAGCGGGCAGGAGCGGTTGCACTGCGGCCAACTGCAGCGCTCCATGTGACGGTGAGAGCACGCCTCCTTCCCCTTGCCCTTCCATTTCCTGCAAACCGATATCCGTTGAATCATTCAATCACTTTTACACTAGATCGCAAGTTTCAAACCCTCGGGTTGCAACCTCTGCTGGGTTGCCGAATACTTGGTATCTATAAAATCAATAAAAGTGCAATGCGCAATATATTCACAAACAGTCAGTTATCAAGGAAATAAATAAAAAATAAGTGTAGGTAATGTTTGACAGCAAGTAGTAAGAACACTGGTAATTCGAAATTCGCCGTAATTCTAAATTTTCCCGAAAAAAAAGGTAAAGAGAACCATACCTTTAATTCGAATTTCGTAATTCGAAATGATTTCAGAGTCCCTGGCATACAAAAATATTCAATAAATCGCAATAAATTACACTATTTCATAAGCCAGTCATTGAAAATTGTGACAGACTTTTCTTAAAAAATCAAAAATTACTTATTTTAAGAAGGTAATAAAAATAATCTCGACATTTTATGACCCAATTCGGTAGGCACATCTATGATCGGAAACAAAATTAATGAAAACCAAAAATTTTTTTTTTTAATATTTTTCCCCCATACATTTCATAATTCGTAATTCGAATTTTTTTTCGATTTTCAGTCCCATGGAATTCGTATTAACGAGGTTTTACTGTAGAAACTAGTAAAGTGAATAAGCATGTAATGAATGATAACCAATGATAACCCATACTCATGTAAAAGTTTATTTATTTTTCTGATTATTTTTTATGTGTTTTCTTCACCCTATTAAAAATGCATTGTTAGGTATGCAACTTTGGCTGAGGTCGAGAACCCGTGCCCTAAATACATACTAATAATAAGTAACTAGGTACATTAAATATGTCTCAGCAAAAGTTCCGCCCACTACCCTATCGCTCTGAAATCTTTGGTAATAGATTTCTCTCGGGTCAGTCGATCTACTAAATGAGATAATGGAACTCAGGTAGAGTAGGGGCTTGGGCGTTGAAGGCGGTCAGAGAGTCCCCTCGTGGGTGTTCGGGCTGACAAAGGTTCCCGGGGCGGTTGAGGTCCACTGGTGTTGTATACACAACTTATGAATGAAAATCACAAAAATAATTTTAAAAATTGACATAATAATCGAGCAGGATCTCATGATTTGGGATTCTGACATTTGAAACCCTATCCTAGCAAGCGGGTCAGCGTAATATGCCTCCTGATATGGCAGGTAGGTACCTACTCGCTACCTTTTCATTTTAACCCGTTACATATTATTAAGATCATAATTATAGAATCGCAGAACTCAATGGATAATTCATTACTTTTTCTTCACTATTAAAGCTGAAGCTTGATGGGATACCTGATAAGAGACCTTTGAGGCCTAACAACCTTCTCGGGAAGAGTACGGAGGCGGGGTGGCGTGCGGTTCCTGCTGTGCCGCCGTCCGTTCTGGCTGAGAGAGTCGCATTTCGCTCCCTTCCTCCTTTTGTGACCGCGCTTACGCTGCCTGAAGCGTTCTCGGTCATTCGGCATTTTTCTATTTTCCCGGAACGCTTTCTCCGTTCTCCCATTCGGATTTCTCCGAAGGTTGTGAACATTTTTTCGCGAATTTTTCGGTTCATTATTTTGCCGATTCGTAGGTTCTTTGTTTCGTTTCAACTCCTTGTTGTCATCTCCTAACTCTGAAATAACATAATAACAAACAATTAATACAAACTGCATTCTTACTAATATTACAAAGGCTTAGTATCATAATAGCGTTTGTCCATTTTTCATGTTTACAGGAGAGCAAAAACAAGTTTTATTTCTACTAACAGTTAATTATTCTGAAACTAAGAGCCTTTTAAGCGATGTTTTATTGTTTTTAGATATAATATTAGTTATTTCTATGAGGTATCGTTTATTCAAATGAAATTTAAAAAAGGTCTGTGAAGCTGAATGAAACACTAATAATTAACTCTATTTATTTTGAAACTCGCACAAAGTATAAAATTTGTTTATTTACTTAAATAAATGAACTATGATGTGCTAAAATAGAGGAAGGAAAAAAGAAACCTAAATATTTTCATCCTCATAATATTCAACTCTGATAGTTTCTTCGCCTTCAAGGCATCTGCAGAATGTGGGATATTGTTCTTTTGTTATACCAGAATTACATAACTCTAGCAAATCCTTAAGTTTTTCTTTTTTAATTTTGAGGGATGCAGTGTATGCTGGATTTAACTTAAACAATTGTGACGATCTATGTGCACCTTTTCGTACTATGCAAAATGATTGAAAAATATCATCATCGTAATTATACTTAAAATAAAATTATTTTTTTCTTCTGAAAGTGGACAATCTTCAGCCAATTAATTTGCTTTCTATTACGAGGGTGGGTCAATAAGTCCTTAGAAAAGCCGACAGGTGGCGCTACTAGTACTGTAAGCGGTTTGTTTTCATGCAGCGGCACTACCGATTCAGTATGCTGCGAAGTTTCAATCAGATTGGTCGGGTTGTTGTTTTTTATTTTCGTACATTTAAAAAAAAATTTTGCTTGTTTACAAAAATGGAGAAAATTGAGTTTAGAGCTGTTATTAAACATTTTAATATAAAAGGGTTAACAGCAAAGGAAATAAAAAAATGAGTTGGATTTAGTTCACGGCATATCTGCTCCTTCACTTGCAACTATTTATAACTGGTTAAATGAATTTAAACGTGGTCGTACATCAACAAAGGATGAACCACGCTCAGGACGTCCTGTAGAGGTGACTACACCAGAAATGATCAATAAAATCCACGATATGGTGTTAAGTGACGGAAGATTAAAGTTGAGTGAGATAATTGAGGTTACAGGGATCTCAAAAGGTAGCGTCATTTCTATTTTACATGACAAATTGGGCATGAAAAAAGTTTCTGCAAGATGGGTGCCGCGTTTGCTCACAGTCGACAATAAACGCAATAGGGTGGTGGCCTCTAAAGCCCTGTTGTCGCTCATGCAACGCAATCCGGATGAATTTTTTCGTCGCTTTGTGACTGTAGATGAAACATGGATACACCACTATACTCCCGAGACGAAAGAACAGTCAAAGCAGTGGATTGCGAAAGGCGAACCATGTCCAAAGAAGGCGAAAACCGTAAAATCAGCTGGTAAGGTTATGGCTACTGTATTTTGGGATGCACGTGGAATTATTTTCGTTGACTATTTGGAAAAAGGAAAAACAATAACAGGGGATTATTATGCATTTTTATTGGACCAGCTAAAAAACGAAATTGAAGAAAAACGGCCTCATTTAAACAGGAAAAAAATCCTCTTTCATCAGGACAATGCCCGTGTTCACACATGTTTACGATAAATGGCTAAAATTGAAGAATTGAAGTTCGAATTGGTCGACCACCCACTGTATTCGCCAGATTTAGCCCCCAGTGACTTTTTCCTTTTCCCAAACTTAAAAAAATGGCTAAGTGGACAACGTTTTTTTTCAAATGAAGAAGTCATCGATCGGACAAATGCTTATTTTGAGGACCTTCCGAAAACTTATTTTTCTGACGGTTTAAAAAAAATTGAGAAACGTCTAACCAAGTGTATTGAGCTTCAAGGAGATTATGTTGAGAAATAAAAAAAAATACAAAAATAAAAACTGTTTTAATGCTTTTTTCTAAGGAATTATTGACCCACCCTCGTATTATCGACTGTTTTGTTTTTATATATTTATTCTGCATTTCACTGAAGTTCAACTCATAAACATCATTATTTCCTCTGTTTAGATGTTAATTATACTACTGTATACCATCCTGCAGGATCATAAATATTGATTCCTTTTACTTATCTTTCAATGTATGCATGCACCGAGTCACACTTAACATAACAGAATGACCCGGCTCAAAAAAACGGTATGTCTAATACCCGAACAGCATGGAGCAACATAGTCACCATGTTAATATTTATACTTTGTTACCCCTCCTTGAGTCAGAAAACAATGTAACAGAACGACTATCAGCTATCATTTTTAAATGCTTGAACATGCAGGAGGCTATTTCAATACACCCTCGTGCCACATATAATTTGAAGCTCTTCTTGAATTTACGTTGTATACAGTCAAATTGTAAACAGCTAACCTACGTTTATAGAAAACTGCCTTTGTAACTGTGGAAGGGTAATAGCGGGCAGCTTCCATGTCAAACTCAAAGAGATGACACACATTGTTTATCGCCTTCTCTTCGATAAAATTTTATAATTTCGAGTAGATTTCTTATGAAGTAAATTGAAATCATAGCCTCGTTGACAAATAGTTTTTTGTTCTGCGCTGTTATTTTCAAATTTAAAGCACAATATATCACATTGATCTTTTCTTGGAGTATGAAAAAAGAAATTGAAATCTTTATTAAAAACATCCCTGTAATAGTTTAATACTACATTTTGTCAGGATAATATCCTTCATTAATGCAATCTTCATTATACAAAGCATACATGTTTTGCAAATTCAAATCATGAGAGAGGTATTTCTTAAGTGGCTCTTTTCTGACAATGACAAAATGTTGGTTCTTATCTGTTCTCTTGATAAAGCTGATCTTTTTATCCGAGGAGTATTGATACCAGTTGAAGGTCTCCCACATGAGACCACCTCAAAGGGCGGACCGAACCATCAACTTTCCTAAAACACCACAGCCTACGTCAACTCTTCGCAGCTCTCGCGACACTCAAGAAGCGGAGCCTACCTCCGCTGAAATTTCATAACTTTAAATTCGTCTGCGCCCCCGCCAAAATTCAAACAGACTTGACACAAGCTACTGAAAACGGCCGCTCGAAACAGTGCCGCCACGAAACAAAGAAATCCGTCGGAAAAACAGGGAGGTTAGCAACCGACACTAACAACAGCGCCATGACGCCGCGGATCCCAGACTTTTGATGCGCGCGGAATGTGTTCTTCTGGCCTCGGACGTCCTACAGCCAACATCTCTCTCGCGTACCACAGTACAGAGCGCCATATTGCCGCGTCCGCCATTTTGACTATTCGCACATCACCCTCAAGCTAGCGGCGTACCTACAATACAGCCAAGCCGTACACCGACTGCCGTGGCCATCAGCATCATTGACTTCCTAAATTGCTTGACTTAGAACTTATAATAAACCAGCATAAACAGCATACACCGTGCGTTTCTGTCCCCCCCACCCGCTTTTTGGCCATGATATTATTACGGTCTGCCATCTCCGCCTAAGCGCGAAGACGGCCGGTGATAGTATGACGTCCAAGTTGGTCTCTAGTTACAATATTGGATGATTAATGAAACAACATACAAATGCGCTGGAAATATTGAATACGCCTAGAAAAAATCATGGCAAACCTGAATTTTAATCATGAAATATTTCTTTGTCAACTTTCATCGAGATAGTCCTCGAGTACAGGTTCCTTCAGAAGTACTCTCTTCTTTAAGGTCAGCTATGTATTGTCTCTGTTTGTTTATGTCGCTAATTTCTGAGAAGTTTTTAAACATTGTCTGCTAATACTTTGCATTTACGAGCACATTTTGAAGTCTTTATACAACATTTTCTTGTCAGGATTATTCTTACCAGAAATTGAAAAATAATGTTTTAATGTTTTTATTTATGATTCAAAAAATCCAAGAGGCTTCAAGGGAATTCGAAGTCTACTTTACAGCTACATTATTGTTGGAATAAAAGGCATGGACACAATCACAATGCCTTTTTTAAGACTTGTTTGATTGGACAACAACTGTTTCCAGTCAAACCAGAAGTAAAGAAATATGTATTGTGATGAAAAAGACAGCTTTTAAAATATAATAGCACTAAAAGAACTAGATGAACATAAAGTACCACCCAAAAAATTTGTCCTGAAAGACATGGCTCTAAAGTTTAAATCAATGATGCAATTCAAAAAATTGAAAGTATGGACTCAGACGCCGATAGATCTCTGAAGGTATGCCGCCTCATTCAGTAAGCACTTGCCTGTTATAATGAATTTCTACTTACAAAGTAGGTGGCGGAACGGAACCCCGCCGAAAGTCGAGATCTCACTGTGTTTGCCAGACCCAGGATTCGAACCTTGGACCGGCGACATTATGTGAAGTGAAAAAAAGTTGTTTACTTTTGGGTCGGACATTTTGTGGAACATCTTGAGAGTAGTCAGTTAGAGCTGCTGTTCTCCTTCTTCCCGATCGGATGAGATGTCTCGCCGGAACGCCCCCGCCGCTGTTCTTAGATTGATTTCTGTGAACGTGAGCAATGCAATTTTATAATTCACTTTCGGTTGACTTTCAATAATTTATAGACACAAGTAAAGCAAAAAAATCAGAAGGCCTTAAGTATTGGTCCGTTTTAATCTGTGAGAGAGTTTTGAATGAAGTACAATAATTGCAATGGTTAGGTTAGGTATATGATATTTAAGAAAATCTGATTACCTCAGTTTTGCGAAAGTAATACATGGATTCGCTTATAATATTGTATAAATAATATGTATTTCCGATTGCCTGAAACAGACTTTTACTTTTGCATTTGTAGTCAGAGATGTCGATAGGCGTCTCAAGGTACGATTAATTAATTTTATTATTCTATAATTTTCTCATAATGAGGGGTTACATATTAAATTTAATGTGTTAAAACACTAGATGAAAATTAAGCTAAAAAAAATGTTACTAAAGGTAATGATTAAATTAGTTATAAGTCATTTCACATTGAAGATTAATTTGTAGGTAACATCACACTTTTGTAGTCTGAGAATAATTTGTCAGTGCTGCACTGAGATAAACACGTCTTTTATTAGTAGCTACTGCAATCGTAATATCAGTTTTTAATCTACACCATTTTATAAATAAAAAAAATTAATGAGAAAGCTTCCTTTTCTTCTTTTTGTGTCATTCTTTATCGTAGATCAGCCATCATCGGGCGATTTTTAGTTTATCATCTGCTACCATGAACGATTTGGTGGAATATTTGTCTAGTTAATGTACTCTCCTCACATATTTTTATTCCTATACATTCTCACATATGAAACCAATCTTGGTTACAATTTTCCGGTGGCTCGACTCTGCAGAACCTTAAATCTTTACACTGGTCGAGTGGATCCATTCTGTTCTCTTGCCTCTTTCAAATTAAGTTGCTCCAAAATCCATGATTAAATTGTATCTGGACGACTACTGTTTCATTGAATTTTTTTTTCTATTTTCTATTTACTGCTGATGTGTTTTTCTTTCTTTTTTAACCATTTACAATAACTCTCCAATTATTATATTCTTTACAGTTGCACCTATATTTGACCTAATTTAATTTGATTTATTAGGACCATCACATATTATTTTATTCTTATATTCTGTCATTGATCCTGTTGGCTGAGCTAAATAAATAAAAACAAAAAGTTTGACATTACCAGCTCGGTAATCAATGGGTGAAAGGAAAAATTAATAAAACGGAGAGCTGAATGACCTGTTGCGTCTTCTGGCCGTGTCAGCATCCCAGCAGTGCAGAGCGTCGGCCACGGAGACTCGGTCCACTTTAACCTGCAGCCAGTGACGCGTGGTGAGGACGGAGTGCGAGACGCAGGAAGGTGCAAAGACGGCAGACACATTGGCGAAGGAGGCGCGCAGGGCGTTGCCCATCCGGTGGATGTAATCCCACTGCTGGGGGGTCGAGGGGGAACCCACGTTGTCCGCCGTCATCTGCGCTTCGTCGAACAGCCACTGGAATACAAACAGCGGGGCTGCCCCACACATATATCCTTTAATTTATTGTTCAGTTACATTTTTATTTTGGTTCATTTCCTTTTCTGAATATATTTTTCTTCTGTTCTGTTCTTTGATTGGCGAAAACGGCCTTTTGGAATGATGTAAATAGCAAGTAACTGAACAGAATAAAGCATCCAGCATTGCAAACTTAATGTTTTTTTGGGTCTAGTCGGTTATGTGGAATACAGTGGAAAACACATTTTGAAAATACCCTATATGCTGGATTATTTGTTAGTTTAGATTAGGTTAGGTTAGGTTTGGTTTGGTTAGGTTATCCTAATAAATAATCCACTATATCGGCTATTTTCAAAATGTGTTTGCCGCTGTATTCCACATAACCGACTTGTACCGTTTTTTTGCGTTGCGTTTGCGTTTTTTAAAATATGCATTTGGCGTAAATTCAAATTTTATTTACATATTATAGTGAACATTACAAAATATTATTAATTTAAGGCTATACCTCAGTTGAGGCATGGTCTAAAAGGATCGTGGCTAGGCAATGCGCGGATTGCGGGTCGCGGGTGCAAATGACGCATGCCGACCGAAATATAATTTGTCTTATAAATCCAACATGCCTCCATTTAATGTTCTGTTTATTGTTCTATTAGTAACAATAATAATATATTCATTGATATGTTTTCTTTTTAAAGTAAATGGGTAATGTTTTTAGTCATCTTTACACGATTTAAGAATTAATACCCCCGTCGCCATCACAAAACAAAAAAACAAAATGACGTATTGACACCTCGATGTTCGCTCTCAGACTGCAGCGAGTCCAAAATTTCATTGCGCATATAATTGAAAATTATTTACCGTTTCACTGAAGTATCGCCTTAAGATGTTCACAACATGATATTTAAAAACAAAGAAATACTATTAAAACAGAATTATATAAAAAGAAATAGATCAGGTGTTATTAAACAGTAGAAAAGTGTAAATAGTTGTCGACTACCGCCACTGCAGTCCAGTTCAGTGCGGGAAGGTACATCATGGGTTATTTAGGGACAGTAAATTGAAGAAGAAATAACACAACATTTAAGAATAGATTCCGCGGAGATAACAAAATTATATTATTATCTATAATTAGGTAAGAGCTACTATTATGGGCCAGCTTCAATTATTGGCCACTTGCAGATAAAATCTAGTTTTTTAAGATATTAAATCAACATTGCCATCTGTTAAGTTATTAAAAAATCTCGTCAATTGTTCCTCCGTTGGTAAAACAGATAATTGTTACTTTTAGCATTATAAAACAACCTCAAAACCGCATTTGTATCTGACAGTTCGAGCGAAACCGTGAAATAAGTGCGATTTGTTGTAAATTGTACAAGGACATGACTTCTGTTAAAAGGTATGTTTAACATTTAATATCATACAAAATGCTAATCCAATTGACAATTATAATATATGCATTTGATTTATGTATACATCATTAGACATATATTTTGGAAAAAATAGGTGGGTAGGTATATTATGATGGTGGCCAATAACTGATTCCAAAATATGTCGATTTTCCTTTATCGGCCGGCCTTGCTAATAATAGAATATGTGACTAATTAGTAAAGTATTACATATATTTTTATTAGTTGAATAGTGTTTTAACAGTATTATTAATCATCTTTGTTTTTATTATATTTCTCCGACATTCGTAGATAAATGTTGGCCACCTGGCCCATAATTGTAGTTTTGATGGCCGATAATAGAAACTTTTTTCTTGATTGTTCCAGAATAAAAATGCATCAAAATAAACGAATGAAATATAGTCAAGAACTGAAGAATAAAAGAAGCAATAGAGTATATGAATGACCATAGTGAAGAGTCTTTGCGTTCAGTAACAAGAAGATTTGAAATACCAAGAAGCACACTAAAATTCCTTCCGCAAAAATCCTCTACTGAAAAGTTTTGTATGCTGTTCCGACTGTGAGAAAACTTCAATGATTCTCATTTATCCTTTATGCTACGTCAAGATGTTTGTTAACTTCTATTAGCTAGGTATAAGATCTCTTTTGAATTTTTGAAATCAATTTCCAACAAGCTCTACGTATTTAATTAAATATGCCTATCTCACTGTAACTCAATGTGAATGTGTTCTTTGTATTTCTAAGTAATATGTTACGTATGTCTAATAAAATGACGATAAAGTTGCATTAAGTACTTGATTGAACACTTAATAATGATGTGTGATCATAATATTACGTAAACTGTTTTTTAATTTTTGTTTAAATAATGTTATTACAGCAATTTCGGGGTGGCCAATAATTGCATCTTTTGGTGACCAATAATTGAAAAAAGTGGCCAATAATTGTAGATTTCTGCGTTTTTTTTTGATTATTTTTTTTATGATGTAAAATATATTTTTTTAAATGTTCTGATAAATGATTATTATAAACAAATAAACAATTTAACAAATAATATTTTTTTATTTCACCTTCCTAATGATACAGTTCCACAAAAAAATAACAAAGTTGGAAAAATCCTTAACTGGCCAATAATTGTAGCTCTTCCCCTATTGTTGTAAATAAAAAATAGGTGAGATTTTTATTTTATTTGTAATAATACTCTGAAGTAATGAAGTAAGTACCTTTGATTGTTGGGTAGAGTCTGTATCCGAAATAGCATCTCCAGGGTTCCTGTCGGTAGACATCGACACAGCGTTTCGGTAATGAGCCCTGCCAAAGAACGTGACCTTTTTTGATAGCATCCACTGCGGGGAGCGTGTTGGGGCTGAAAACCATTGTAAACGAGACATTTTTTATTGTTAACAAATCTAATAGAATGATTCCAATTTGTAATTATACATTATATTGATAATAATTCAATTCAATTCAATTCAATATTATAAATTTATTTACACTATTATGAACATAATTATTATACAAAATCATAAATGGTACAAGAAACTTCACCATGTGTGCTAAGTAAGCTCTATATTACTAAGTATTTAGTCAACATTCATCTAAATTAACTAATGTCACCTGTACACGTGCATGGAAGCGAGACGCGATGTTGTATGGTACTATTTGACAGGTCGTGAAAATCGGTAGGTTTTTTTTAACAAAGACTAACGTCACTTTGCTGTTTCTGAATTCCTGAAACCTGTTGAGAAAAGCTTCCCTCATATTTAAAATTGTTGTTTTGAAATTGCAAATGTCAATATCAGAATTATTTTCTTGGCGTTGTTTCAGCAGGCATAGAAAGTGAATCAAAGATTCTCTTTCGAAATCTTGAGAAAAATGGGATAATTTTTCGAATGAAATAACTTATTCTAACATAAAAAAATTGTGTTTTCTTTCCCCTGAAGTTAACGATTAAGCTGATTTAGATGAGACGTAACGTCGACCAAGAAATAAAACTTTTGGATCAACTGATCGTCTCTTATTTCTGGATAGTGAACACCCTTCTCAAGGAGAAATGCTTAAATTTCTGTTAATCAGGAAGCGAAACGTTTTAAAACGTTTCCCCTTGATAACCAACGTACCTACCTTGTTATACTCACTCTCCATGTCAACTAAAAAGTTTTTAAATCGGCGATTATTAAGAGCTTTAGCTATAATGGAGTTGATAATCTTAATCACCAAATTTCTTCTGGAAATGTCTGCCCACAAAGCGCTTCTTGACGAATGTTGCAACGGTAAGCAAGTATCTAGTGATTCAAAATAGCAACAATCCCTTTTCTAACACTGGTCATACTTTTCACTCTGTTGAAATTGACACAATTGTATCGAGTGGAATATGATGTTTTTCCATGCACTTAATTACAGCATTTGCAATATCCTCTCCTCGGGTTTGACCTTTGAGTGGCAATAATCCTAAAAGTTCTTCTTTAGGACCTGTAGATGAAATACATCGTCCAAAAAGTAAAATTTGTGCTGTATCATTTATGTCACAAGACTCGTCAACACTACAACTATTGATAAAGCTGTTCAATTTAAGATCTTTGACTTGCTGGTTGGTTGTATTTGAAGACATTTTGACTGTTCTATCTTACAATGTTTTATCCCGTACGTCATCATTTGTGGTTGCAATTTGGTGACCACTGGCCTAGGAGAACAAAAAGCTGATCTTGATCTGACTTAGGTAGTCATCAGAGACACTGACTGGCAAGCATGACATAGTCCTCATTTGTACCACGTATAGTAAAGAAAAATACGTAGTCAAATAAAGATCTTTTCCAACATTTAAACAACATTATGTAACCATACCTATCTAAAAGACAGTCAGTTGGATAAAATATATCATAATAATACATATAGCACTCCGACATATCAGTCGGAATTCTAAATAATCTAAATATATATTTTGTAAATTACAAGCAAACAACTCCTGATTCATAAGATAGTTATCAGGGACACAGGTTAATTGGTTTATACTTACAAGCAAGAATCTTATGGCATAATTGGAACAAATTTAGAATCTTTAAGACACTTTCAATAATTTTATTCATGACTGTCTTTTAAAAGATCGTGCACCAAAAACCAAAAACATGGGATCGGTGCTAGGTTCATTTGAGTAGAGCATGCTTCGCAGAATCATTGAAATTATCAATGACTGACGGCGGTGATGGAGATACAATCAAGCGAGCTGTACACATTGTACAGTGCATCAAAGTATTTGAGATATTTGAGAAGACGTAAATGAAGACCCGGTCGACCTCGAAAAAGATGGAGGGATCAAGGCCTGAACAAAAACGATGCATGAGTGCGAGTGAGAAAGTATTCGGCACCCTTATAATCTCTGCGACACGCGCTAGAGTAAGATAAAAGGTCTACATATTTTTAAGTTGGTTTCCAAAAATATCGCCGGTAAATCGTGCTGAATCGCTTCACGTAGCGTGTTGTTCGTGTTGCTAAATTTGCTATTTTTTGTGTTAAACATAAAGTCAGTGGTAAATATTTTTAGTTAATTAAGTAGGAAAGGTGGTTCTGCATGTTGTATTAAAATATGGTAGCCGTACTGGTAAGCAAGAAGATGGTATTACGTTTCATAAGTAAGTTGATACATGTTCGTGACAATTTATTTGTATATTATTATTTATTTCAATATCAGTGACCTAGTGTTTCTTTAAAATAACTTAAATTATGGATATATTTACCTAATTGGTTGCATTTTGACCGCTTAAAAGTACTATATAACGTAAAAAAACAGAAAATTATATTTTAATTCTGAGCGTCTAGTGCGAGCACTTTGGGCGAGCACTAGCGAAATGGTCTATGGTCTCGAACATTTATAGGCGAATGCGTTCGCTCGCCCACAAACCAAATGCACGGCACGTAGCTTCATTTAGCAATGCAACGGGTGGCGTCTATATGTATCTATAGTCTATGGGAGGGATAGTGTCGTATTGGATGTAAGCAATGAGGTTTGATGTTTTTCGCTGTGGTCATAGATATGCATTTGAACCTAAAGAACCTCATTGGCTGCGAACTGTTCTACACCGATCAACTCACACCTCATTTGCTGCATACCACTTAATACCGATGAGCCGACCGATAAACGCCTTTGATTGTTTTACTATGGTGTCCGCGTTAAGTATGTGCGAAATTAGCTAAAAGCTTATCCTATATTAAGGTAAATCAAGGGATTTAAAGATCTTACTAGTCCAAAACTAAGGTAACTGGCTTGGACACTCTACCATTGATTGTCACATTGTTACAAATTAAACAACACTTGCCTTCCACCATTACAAAGAAATAATATGTTTCCTAATTTCACATTACTCCTGAAAATGATGTTTTGGTTTTCTTTTGGATACTCATTACACTCTTCATTAAACAATTCTCCCACTGTGCAAAAAGCTGCATGACAGTAAAGGAAAACTACGCTTTATTTTAAAAAGTGGGAATTCACATCTTAGTCCTGCGGCTGGCTGTGAGTGATTTAATTTGAATTCAGTGATACGGTGAGGTCACGTGGACCACCTCATAGTTATTTTTTTGTGTAAGATAGGTAAGAAAATAAATTAATATAGGAATGGTTAATGCTTCAATGCTTCAATGCTCCCTCTTCAAAATGTCAATGTTAACATGCCTGATGGGTATATCTTCTTCTTATTGTGCCATCCCCTAGCGGAGGTCGGCCAACATCAAGGCAATCTTATCTTTGTCGTCTGCTACCCGGAACAGTTCAGTGGAGCTGCACTAGTACCAATCACGGAGGTTCTTAAGTCACGAAATGCGGCGCCATCCTCTGCTATGCTTCTCATTGATCTTTCCCTGAATGACAAGTTGGGGAATGCTGTATTTTTGTCCTCTCATAATGTGCCCGAGGGACTGTAGTTTCCTGGTTTTGATACTACGTAGAACTTCTCGGTTCTTCTCCATTCGATTGCGAACTTCAACATTTGTCACCCGGTCAGTCCAAGGAATTTTGAGGATGCGTCTTGTAACGTAGGTTTTGTGTCAAGGTTTATAGAGGAGATATATACAGAGGCCGGCTAGCCAGTATAAAAGACTACTACCTTCCGGTCGTGGGTTTTTTGAGTACCAACGGCCGTTATCAAATTTCATTTCTCCGGAACGTAAATATCTAAAGGATAAACCAATGTATAATACCCAGCACGGATGCTGGAAGGTGGGCGCCAGCCCCTAGATCTGAGAAGGCTATAAATTAGGGAGTCTAGGAGCGAAATAAAAGTTTAAGTTGAGTTCAAGATATAAGTCATATATTGTCGATAAGTTTGACAGGTAAATTACAGGTTAGAAAAATGAACAATTGCAGCTAACGGATCAAACCCTGAATAACGAGAAAATAAACTCTGACAATCCCGCGAGGGGGATTAATAAATAATGGAACAAATGGAACGATACAGCTTACAATAATCCAGGTCTCCTTGGTGGAACCAAATTCCGACGTCGGCGAGCCTTTGTCCGGGCGTTATCTTTACGTCGGTAAGCCATCTCCAATTCGGGCGGACCGAAAAAGCCCACTGCAGCACGTCCGTCCTGCCTCGAGGTCCCCACACGTAAGCCCCGTGTCACCAGCCTGTCGTCTCCTTAATCGATTATTAATTTATCTCCGTACAAATTCGCCAATCACAACACCAAAAAACAGCAACTCATTTCCGTCGCCAACCGCCATCTTGCTTTTGCCTCCTTCTCCGTGTTGCCAGCGTAAAACTTGTTTTCCTTAGTGTGGCAAGTTAATATAACATGACAGTCTATATAGCCACATCTCGAAAGCTTCAAGTCTCCGTGACATCTCTTGGTTTAGCGTCCATACTTCCATACCATAGAAAAGAATTGAGAGAACATAACAATGTGCCATACGCAGTCTCAGACCTAGGTTAAGATCTCGATTGCTAAGGAGGCGTCTCATTTTGAGAAAGGCGCTCCTTGCGATCTCAATTCTAGTTTTTATTTCTTGAGACTGGTCCCATTTCTCATTGACCCATGTACCTAAATATTTATAATGGGTCACACGTTCGATTGGTTCGCTGTTAATGACAAAATCTGTGTTGGTGTCTGGTGTCGCTATTTTTGATACTAGTAATAGTTTTGTTTTCTTGAGGTTCATTTTTAAACCATAAGAATTACTGACCTCATTAACCTTTTCTACCAGTTGCTGTAAACTCTTTAAACTATCAGCAATCAGCACAGTATCATCGGCATATCGTATATTGTTAATATGTTTGCCATTAACCATAATACCCACCGATTCACCTTATAAGGCTTCCTTGAAAATAGCTTCTGAGTACATGTTAAATAACAGAGGTGACAATATATACCCCTGTCTTACACCGCGACAAATTTTTACCTCTCCACTGATTTCGTTTTCGATCTCAATATTCGCTGTTTGATTCCAATATAAGTTAGATATCAGTTGAATGTCTCTTGCATCGATGCCTTTCTCCTGTAAGAGTTCGAGAAGTTTAGGATGCCTAACAGTATCGAATGCTTTCTCGTAATCGATGAAACACATATAAATATCAACATTCGGTTAATAGTTTTGTTCCCGTGCTGTTCCAATGCTATTACAACTCAAATCGTGGATGGGTAATGTTAATATAATACAGGTGTACGCTCCAACTGCCGGCAAAGATGACGATGTTATAAAAGAATTCTATGAACAGATAAATGAAATTCTAAATTCGACGAAAGATAATGAAGTTACCTTGATTATAGGAGATTTCAACGCAAAGATTGGTAAAGATAAAAGTGGAGAGTTCGTAGGAGAATTTGGTCTAGGACAAAGAAATTATCGAGGAGAAAGATTACTACAATTTTTCCAGGAACAGAGTATGGTTGTATGTATGTTGTATGGATGTATTGTATGAACAGGGCGATTGTATACATGGAAATCCCCACAAGATGATGGCAATAACATTGTAAGAAATCAAATAGACTATAATATTAATTCGCAATTGTTACAGAAATAGCGTAACATCTACTAAAACTTATCCAGGTACTGACATCTCATCTGACCACAATCCTGTTGTAGCTACAGTAAAAATTAGATTAAAAAGATTACTGAGGGAACCACGCGCAACCCAACGTGTTGACATTAATCAACTGAAAGATCCCAAAGTCAAACAACAAGTAAAAAGTGCACTGAACACAGAAATAGAACAAATAAAAACTTCAGTCATTACATCCTCTGACATAACAGACAAGTGGGACAGGATAAAAGATGTGTTCTCCTCCATATCTAATAATCAATTAGAATATAAAAGAACAGCTAAGAAGCAAAAATGGATGACAGATGAGATTCTGTCATTAATGGACGAAAGAAGAAAATGGAAAAATAAAAATGAAACTCAATGTAGGAGAATTCATAATACCATAAAAAGTAAAATTCGTACAGCTAAAGAAGAATGGATGTCCGACCAATGCAAAGAAATTGAAAATCTCAAACGAAAATACAATTCCTTTAATATGCACAAGAAGATAAAGGAAACATTGGGAATTACAAGAGGAACCTCATCAACTATCTTGACAGACGAAGATAGGCGTATTATATTAGATATAGAAACGAAGCTGATTTGTTGGAAGACATATATTGAAAATCTGTTTGATGATGATAGGAGACCTATTGGCTATACTTTTAATGAACGTGAACAAGCCCCATGCAAAAATAGGGCAGAAATAATAAACGCAATACGAAATTCTAAAAATGGTAAAGCTGTCGGCCCTGATAATATTTACAACGAAATGATAAAATTATTAGAAGAAGATCAAATTCTCATCGATTTGTTTAATAAAATTTACGAAATGGGCATAATTCCCGATGATTGGTTGAAAGCATCATTCATCACTCTACCAAAAACGGCGAATGCAAAGGAGTGCAGCGAGTTTAGAACAATAAGTTTGATGAGCCACATGTTAAAAGTTTTATTAAAAATCATCCATAATAGGATTTTTCGAAAATGCGAAGAAGACATGGATGACACACAATTTGGCTTCAGAAGTGGTTTGAGCACTCGCGAAGCACTTTTCAGCTTGAATGTTCTAGTGCAAAGATATACTTTATTCTATTATTCGTCATTGAACCAAATTCAAATTTATTTAATTCCCCTTTGATCGGTTTCGCTGAACATTTTTCCAACTGGCCGAATTCTGAAACCTGGAAGTTTGTTGAATACCTACACCCTATGGTAGAGCCATTATGTGGTGTAGTAGTTATAGATAACTTAGACATGACTAAAACAAATGCAAGAGGAGTGATGAGTTACACTGAATATTCTACTGGTAAAAGAAAAATAAAATAAAAAAATATAGTGCTAACCTGTAGGGAGTTCTGTCGAGGAACCATCCCGAGTCGGACACACCCCTGACTTGGATGTGTTTGAGGTTGAGCTGGGAGTGCAGGAGGTGCTGAACGGGATCCAAGTTGAGCATGACACCCGTCCCGCCCGCACTCGACCCTGCCAGAATTAACTGTGAAGAGTTCTGAAGTCCCAACGGGATTAACTCTTTGATCACCTATAAAATTACAGTTTTCATTATAATACTCTACTTTCTGCCCTCTTCCTTTCCTAATTGGTGTATATAACCCATAGAGGTTTGTCACCCGTCACACTTCTCACTTCATTGACATAGTACTGTTGAGCTTCACCAAACATTACACCCTAGGTATATGTATATTATTATAAATGGTATTTAACCAAATATTTTGAATTAATAAAAAATACTATCAATGTTTTTGTAGCCCCACGATAGCCGCGCGGCATAAGCGTCGGACTATAGCGTCGTGGGTCCCAGGTTCGAATCCTGGGTCTGGCAACTACACAAATTGTCAATTGTCAAACACAAAAGAGTCAGAATATGGACCTAAAAGGTTGAGCAAGTGGCTGACATCCATTTCTCGTAAAAACAAAATCTGTTAATACAAACCTCCACTCTGTGGAGGACCATATGATCTTATTAGGATCGGTCGGAAAAAAAAATCAATGTTTTTGTATAACAATAATAATTATTATTATCGATAGTGATTCCAGAAAGTTTTTAATTCTGTTGTATTCAGGGTCAAATTGGCCCAGCGAGGCACTGAGAGATATCCTGATAGGCATCTTAAACAATGAATTTATAGATTCCATGAATTATGTCACAGAAATTTGAAAGTTTTGATTGAGATTATTTGCAATAAGTCTTGGCGCTTTGTCTCAACACTACAAAGCGTCAAATTTTGTATCACCCTCCTAGCCTTTCAATATTCAACAAAAGGATTCATCCCTTGTCATGACTTTTATTACCACGTTTTTCTTAGCTCGTATTCTTGTTTGTCCGGTGGTTGTTTATCCAGTACAAATCTTGCAATCGATTTTTAACTAACTTCCCGACTAGCTAGACATTTAAAACTTTTAGAATGTATCAGAACACGATGCCAATGCATTCTTTTAATAATTTTAGCTATCTTTAAGTAGAATTGAATTCATTTTCAGTTAATTCAGTTTTGTATGAAAAGTTATTTCAGAAGAAATCCGTAATCCAACCCACTATTATTGGTTGCTAATGGGTGGTCCTAGCAACTAAATTATTAATACATACGTGCGTTACTATGGAAATCAAAATGACATTTCATTATTCTATATTTGTTTGTTTGTTGCAAAATAGCAAAAAAATGATTTGTTGACATTTGCCTAAATTATTAATACATAGAATTGTCAAGTTTATATGATTCAACAGAAAATTTAAAAACGTGGTATATGAAAAGTTCTTTTTATCTTGTAATTATTTCACTTTATTTTGAAATAATCCTTTGAATTAGTCTCTTCATTCTTCAAAGTTATATATCAAGGCATCTTTAATTGGCGCCGATGTCGCAAATACAAATGTACATGTGAAATTTCATCATCTAGAACTTGAACTCGAGACGTTCGCATGCTATTTATATTGGTAAGCAGTGCGCGATATTGACAATGGATCATTAATAGATATTTGCGCTGACCTGGTTGACGATGAGCTTGCCCATGAAGTGGAAGGTGTCTTTGGGCTCGGGTGACGGTTGGGTAGCGCCCGCCCAGCTGTCGCTGCTACAGTACGGCACGAGAACGCGGTTTGCAGAGTGCCAGTGAGGATTCTCCGCCGGATTACCCGACAGCATTCCGCTCACTTTGATAAAATAACAGAACATCACAAAATATAATTGATAATTCTCAACCGCAAACACTTACGGACACCGCAGGTGTGCAAATTATTTGCATAGGTAAGAAAATTTAATCCATTTCCTTTGCGTGTGTAGGAAGAAATCTAAACCACTGAGCATTTCATTGAGATCTTATCTTTCTATTTGACTATGTACTTCTGACAATGTAATATTGTGTTGGTATCTGAATTTATTAATTCTTTGATGTCTTCTACACCTTGCTCCTTACTGCCATATATGAGTAAATGAATCCTGTTATTTCATTGGAAAAATAGTCAATTAACTGAAAACTAATAAGTATTCTAGCTTCTACAATTCACGTTGGTGTTCTGCATTGGGATTAATAAATTGCATGCAATGCTATGCAATGATTCCAATCATGTTTGTATTGGCCAAACGTCATTGATAAAGCGTTTCTCCCGGACTCATTGAGACGGCTCCATATGATGCATAGACAGTCGGTGAAGTTTGTCAATTATTCAAGAATTTAACTTGTTCACTGCGAACCAGTTAATTAATATTTAATTACCACATTTAAATAACATGCTAATTATATCTAATGGCCATCTAATGCGGACACTGCAGCCGTGTCGTCAGCGCTGTATGATAAGATGATACACAACACTTTTGTATACCAGCGCATCTTATGTCCCTTCGCTAAAACCCGATATTCTATGAGACAACTTTTGGAGCCGGTTTTGGTGTATTATCACTGATTTCGCCAGCAGAACCTTTTCTTCATTTCAAAACCAGCCACTTGTCAATGCCTATTCGGTGGGCATATTATACCGTAGGTGTAGAGTACTAGACTGTAGTGCGACTATGGTTAGTCAGTCTTCAAAGTTGTACCGGGAGTGACCTAGGAGCGACGTCCAAAGATATCAGTTGGCAATGTCGGCATGCACTAAAGTGGGGGTGATTTGTATTATAATTTAATTATTGTCTAGCATTGAGGAGAAAATATCTTCTCACTCGCTACAAGACATTGCGAATAAATGTCAAGAGGTGACGAATATTCTAGTAGAAACCGAAATGCAATCTACCTTCTCTCGTCTCGGGCCACTGCGACGATGTCATGAGGTGGCGCAGCCTCATCCAGCGGTTCCTGCAGGACTGTCTGTCGAAGCAGTACCAGCCTCCCTCCAGGAACACGATCCACGGAGCGCCACTTCCCAAAGGCGACTGCCGCAAGTAAAACCTGTGTAAATAGATTGCTTTGTATTAGTACTTGATTAAAACAAAGTATTAAATAAAACTTATCGACCTGTAAACTTATGTTTCTTACGTAACAGTAGGAAGAATCTGTATTATATTCTACAAAATAGATCGAAGAAAAATAATATTACGGTATTTTCACTTTTGATCGATCACTCATAATGTACCTAATGCGCCGACTTGCCTGCGCGGTTTTGCCTATGCAAAAAACACTCTCGTATGGCCACACGGCACAAGTAAAACTGCGCAAACATCATTACGTTACAACAGAAGTCGTCGTCGTGAAAACACTGTTTTTCGGAATCGCAGCAATGTTGTGTCAAGTGACGATTTTTTTTTGTCACAAGCGTTTTTCTATTGTTTATTAGTTAATAAAAGAGAAATAAATCCTCCAGTCGTAGTATATTCTTGGGTTTTCACCGTGTCTCCTTCTTCCTTCTTTACTCGACGTTTCGGGCTCGTTGCAGAGGCCATTATCAAGTCTACCGGAAACCAACTCATACCAATCGTTATTTACATGCTTCTTCTCACCATCACCCTGCTCAAAAAATGGGTCTGATTTCGACTTTGATGACAAGAGCTCGGCGTATCTGCGAATCTTCGTATTTAAAATCCGAGATATCTCAAGTATCAAAGGCTCTTCAAGCAAACGGATATTCTCACAATATGATCCAAAAAGCCACCAGAAGCAAAATCAACCTTAACCCGGTCAGTCAGGAGGAAGAGATACAGTTCAAAGGCCGGGCCTATCTACCTTATATCAAAAACACCACCGATACTATCTCCAGGATACTTCGGAAACATAATATTGAAACAATATTCTCAACTTCGACAAAGGTCCGAAATATGTTAAGACCAGTAAAGGACTCACAACCTTAGGACTCGGCAGGTGTATACCAGCTAAGCTGTCGTGGATGCCCAAAAAAGTATATAGGCCAGACTTCTAGAACGGTAAAGAAGCGTGTGAGTGAACACGAGAGAGCATACCGACTTAAACATTACACGATGTCGGCAATTGCCGAGCACTCGATGGATACAGGGCACAAATTTGACTTTGAGACCAAGATATTGGGTCAGAATAAAGGATATTTTGCACGATTGGTAAAGGAGGCCATTGAAATCCACAGAAACCCTGAAAATATCAATAGGGATGATGGATTACGGTTAAAAACGTCATGGCTTCCGGCACTATCAGCAAAATCTAATATTCGAGCCAGTATCCCCGGTCGTAATGATTGACAGATTACTCTGAGCAACGTTTGCTCTTAGATAATCGGATTCATTTTGACATTCTTAGAGCAACGTTTACATTCACATACCTACACTACATTTCATCATAAAACATATCTCTTGATAATGGCCTCTGCAACGAGCCCGAAATGTCGAGTAAAGAAGGAAGAAAGAGACACGGTGAAAACCCAAGAATATACTACGATAAAAAACAACCGTGAAAGCCTCAAACATTATATAAATCCTCCAGATCCAAGTGGACCAAACAATGGCTATTGAGAAGAAACATACACTCGCATATAAATCATCATTTTTTGCTTAAATATAATATATACTAGTGGCGAAGGGTGGAGGTACGCTGTTAAGATCCGCCATAAATGGTGCACACTAAACTTTGTGAGAAATATGTATTTGTTTTCATTGAAATAAGACTACAATTTACAGATGGTGTTGGTTAGTTTTTAAAATTCAATTAAACAATGCGAAAACCAAGCCATAATAGATAATAGTCAAAAAATACTAGTCTATCTATAAAATATCTAAAATTATGCTATTAAATCATACATAAATATGAATATTTTATAGATATAATAATTTTTTTTATGTATTGTGATTTTGTTTAGGCTTAGTTTAGTTTAGTTTGGTTTAGTTTAATGAATTTAAAAAACGTACCAACAATAATATGCGTAATATTATGTATTCTTAATCCAACGAAAACAAATAAGTATGAATGAAAAAAGACAGTAACCTTCGACGTACTGAGCGCGGCTTGTAAAACTTGGTTTGTGCAGTTAAAATTTCAAGCAAGTTGAATTTTACTCACGCCGCACTTTTTGGTTTGCGCGGTGTACAGTTTTGCCGTCCACACGCACGGGTTTGCCTGCGCCAACCGGTTTGCACAGGCAACACCGTAGTGAAGCATGAGCGTGTGGCCGGCCTTTAACCCATCGTTCAGTGTAAACACTTCTAAGATGTTGCCGGAAGAGACGGATGGAACCTTCAAAAGGTAGAGGTGCATGTTGGTATCGTGCTGCAAAGGTAGATGGACTTACAGTCACCTGGTGATAGAAATGGCCGAGCCAATCTTGAATGCAGCGCTGAAAGAACACAGAAACCAGGTTGAGTCGAAGCAGAACCGGGTAAGACTTGGAATCGGAAAGTTTGCATTTTTGTATGAAATTTGGTTATAGCGATTTGGGTATCACCTTTACTTTAAGAATACATACAATTTTCTATCAAAAAAATAGTTTATTTACAATAATATAATCATGGCGTCCACAAGGGGGAGCTGACAGGGCTCTAACCTGGGGGCCCGGGCTCAAGGGGGGCCTGGCGTGGCGAGTCGACCAGATAAGTGAGATAAACCAGATAAGTGAGATATCACAAACTTCCTTTAATAGCAAAAAAATCGACTACGGCGCTATTTTACTGTAACATTTTAAAATATGCGGTTGTGCGATGAAATTTTTGATTTTTGTGTGCCGAAATTACTTGGCAACTCCATAATTCAAGTGGATGAATTAAAAACACAAAAAAATCTCTAAAAATATACTGCACACCCTTAATTTGACCTCAATCACCATTTGGAAAATGCTACTCTAGAGCGTCACACCGATAGGTAGGGCGGCTCGCCAAAGATACTAGCATGGGGGCCCGCTTCAGGATGTGGGGCCCATGATTATAATTTATCAATAAGAACACATGGGTGTGGAAGATATATAAGGAACCTTAAATGATAAGGGATTATTGTCCTTTCACCAAACCAATTGGGTCCATGCTCTGGATTAAGCACAGATTGATAAAACGCGACATGCGATTTTTACCAGGTGCAGGATTCTAACCTGCGTCTGCAGCGCTTCAGAGGTGATTTTCACCCGAGTTGTAAATGCAGCATTATATATTATATACTTCTAATCTATGACAGTATGTATTATAAAATAGAGGTGGTAGAAAAATTGTCTCGTAGAAGAGGATTAATAGAAAATCATGTTTGTCACTCTATTTACACAATATGACAACTTATAATTTTATTTTTTACTTGTTACTCATGCTACAAACAAACTCAGAAGGAATGTGTCAAAAATAGTTCATGTAAATATTATGAAAAAATTGAAAGCATAGGTACCCTGCTTGTGAGCCGTCGTTGCACACTATTGATCTGTTACTCAAGAATACCCTCTTCAAAGATCTGGAGTCGTCTGTCTTGCCGCTTTTCGGTCTCTTCTCCACAATCGCTACCATTTTATGAATTGTATTAGTATCGAAGCTGGAATTGGCGGAAGAAGAAATCGTCAGCGGGTCTTCGCCCAATAGTTTAATCGACGTTTCACTTAACGGGACACTTTCCTCCACCTCTTGAGAATCGTCCGAACTGGTCTCATTGCATTGTGTCAAGTTTCTCGGCAATTCTTTATCGTTTACCGATGCACACGGATCGTCCGGTCTTCTGTCGGGATCATCGGATCCGAGCGACGAGTCTCGGTCTATCGAACTGAGTGCCAGCGCTGGCGTTGGCGGGAAGTCGCTCGACTGGACGCCGAATGACAATGGTAACAGAAAAGGTTGCTGAGTTTTTTGATTTCCAGTCTCTGAGGTGACATCACTCGCAGGCGGGTGTTTGGCCAGCGAACTGCATATCAGGAACCAGATTAAACCCATCTGAAAGTAACAACAATTCAATATTATTTGGTAACATAAAATGACATCGAATAATTATTCTATATGACAAGGAATCGAAAAATTCTAAACATTTGTAGGTATACACAGCTTACCTAAATTACAGAAGAATAGGAAACAGTAATTAATAAGAGGAAGTGATGAAGGGAAAATTATAATTAATTCATCCAGTAGTTCTCTATCTATCCAGTGTTAGTAAATAGGTACCAGGGAACTAAGAAATAATAAAAGTAGAATAAATTTAGAAAAAAAAATCATGAAAACCTAACCTACTTTTGAGTCAGAATAATATGGACCCAATAGGTTGAGCGAGTGGCTGAGATCTATTTCTCGTAAAAAAATCTGTTAATACAAACCTCCACACTGTGGAGGTTGGAGGCCCATATGATCCTATCCGGATCGGACATGGTCAAAATAAAAAAATATCCGTATGTCACTGGCTACTGTTTATCATGGCCATTTTATAATAATTATTTATCAATCTGGACCTTAATATGTGTCAGCCAAGTAGGGGTTCCGCAAGTTTAAAAAAATATCCCAAGGGTTCCGCCACATAAAAAGGTTGGGTATCACCGAATGAGGAATAGTTATAATTAATAAGGTTGAGCGAATGGTTAACATACATTTTTCGTTCAAAATAAATTATGAAGCCTCTTCGTGATGCAGCCACGATCATCAATATACATATTGTAAAATAATATTAAAAAGTTGGTTATATTAAAAACGAGTTGTTTCACTGGGTTCAAGATTTTTTTCTTATAATATTATATAGGTATACCTATATACTTATGTGTATATAAGTTTTTTCACATATTATAGTTTGTATTTTCAATGAAGAATGTTGAGATTTTTATTTATTTTAATTTGTCTTGAATAATAATAATAAAATTTAAATTATTATCAGTAGGTAGGTAAGTGAGAGGACGTCAAGTTTAGGGAAATCCTGATGCTTTCTATGTATCAAAACCATATCAGTGACGTCCCTAGACAAAATGCCGCCCATAGGCAGCGCCAAAATGCCGCCACATTTTTTCATCCTTTATGACTCCAATATCTAATAAATATATTGTGTGATTACTAACAAAATATATACCACTATATTTAATTAAAATGCCATATCTACTTCAATAGACAATATAGCGAGTCCATGAATTCAGATAGATTTAAAAATACACCTAACAACTTTCAAAACTCGCGAGTGACTGGCAAAAATATTTGGATAAATTAATTAGGTAAGTATGTAGGTACCTACCTATAATTCAATTATAATTCGCAAATCTGCACGTGCCATTGCTGGTCATCAAGGACGTGACGTCCAAGGACAACGAAAGTAAACTAGACATCGCAAACCCGACAAAAAATTACAGTCCTGTTAATCCTTTTATGTTAATAAAATTAATACATTTTCCAATTCCAACCAGTGATCTGAATTTTGTAATGGAAAATTATTTCCGTACTATGTTTAGATACCTAATGATTCTTCTCGATTTGCCGCCCTTCGTGTAACTACCACCCCCAAGCGACGCTCAATCTGCCCACCCCCACGGGGCGTCAATGAATCACAACATACGGTAGCCATAACCTATTGGGAATTTTGAAAAACATTGCAGATGCGTATTTAATACGAAATATCTGCATGTGAGTGGGTTAGGGCGTAGTGAGTCCGCAGCTTTATTGGTCAATACTAGCTCCCGGCAACTGATAGATGTATGTTCAAATCCCACTAGGCTCAAGATTTTTTAAAGGAATTTTATAAAGGGTTAG
The DNA here is from genome assembly GCF_057557595.1 of Rhyacophila brunnea. Classification (NCBI taxonomy): domain Eukaryota; kingdom Metazoa; phylum Arthropoda; class Insecta; order Trichoptera; family Rhyacophilidae; genus Rhyacophila; species Rhyacophila brunnea. The sequence goes on along the minus strand of NW_028232796.1, from coordinate 41,527,778 downwards.
TTTCTGCGGTTTTTTAAATATTTTAGTGTTAATGTATAAAAAAATATTTTATTAATTTAGATAAAACTAAAATATCTAATGGGGGACCTAATTAAAAGTATCCTCTATTACACTAATCTAGTAAACATATCGATATAAACATAAAATTATTTGAGAATTTAGAAGCACTGGCATAAAAAGAACTTAAAAAAATGTGTTGCGGCAAATGTTCTTTGTCGGCGCCCTTTGAGGTTTATTATTATTTTATTAGAGATTTCCTTTTCCGTTTGATCTCGCCGCCTCTTCTCACCGGCCCCCCGCCACCCCCCGCTCCGCCGCGCACCGCCGTACTCCAAAAATCACTCGTTCAGTATAATTCACTATTCACTATTATTTTATTACCCACTGCACCTACTTATTGTTTCAAACAAAGATGTTGAAGAGAAACCTAATTCTATAAAGATGGAGCTTTTGTCTTTGTATTATTAATTCAATAAAATTAAGCTGGCGATAGTGAAACGAAGGCTAATGATTAAATTGGCTGCCAGTTAATTTGTAGCAAGTACCTATCACAATTTGTACTCTGAGACTGAGTGCTAGTGTGGTTTAATAATTCCACGTGGTCACATCAAAAGCATATACTTATACAAAACTCAAACGTTTATTGCGATTACAAAATTGCTTGAAGAGATAAAATATTTTTCAACATTTTATTAATATAATAATTATTGTATATTATACTTACATAATATGGAAAAATAAGAAGAAATTATAACCATTAAGTACTATTTTAAATGTAAATGAGGAAGATATAAAAAAGAAAATAAGTAGGTATTATAAAAAAAATCTTCGAAAAAGAGTGTGAAGATATGGAAATGAAGTTAGTTCAATTTTATGTTTCGTCTGAGGTAATAAATTTGTGTGAATAGGTACTTAATTAAATTTTTGCACATAGAAAACATGTTTAGAATTTTGCGGCAAAGTAATATTGTTGAAGAATGTACTTATTTTTAAATAAGTAGATGGAAATATTTAATCAGTACAAGTTAATAAAATTTTTAAAAAGCGAATAATATAATGGAAATGACCTGAATCAAAATTTAATTGGGTAAGTATTAGAAAACAATATTTTGCTATCGGTCGATTACTAAATCGATATCAGCTGATGAATGTCACCTAATTTGAAAATAATTTTGCCATCGAAAGGATGTTGTTTTGATAATGATTGTCAATCCGATTTGAATAAACCAAATCAATAATTTTATTATATTAATAGCATCGACCGAAGGTACTTGATGGAATTTGAATTTAAATTCTAATGTATTTAAGTTCTGTTCTCTTGAGTAAAATGGAGTTCAAATGGAATAGTACAAAATTTTAATCCATGACAATAATTTTCAGTTATGATTGTTGAGAGCATTGGTGAGCTTTGGAAGCGACCACTCAGAATCATGTTATACTATAATACATAATGCTTTAAAAGCATGTTGGATAATATAAAAAATATATAATCCACAAATTTGCTACTGTCCCATTCCACGAAATGAAGATATTTTTTTGAAAGAATAATAATCCACGTAAAGTAATAGATTGTTGTGCGGTTTCCAATGAACTGTGAATAAGTATAATATGATTTTTCTATCATTATTTTTGTGGTTACCTACGTACCTACACTCCAATCTAGATACGCACAATACACTACTATATAATATATTTTATTTGATTATAATGCTATTGTTAAAACTGAGAAGTGGTGATATTCATACTCGATGTGAAAAATATTATTAACAGGAAACAAGAACAGGGGTTCACAACCTCCAGGGCGTGAGAATGAGGGAAAGAATATGCCAAAGAAGAATAGGATGAAAAGGAGTAAGGGAGGTAAGGGATTGATTTTGTACTGGGTGATATCATTGCTAGAATATTTTATAGGGGTGCAAGCAGGGAACTCAGATTATTTTTCTTTTCTGTGGGTGCAAGGCATAGACAATTTTGGGACAAGATTAAATTGACTGCAAGTTATTTCGCATTGTAAGTCTATTTGTAGCAAAATTACAATTACATTACAAAACAACATTTCCAAGAATTATTAGCCAGGAATGAAAACGCTTTGTATTCATATATTGCAAACATGGCGTGTATAAAACAAATTTATTATTAATTCAATAAATTAATAACATAATATTTAGATTTTTAAAAGAAGAGATAAAGAATGTTATAATAGTATAAATAAGTACAAAGAAAATTATAAATAAAATACACAGCGTATCACTGAACATCTACAAACAATACGTAATGTGTATGGACTATGGAGCGCAGTGCGCAATGACTAGTCCTTGCAGCCTTCGCTATTGGTGACAAAACATCTCGACACGAGAACAGCAAGGCCTGAACAAAAACGATGCATGAGTGCGAGTGAGAAAGTATTCGGCACCCTTACAATCTCTGCGACACGCGCTAGAGTAAGATAAAAGGTCTACATATCTGTGGGCTAGTTTCCAAAAGTATCGCCATCAAATCGGGGCGAAACGCTTCACATAGCGTCGATAACTTGCGAGCTCGAGTTGCTAAAATTGATATTTTTTGTGTTAAACATAAAGTCAATGGTAAATATTTTTAGTTAATTAGGTAGAAAAGACGGTTCTGTATGTTGTCTTAAAATGTGGTAGCCGTACTGATAAGCAAGAAGATGGTATTATGTTTCATAGGTAAGTTGATACATGTTCGTGATAATTTATTTGTATTTTATTATATATTTTAATATCAGTGACCTAGTGTTTCTTTAAAATAACTTAAATTATGGATATCTTTACCTAATGGTTGCATTTTGACCGCTTAAAAATACTATATAACGTACAAAAATAGAAAATTATATTTTAATTCTGAGCGTCTAGTCCGAGCACTTTGGGTGAGCACTAGCGAAATGGTCTATGGTCTCGAACATTTGTAGACGAATGCGTTCGCTCGCCCACAAACCAAACGCAAGGCACGCGGCTTCATTTAGCAATGCAACGGGTGGCGTCTAGATAGAGAACAGCTGTTTTCATCCAGAACATAACAATGCGCTACCACGGAAATTGACAGGTACATACAATTAGATTTCAGATTATCAGAATTGAAAATCATCTCACGCGAGAGCACATAAAAGATCTGAATGAAATATGTCATACGAGCTTAGATTATAGAAAACCTACGAGCTTCAAAAAAGTGTAGGTGCACATATTGGTAAAAGACTTTTCTTAGGCATATTTTTTTATATAAAGGCCCACTGTTAATTATTACTTACATCTTACATAGTTATGTAAACTATTGCAAATAACGCCAATAACTGCAAGACGTTTTAAATAATATTGTTTATCTGCTTTGCCATTTTACTTCCAGGTCAGTGGTTCTCAAACAACTCAATAATTTCATTGTGAATAAATCTTCGTCATATGAGCTGGGTATCAAAAAACATTATTTACTGTATTTTAATTAATAGGTACATGTTCAAAATAATATTTTATAGATTTGTAATAAAAAATACTGTTATAATATTATAATATTAGGTACTTCCACTATGCTTCAAGTTTTTCATAATTTTCTAGACCTAATATTATAATTGTGCCAAATTCTGTGTACTTCTAGGTACGCACCATGCACTAGATTTTTATACCTTGTACCATACTTTAATGTTATTAACAGGTTAACGGTTCAACTTGAAACGATGGTAAAAATGTAAAAATGCAGCCAGATATTATATGGGATTTCCATGAAATCACTTTTACGAATATAGTAATAAATTTAATGTGTTCATATTTAACTATATTATAGTAACCTTCATTAATACCACTGAACTAAAAAAGTTTTGAGACATTTTACATATTTTTTGTTGTTAGTTAGTATTAGATAGATCCACTGTAAATCCTTATAAAATATGGGAAGATTGAAAAATATGAAATGATAACAGGTCAATGATGTAAATAGGTACAATATTAAAACATTTTTTTATAAACTTGACCGGATATTTGTTTACTAAACAATGTTATGTATTATCACCTACGTTCTACTCCAATCTTATATAATAGACCAAAGAGTAAATATTATTAATTGTAGAAACTGTATGTAGAATGTTTAATTTTAATAAGACCGCATTATGTACCTTTGAAGTACATGATCATTACATCGGAGCTGGTAACCGGACAAAACAGAATATGACAAAACAGAACTTGACAAAACAGAACAGTGACAAAACAGAACAGCCAGGGGAAAAATGAAACATTAATTTTTGTGGAATCTATTTAGGTTAGGTTAGGTTAGGTCATTATTTCGTTGTACATAGTCACCCAATCATTTTGAACATATTATATTGATTAAGACGAGATATCCCAAGCTTGCCGGCAACACCGAGTTATTTGAGGCTTTATATGAGATAATGTGACAATTTCAATATTAAATTTATATTTTTCCTGAAAGGTCATAGTTATATTTATCGTTGTTCTGTTCTGTTTTGTTATGGAACCAATTAATTGTAGAAACTGTATGTAGAATGTTTAATTTTAATAAGACCGCATCATGTACCTTTAATGTACATGATCATTGCATCGGAGCTATTGCAAATACTCGATTATGACAAACAACCCCACTCACTACTTAGTGTTATGTACCAACCTGTTATTTAGATAGACTTAAAAAATTAAAAAATCGACGTTACATTATCTTATGTGATCGATCTCTGAAACGAGCACGAAACGCCGATTAAAGCAGGAGAAAGGACATAGTACGGTGACAACCTAAAAATTAAAGTATCCGGAGACTTGTACGAATGCAGTTCGCCGTTTCACACTTCACCGTGACGGAAATATTTGGCCGTATATTAAAGACCGTCCAACTTCTTTGGGTCATATAGTACTGACATAAAATTCGTGTCTAAATAAAACACGGTTCTTGTCGGTATACACTTCACAGGAAGCCAGCAGTAAACAAATTTAGAAAATGGCCGATATAGCTACTGGATTATTTGCAAGGTTAGGTTAGATTAGGTTTTAATTCTTGAATTCATGAATTATGCCAAAATCAGCTATGAAAATTGAATTAATATTCATATTGAATCTAATAAAATTGGAGCCTGTATAGTATACGGTCATCTCTATCCGATAGAAAGCTCACGGCGAACTGTGTCACGGTGAAATGTTTTACGTACAATTTACATTTAACCAAAATTGAATACGATAACATAACAAATTAATAACGGCGAATGAATCTAACATTATTATGTAACCTATATTCATCTTGTACTTATAATAATATTATGTAACCTTGTAACCTATGTTCATCTCGTACTTATAAAACAGTTCTTTTGTCACTCCATAAAATTTAAATTTTATCACATATGATGTTTAAACAGGTCAACATTAAGTTAAATCAAAGCCTCTGCCAACTATTTTGATCAGATTATTAATTTGGACAACGGTACCAATTTACGACGGTTTGAAGACAACGATGACTCATATTGCGTTGCTCTTTCATCCGCAGATTGTCCACATGTCAAAATCATTCTTCGCAGCGGCTCCATTCAATTGCGTTTCATTATCAGTTTTATAGCCAATCATAAATTTAAATGTACTCAAGCTAAGCCATTAGAATTTCGATACAGCCTCCCGTGGATTAGCGAAACCACTCTCTAACAAAATATTATTATTATTATGGGAAATAAAATATATCAACACTGAATATAACCGCCTACTGCCTGCCTACCAATGCTAATTATATCAGATATGGTTGATGGGTACATACAAATTTTCACATTTGAAAAAAAATTAAAGTATAGATACAAGTCAGTACTGCGACACGTTTAGGAAAAAGGGTCGTAGTTAGGAGAACTAAAATACTCCGGTATTGTTGCTGTCTTTTTATAATATTTCTTGAAAACGTGTGAAATTTAAAGTAACATTGAAACAAACTGCATATTATAGTAGACAATTATTTTTCGTTTCTTTTACTGAATTTATCGAAATTATAGTATTTTCTTCTATATTTACAATGAAATTACAGTGTACGGCTGTATATTTTACAAAATACCAAAATTATAGTAAGCTTGGCACCACGTACTCCGACAATACTCGCATAATAAGTAATTACTTACCTTTATTTAGTATAAAAAACCATTGCATTGATTTCATTCTCACGAGAGAAAGATTTTTTGCATCTGAATCTCAAAGACAATAAAATTTAATAGTTTATAAGAGATAAAAAAAACATGGCATTTGATGATAAAAACATTTTATACGATTGACACATCAGAAAAAACTAAAAAGCTTCACACGTGATAATGAGAGAAATTTTTTCGATTGGTAGCTCAGAAACCCTAAAAAAAGCTCTAGAATCTAACTGACGGGAATCGCCAAAGTACTTACTGACTACTGAGTAGGAGTATGGCAGAATCGGAAAAATATTTGCACACTGAACATCCTATAAACTATAAAGTAAATAATGCTCTATTTTAAGAATGTTTGAAACGAATTCATCAATGTTTAATTTAAGATATATTTTCCATTATTGCCTTTACAATTTTCAAATCCTTAACCAGACACTTCTTTCGGACTTGAGATGAAGAATACATCAAACTCTCTTCGGACACATCTGTACTAAGCCGTTTCCAATTAATATAGTTTGTAAGCTGCGTTAGTGATGGTTGTCTGGTGGTGCCAGGCCAAGAAGATATGGTGGATTATGTCATGACTTCCCATTTAAACTGTATTAGTTTCTGCAGGTTCTTTTGTGCCTATGAGTTCTGTCGACCAGGGTTGGCCTTTGTTCTTCAATTGGCTGTTTTAGGCATGTTTCATTGATCGGCGACACTCTGAGTGCACGTTGCACAATCGCACGGATTATGCCGTTATGACCGACATTCCGTTGCCCCACAGAAGATCGATCTATGCTATTCTATGCGCTGTATACGAGTCTAGGACGATTTGGCACCGCGAACTGGCCTCCGGCGATTAGCCTCCGGTAATTGGCTGCCGGTACAATCGGACGCCGGCCCAATTGGACGCCGACCCAATTGGCCTCCGAGAGGATTGGACGCCGCACAGTTGAATTAAATGCGCAAAGGAATAGACGTACGTTACGATTTGTTGGAGTAAATAAGCAAGTCAGTTTAATATGCTTCTATCTTCTCAGTAGTTGTATCTTATACATTTCGCGCTTGACACATTTTAAATATAGATTGAGAATAATTATTATGCCTTATGATGTTTATTAAAAGAAAATAATTCTTCCCTCGTTAAAACTTAAAGATGTGCATAATCAATTAATTTATTGTCTATTATACATGGGTACTTATTTATATTTACAACAAATATTAAAAATAATGTTAGATGTTAGAATGAAAGTAACATTATATTTCAGCGTTTTATCAACATAATATTATAATAAAGCTTAAACATGTATATTATCATGCATAAATGCGTATTTTAAGATAGTATGAAATTACAAACAAAATATTAAGTAAGTTATCTGCTAAGTATAAATGATTCAGTAGTTTGATTGTTGAGAATATTATCAGATGATGTGACGTAACAAGGTTATATTAGTAGTAAGTTATGAATTATTATTACCTGATCTTTGATGTTCATCTTTGGTGGAAGTAAAAGGACGTCCTTTCTATCTTGACGTAAGGTGCATAACTTTATTTCACTTTGTCAGACACGTTCACTCACAGTGCTGAAGTTGCCATTTCAGCTGCTCGTCATTACTTTGGCAGTCATTGCGACGTTCACGCTAGCACTGCTTTTTATGAAAACATCAACTTTGGCTAAATAATGATTAAAGATGGTGGCTGGACGATGGCGATTCTCCATATCACATAACCTGGAACAAAAGCAAAAATATTGTTTTTTTTTTAATATCAAAGAAAGAAATACCACAAAGTTTTCCACCGTAACAGTTACCCCGATTATCAGAACGAAAACACATTTCAAGGAATGCATTGCTAGGACATATCATGAACATAATGAGACGAGAATTTTTGTATAATAATAATCAGGGACGTAGCAATATATTTTAGCACCCGAGGCTTTAACGAAAAATGTAACGTAATAGCAAACCTGTAGGTTTGCAAACTTACTACCAACCACCTATAAATGGGTACTAAGTTCGATGGTGTCTAGTTACCATAAGCATAATTAAATACAATGGATATAATAATAATAAATAAATAATTTACGAACCCCTCCCTAACACTGGAAAAAATCATGATTCACGTTTTTTGAAGTTATACTTCTTTAGACGCGTTTGGAAAATCTGATCAGAGTGTATTTTTGGCGTGTGAAATGTAACACATAATTTATTTTTCTCACAAAAAAAATCGCACTCGATTGGATTTGAACCACGATTGTTCGGTTATCAGCCGAACGCACTGCCTTTACGCCACAGTATGATAATGCAATCGTGAATTGTTCCGTTACCTAGGCAGCGAATTTATTAGATATTATATGTACAAAGAATTGTTCCGTTGCATAGAAAACGAATTTATTATTGTTGGCCAAAATAAAATAAAAACAAAGAGAAATAATTAAATTATTTATTTAATGATAGGTATAAGTTAAAGTGTCTAGAAATGAACCAGCGGCACTCCTATAAGTGGCCATCCTTTATTCTAGTTTTTATTGATATGGGGCTATTAAAACGTCAATTCTATCTTATATCATAAGTACTTTATTATTTGACAGATCTGAAACAAGACGTCTCGCGCAATGATGTGATCATAGCCGACCATAATGACCATAGAATAAGGAGTATGGATTATTTTGGTTGATGAAAAATATTCTTTCGCGTTGTGAATTATTGTACCTACTCCTTTTTACATGTGATTAGCTGTTAAAACTAAGCTTAATATTATTAAGTGTGGTAGGTACGTTACTTTTGTTTGGTATTAAATATTTAGTTTATGTGAAAACTATTTTCTGACTCTTTGAATATTTTTGGTTGGTGTGAATTTTGACTAACGCGGTGTGCGATTATTTTATTTTGTTACGCCAAAGAAGTATAACTTCTAACGCGCGTACATAAGTACACACACCGATTTTTTTGTATAAAAATCATAGAACTCTGCATATTATACTAACTTAATTATGACGGAACAGCGGTGAACTTTCAACATTAGGTACCTAACCTAACCTAACCTAATCTAACCTAACCTAACCAGATGACCGATTTAACAATAGATAAAAAATAATTTTATTGACAACGTTATTTATTATTACATAAAAACAAGATAATAAGCGCAACAAGCTGTAGGCGATTTTTTGCGATAAAAATTTACTTGATATCATAATCACAACGTTAATTTTAAGTTGGTCAAATTAGAATGAATTTTTCCGTTTACTTTTAATTCTTGCACGTACAACGAAACTACATTTCTGCGCCCCTATCTAGCTGCGCCCGGGGCGGCTGCCCTGCTTGCACACCCCTTGTCACGCCACTGATAACAATAATAGGTAGATATAGTTAAACCATTAAACAGTGGCATCATGATTCGTGGGTATGGCAAAATCGGCTTACAGTAATTATTCGTGATACTCGCATCGTTTGTAAGAATTGAAATAGGCATTGCAGCAAACAATTTCAATACCCAACAAATCGCCTATGGTGACACTGTAGAATAATTATTTGCCTATACATACAGCGGCGATTTTCTTTAGCGCAAATAGTGTAATCGATTCGTCAGAATATTTAAAAATAGACTTAGAAATAGTCCATACAATTATAAATCCTGAAAACATGAGTATTTCTCACAAATTAAGTATCTACTTATAAAATATTGCCGAAAGTATAGGAAAATCCTTGAAACCATGACATACCCACCCAAACGTAAAAATAAGCCACTCATATTGTTATTTGTAGTAATTTTAGAAAAGAGATTGGTACATTGATGTTTGTAGGGTTTTTATTGTTTTTTTTTATCGTGGGGGTCGTATCTATTACTGTCTAAGCGTGCTACTGTATACATCACAGTGCAGATTAATAAAGTATAATTCAGATAGGCTATACATCAATACACTACATTTTGAAGAAGGGTTTTAAATGTGTGAGTGTCCTACAAAAATGAAACACACAAATACACCAATATTGAATGAGCGTCAGTGCATAAACCGAGAGCAGTTGTCAGAACGAAGGAAAAACTTAGAACTACGTATTCTTGATACGTGTTTAAGTTTATCCCATATTCTTCCACACTCGAGATCGGTTGCCTGCTACTCCACATCCGTTAGGTATTTCAGTTTCCATTAATTCTGTGTTCCTTGTTATGCATATATAATAATATACCTACTGTTTCAACATTAAAAAATATGTAAGTATTAGAAATGCCGAAATTGACGGTTTTCACTAATAACCGATAACCATCAACCATCACAGTCAAATTCACGGAAAATTGACCGAAAATTTAGCGGCTTCTTTGATTATTCTTTGCTTGCTGCATTACGTATAGAGAGGCAAGAATATGAAAAGAAAATAATGTTGGTGTAGGTAACTAATTTAATTCACTACATAAGTACCTACCTATTCATAAACTCGAATTATCCATAAATTTAAAGAAAATACAATGTCTCTAATCAGAATTATTAAATGTTATTCGTTGTGCAACAGAGTGGTCAATCAATACACAACCATTAAGTATTTTTAAAAAATAGTGATTATTTATTATATTCAGTAAGTATAACAATAAGATGGCAATAATCTTTTAAACAAGGCCGTGAATCTATGTTGTCCGGATAGCTTTCACTTTTTAATATAAATTTATTGAATTGCTAACACTGTTCCAAAATATATTTTACTACAAAAGGGGAGAATATGATGTATGTTAATTTAAAATTATAACAAAAAATTGAACCTATCAAGCATTGAGCTTTTGTTTAGCTTACGTTTATTTGTGTCAGTCTTCGTGTTGTTTTTAGGTTTTAAATGACCATATAAGAATATTAACATTTATATTCTTGTATCGTTTATATTAAAATAAATATAACTATGGACTGATTTCAATGAAAGTACCTATATGTTTATGTCGGAATGAGTAGCTAGTAGTAGAGTGGCTCAAGGGGATGGTACCCGATAACAATTATTATATGAACATGACGATAGCCAACAAATATTTTGTTTCATTAACATCAGCAGTTTCTTTTACCCATACCAACCTAATACATATTTATTGTAATTACAAACAAATCAATGTACGGTAGAAATTTGTTAGCAACTTATAGCATATTTGTTAGCAACTTATATAATATATACTAGCAAAATATTTTTTGACCATGCTGTTGTCAGTTCATCGATGATGTCTGATTTAATATGAGAAAAGAAGAATAATTGATTATATCTGACCGACAGGTGTGCGACTGGTAGTCGATTCAATTATACATACCTAACCATACTTAACTACAAAACACCTACTTTACCTAGTCGTCCTTTTCAGCTATCCACCGGCCAGTACAACAGGCCAGCGGCCAGCTACTGTCTTAATTTAAACAAGGCACAACAATAATCATCGACTATAGTATGCGTGTATTTACAATATGTTTGCGATAGTATTCGTGGCGCGCCGCATGCGCCAGGTGCGAGAGCGGCGGCGAAACATCAAACGATAACACATTCAGTACTAGAGCCTTTTCAGAATAATACAATATTTTGTTTGATAATTAAATTTAAAACTAATCTTTAGAGTTTTATAATTATTTACTTAACTATTTATTAATTAATATGGAGCCTATAAAATGTCTTAAAAATACATAACTTTGGTCTGTCTATTATAACATTAATTTAACATTAAATATTGTGTACGTATAGGTAGGTATAATTGAATTTAAAATAAATAGTAATGTAAAACAAAACAAAAAGCAACATTAATAATTCATGTGAGTACCTACCTAGTTTAATAACGATCAGAACTGGTTCCCTTAAAATGATTTCATAACAAATTGACATATTTTGATGTTTATTAATTATATTATATCAGAAATAATTGGTAGATGACATTTATGTAATGTCAGCAGCAGCGGATAGACAACAGATACTGATGATGACACATAAATAAAATATTACTATCCATAACAAATTATCATTTAATTACGTAGGTACATGGGAATTTAATTATAAAACAACATAGTAAAGTCAGTTACTTAGTTAGCGGAGGCGGCATAGCAAAATAAAATATTTTTTGAGGTGCTAACATATTTTAAGGTTGTTTTTGTAAGGTGTTCGCGCGGGGGTGTAAAACGCGTGTCAGCGGTCAGCCCGCGACCCGCAATTGGCGATCCAGTTCGGCGTGCGGTAATAAAGCGGCGCTGCGGCTTTGAAGTGCGCCGCGGGGCGGGGCAGAGAGGGAGGGGAGGAGAGGGGGCAGGTAGCGTAGCGCGCAGCAGCCGGCTGCCGCGTGCATCGGGTATGACAGGTAGCGGCGAACTCGCGCAAATTGCCGCAATCATTTCCTTGACGCGCTGCGGATCAAACACCTCAAGCAACAGACTCATCTTAATAAGACGAAACGACGGTGAAACGCGAAAAATCGCAGGATTTTGCAACACCATTTTTCGTACCTAATAATAATGACAAACAAATTGAATCAAATATGATTATTTTGATATCTATAATCGTTCAATTTTTGTTTAGCTACGCAATATTTATAGATATAAAAACGAAATAATAAAAGGTTGCGTCTATGGAACACAAAAATAAGGGAAGTGGGTTGCCTTCTAGGTGTGGGTGTGGATAAACTTATGTGTTAAATGTTAAAGAATAATAATATGTTATTTTCAATATTTATGTCTGTATCATATACATTAAAGTTTGTCACATAAACTAAACGCGCATTTGATATTGGTAATCACCCACGATGGCCGTGCGGCTTAAGCGTCGCCCTATTATAATTGCTATAATAGCGTCGTGGGTCCCAGGTTCGAATCCTGGGTCTGGCAAGTACACATATTGTTTTTAAATTTGTGTATGAGTCAGAGTATGGACGTAATAGGTTGAGCAAGTGACTGACATCCATTTCTCGTAAAAACAAAATATGTTAATACAAACCTCCACTCTGTGGAGGCCCATTTGATCCTATTAGGATCAGACATGGACGAAAAAAATATATATTTGAGGACACGGCGTGTTTGTAGTTATTTCATTTTATGGCGTTAACATCATGAAGTAATAAACCGAATCTGGCTTCAAAACGTTGGTAAATGATGACTGGCCTTTGAATTTCTTTTTTATCAATTTCTTGAGTGGTTTCCGATGAAAAAATAGTACCTATGTTTCATCGACAACTTTGTGTGAGTACTTAACAAATTAAATTTAAAAAGTATATATTTAGAGCAGATGTTATAATACGACTATCTGCCTAATCTACTATTTAAATTAAAACAATAGTAGATACTAATATTATATTACCTAAGGCTCACTATTTATTTTTAGTCAGGCCGTGACACGAAACTGTATACTTCGATGGTAGTGCTAGTTATTGCACAAATTTGAATGCAATATGGTAAACTGTTTGTAGTAAATGATGGTTGTTGCATAATATATAAATAAATGGTAATAATTTGAAAGAAATAAGCAATCCAAAATCTTCATGTATTAATATAATATCATCATTATTATATTATGCAAAACCCTCCGCGAAGGAAGATTAGAGAAGACTTTCGTAAATTCAATGTAAACCTCATACAAGCAATTGTGAAAGCAGGCAGAAGTTTAAACATAAACAAGCAATGCTTGTCGATAGGAAAACGTCAAATCACAGCACTAAAAGCAAAAGATGGTTCTATCGTCAGAAACTGGGAACACTTGTTAAGCCGAGTTGAAGAGTTCTACAGCGATCTCTACAGTGATGACACTGACAATACGACTATAGACTTAGATCTTCAGAGAAATGGAAATTCGGAAGACCATACTCCCGAAATTACATCCTGGGAAGTAACCCATGCTTTAAATTACATGAAAAGTGGGAAAGCCCCCGGGGAAGACGGTTTAACGATAGATATCCTCAAAAAAGCAGGAAAGGATGCAAATGAAGTACTTGCACAATTGTTCACAGCCTGCATATGCAAAGAGGATATCCCAGAGGTATGGAAAAATGCCAGCATTGTCATTCTTCACAAAAAAGGTGACAGAGAAGACCTAGCAAATTATCGTCCAATAAGTCTACTCCCTATTCTCTACAAGACGTTCACAAAAATTCTCTCAAACCGTCTGCAAAATGTACTAGACGAGAACCAACCGAGAGAACAAGCCGGATTTAGAGGAGGATACAGCACTATGGACCATATCCAAGTCGTCAGAGAAATCATAGAGCGGTACCAGGAATACAAACTGCCACTATGCATGGGTTTTATAGACTATTAGAAGGCGTTTGATTCGATAAAGAAATGTTCAATACTCGACGCACTCAGAAAACAAGGAATCCCTGGACGCTATATAAATACTCGTATTTTCAATAATATATACAGTAGCGCAACAGCATCTGTAAATCTCCATAAACCATCGCGCAGATTTCCTATCAGCAAAGGAGTCCGACAAGGTGATACAATCTCACCTAAACTATTTACAGCTACCCTTGAAGACTTATTCAGGCAACTTGACTGGAATGACAAAGGGATCCCCATAAATGGAGAATACCTGAATCATCTGCGCTTTGCCGATGACATAGTAATTTTCTCGCAAGACTCAGAAGACCTCCAAAGCAGAATGCAGGAACTCGCTGAAGTAAGCAACAAAGTACGTTTGAAAATAAATGTAACAAAGACGAAAGTCATGTTCAACTGCTTTGCAGGCCAAAAAGAGATCCTCATCAATGGCACTCAGCTCGAACAGGTGAAAAGCTACATCTATCTGGGACAACAAGTATCTATAGATGGATGTATATTTGATGAAATTGTTCGCAGAGTAAAGCTAGGCTGGAGCGCTTTTGGCCGCCTGAATAATGTCTTCAAAAGTGACCTTCCACTGTGCCTAAAGCGCAAAGTGTTCAACCAGTGTGTGCTTCCCGTGATGACATATGCGTGTGAAACATGGACCTTTAGTAAAAGAGAGATCCAGAAACTTAGAGTAGCACAACGTGGTATGGAGAGGTGCATGCTGGGCATAACGCGAAAGGACAAAAAGAGGAATGAGTGGATAAGGAAGCAGACAAGGGTTTGCGATGTAATAGAGTTTATTAAAAGCCTTAAATGGAGATGGGCTGGACACATAGCTCGAAGAAGAGACAATCGTTGGACAAATCTAGTCATCCAGTGGTATCCAAGAAGTTCAAAACGTCCACAAGGTTGCCAAGTACTTCTGCTGAACTTTATCATTTCATCGATCCAGCGGCCCCCAGGTCTACCTTGCGGACGCTTTGTACCTCTTGGATACCACTAGATGACTAAATTTGTCCAACGATTGGCCCTTCTTCGAGCTATGAGTCCAGCCCATTTCTATTTGATGATTTTTAGCGAGGTATTACATCGCAAACCCTTGTCTGTTTCCTTATCCTCCTCTAAGGATACAGACAAGGGTTTGATTTAATACAATTGATTATTAAAACTAATATTCTACAGCAATTTTGTCGCAATAATGCAATGTCCTTTAAATATTATAACTCATATAGATTTATTGAATTTAAGTCATTGAGACATCACATTATGTTTTTGTTTAGATTTAATAAAGACGTTTATAAGATTTCAAATTTCAATCTCACTTAAAACCGCATCTATGTTTTTGGAATTACAGAAAGTAAGGTAAATATTATTAATACCTAGTGGTTTATAGAATATTATGCTGCAATGACTGCAGTTTTTGATAAAAAAATGTATTAATACTCATATTAGATTAGAGGCTTGACGGCTAATTGTGAACAGGTCCAGATTAGGTAACACTTGAAGCTGCCCTGTATCTGCGGTAATAGTTATTGGGGGCCCAAAGATCGAACTTTATTATTTATTTGATGTACTGTTATTATTTTAATTACGCATGCTCACTTCTCAAGTTGCAAAAAGAACAGCAGCTGAAAAATGCAACCCTCAATAATATATTGATTGAGGGATATTTTAAGATGGGCGGCGTATGATAATATTGATAATAATTTACTCAATGTACACATTTTTTCCAGTGCCTTCTTTCATACTGGAAATTCATGGATTTTTATATTTATTTTTCGGCCTCCGGAGCCCCTACTAATTCGGGGTTTTGGAGTATATCAATATAATACGTTGAATCGGGCTCCGATGTTGAATATAAATAAATGTAATTCTGTTTGCGAAAGGAAAAAAGAAATAAATTTAAAATCACTACTTTACTGGACTATCAAAAAAGTTCGAAATTTAAAAAACTTTACTTTGTACCTACGTAGGGTTTGTATGTGAATTTTCCTAAGTCAGTAGCGTAGATTTTAGTCTTCCCATTTCAAATTCCTTATTTATGCATGTCACATAATATAATATGCATTATGAGTAATAATATTTCAATATTTCTTAGACTTAAGTACCTTTTTCTTTCGCACGCAGAATTATTTTAGATTATAACAATAACAGTATTACCTTAACTGTGACATCGTCACATCAGTTGCAACTTCACGTAAGGTGCGAATTACGAGTTGCGAGTTGACGAGATTCAATATTGAATGAATGCATTTAAATATAATAGTATGCGATGTTGTTATATACTGTTTACCCAGTGACGGCCCTAGGTAAAATGCAACCCTTAAGCAGACTTAGAGTCAGCACTCGAAATGGAAAATTTTACTATTCAGAGCGATCGATAATTTTACGAAAATATTTACATAGATAAATATATAAACAAGTACATGGTTTTCTAATTTTATGTGTATTTATAAAAATAAGTGTGTTAGATTCTTTGTTATATTGCTTGTCTACTTCTGACGGTCAAATTAATTTTCCCACAAAACGGAGCGATAATTTTGGGAATTTTATGAATCGGAATGGCACTCCGGTCATTTCGAGCCCTGCTTAGAATGCCATCCCCTTTCATTTTTAGACTCAATTTGTATGAAAATTTGTTTGGTACGTACCTACCTACCGAGTTATTTCATCAGTCATCAACTGAGGGTTTCCACTTAACATTGTCTCAAACAGCAGTGTTTTAAGGTACGCGGAGTAAGCTGAAAACTTTTCCTCTCCAATAAACCTGCCATTGGATATTACAATACAAAAATAGGAATAATAGGATGGGTTACTAGAATTTGAATGCTTCCATTATTTTTTAAACTAAGATGTCGGCACTTTCTAACGAATCGACTGCATCGTTTGCTTCATGGAAAACCGCCATAAAAATGGTAGTACTCGTATGTCGTTCTTTCATTTGCGCCCATTATAATGTGCCTCGTCCTATCAATGCTTTACTTGCCTAACCTAACCTAACCTAACCTAACCTCCACGGAACGGCACTGTGTGGGTATAAGGCACAGTAGAATTCCGGGTTGACATCAAAATATATGAAGTAATGCTTACTGAGACCAAAACTACGTACAATTGCGATTGTAATATTCAAATAAATAATATTTCCCTTACGGTGAAATAGAAACGGAGGGATGATTTATCAGAAATACGACTTATTTATCTTACAAATATATTGGGAGATACTGACAACGTCTACTTAATTTAAGTAGTAGTATGTAGCAATTTAGGTACATACACGTCTATATGGAAGAGCAGCTTAAGCGTCGGCTTATAATGTCGAGGGTCCCAGGTTTGAATCATATAATAATATATGAATAGGTACATATTGTTTTTCAATTTGTGTTTGGAGTCAGAGTATGGAACCGATAGGTTGAGCAAGTGGCTAACATCCATTTCTCGTAAAAACAAAAATCCGTTCAATAATAATATAAACCTCCAATCTGTGGAGGCCCTTACGATCCAATTAGGATCGGACATGGTCTTGGCCTTTTTGTTTTGCATTTGTTTGAAGTAATATTTTGACTTATTTTGATGAATGTCCTAGAACTAGACCGTGGCAAAGATTAATACTCATTCTATAATTATTCTTATCATATTTTAAGAAAAAATTAAATCTATGACGACTTAATAAAGTAATATTATGTACTTTTAATATGTTTGTCGAGTCGTAAAGGTGAAACCCGGGTCGCAAACAACGACTTAAATGGAATTAAACCTAACTTAAGTCAATTAAAATTGAAAATATCTTATAATAAGTATACAGTACCTACCTGCGCAGTATACACTATCATTTTAATGAAACCATAATAATATAAATTCTAAATAAAAGTCACCCACCGTTCTAATTTTAAGTAGAAGTTAAAAATAAGTCAATTATTACAGAGTTGATTTCATAAAACTTAAATAAAAATACTCACCCTCACGTGAAGGGTGGAACAATTACGTAATGTAAAAAACATTCGCTGAAAGACGTTTGTAGATAACCCACGCTCATATTCACTGAGATGTCAAACTGTTATGTCACTAGATTAGAGTGTCACGGTCACTATGAAAAAAGTTTTCCCAAATGACAGTTGAGTAATTTTGACGGACGACGTTATCGCCAGTGGCCTGTGATCACGCGCGCTTTTTGACTCGTCTGATCTCCCGAGCGAACACTTTGCGACTGATTTCGATTTGAAGTGAACCAAGTCGGCATGGCCAAGTTGAATTGGGGCCGCACTCCGCAGGACTTCGCTGAGATAAGTTGAGTGCAGCCGCAGCCGCACATCTCAACAGGGAACAGTGGCGTGAGGCGTCGCTACCGAATCAGTGTTGCCATATTTTGAAAGTGGAATTATAGTACAGAGCCTCCAAAATTATAGTATTTGGGGATAAAATATAGTACGCGTTGTCATCTGTTGAAAATGAAAATTTTCCCAATTTTTCATAGTTGGCTCGTTTTTATTAGGAGAAATATTTCGCCGCGGGCCGCAGGTTCCCGATTTTTCATGGTCGGCTTGTTTTTTTTAGGAAAAATATTTCGCCGCGGGCCACAGGTTCCCAATTTTTCATGGTCGGCTTGTTTTTTTTAGGAAAAATATTTCGTCGCGGGCCGCAGGTTCCCAATTTTTCATAGTCGGCTTGTTTTTTTTTAGGAAAAATATTTCGCCGCGGGCCGCAGATTTCCAAATTTTCGAAGACCACTCGATTACGAAATGGCAAATGCAAAATTATAGTACTTTTTTATTAAATTATAGTACGATTTTCAAAATTATAGTATTTTGGGCGTACTATACCTATTTTATATCGTACATAGTACGCGGACCAAAATTATAGTACAAATACTATAATTATAGTACGGTTGGCAACACTGTACCGAATACAAGTGACTCTCAAACTTGCGTATGTAGACGAAACTTTACTATTTAGGTAATTTTATCTAGCGTATGGAGTTGCCAACAAGTATTTTTATTGCCAGATCCAGCATTTTTGAAAATAAACTTTAAAATAACTATCTGGCGTTTAGCGTTAAATCTGGCATTTTTCGAAATAGCAAACTGCTTAAATTTATACACAAAAAGCTAGAATATTAAATTTATTAAGTATACAAATTTTATAGAAAATCCACATGCAGGTCATTTGTATCTGACAATATCTAGGTGACCAAATTTCGTACCTGTTTATTTTTTTGGTTGCATGACTTATATGTTGCTTAATGTGTTGCGAAACATTAATTATCTTTCAACATATTGAATATTATGTTTTCGTAAATTAATGTTAAAAATTATGACTTATGTTTTTGAAATGTGAATAGCAAAGTTTATTTTAGAAGAATAGAGTTTGCTAAAAACCTCAAATGAAAATGGTCTAGACACATAGCTCGAAGAAAGAACAATCGTTTGACAAATTTAGTTATCCAGTGGTATCCAAGAGGTACAAAACGTCCGCAAGGTAGACCTAGAGGCGACTGGATCGATGAAATGATAAAGTTGTGTGGACGTACGTGGCACCGCAACGCACAGGACCGAGAGAAGTGGAATCAGCTTGGAGAGGCCTTCATCCAGCAGTGGATAGATTCAGGCCGATGATGATGATGTTTTTAGAAGAAAAAACATATTTTAATTGTAATAAAATCTAGCAACCTTTTCTAAGAAATTGCTTATTTTCTTACCCGATCTGGCATATTTTTATCAATGGAAGCTACGTAGGGTATTTTATATTTTTATCAAAATGGAATTAAATTTTAAAATGCAATTTTACTATTTAATGTGGTGGTTAACGTTTAAAACGTTTAAGTATAGTATACTTTAACTGTGTTTCTTAAACTGGATGGGAGCAGAGGTTCTAAAGAGCCATCTTCCATGATTTGGATTTCCATTAAGTATATCTTTATCAAGCCTTTATCGTATTTTTTTTCATACAAAGATAAAAAGCTGAAAACATAAATAACACGATTATATACGTATTAATAAAGGGTTTCTGAAACTATGTTCCTAATTTAGACTTAACAGAGACAATAATGTATTATCTAAGTAATTATATTATGATATTGCTTTTTTTTTAATTTGACTACACTGATTTGCCGTTAATCGCATCTTTTTTTTCGAAATAAACTTTCATATTATTCGAAATGGCGTTGGAATTGCCATTTTTGGTTTTCCTATAACGAACAGTTTTCTTTTTATCACAAAAAAAGTATTAAGAAGACTTTTGAATGTAATAAACTTTTTAAACTGAATGGAACTTAAAGGTATGAACTAAGTAAACGAATATTAAAAAATAAGAATCTTTCGGGCTTAGGTACAGAGTTTTCATGTCCTGCCCTGTTGGGAAATTTGCGAGATCGACTTGTAGCTTAATCAGTAGACTAGAAGTCCTTTTCTGAATATTTTTCGTACATTCAGGCTATATCTCCATAGAATAAAGTTTTTTCAACAACAACAACAACATTCACCCTTGTTGCTTTATAATCAAAAATTGTGTTTTATTACTTTTTAATATAATAATATACTTATGCTAGAAAATAAAGTAGGTAAGCACTTAAAATTAAAGCTTACAAACCACTTGTTTGAATCATTAAAAATGACTGTACCTACCTACTTAAAAACTGCTCAGTACACTTTTCTCATCTAAAATATTATTACACTATTGTTTTATTATGCTTGTTTAAAGTTTTATGGACAGTGACGGTTTTACCCGAATTTCAGGAGGCACTCGCTTTGTCAGTAAGTTTAAAAAGTCCAATTAAACCGATTAAGGGGCGATAGTTTTAACTTCTGTACCACAATTGGTGCAAAGTATTTCATTAAATATTAGGTTTCGTGTTTAGAGCCTTCACTTATTAAGACGGCCAGCCGCAGCTATACGACGCAACGGCTGGTGGATGGAATAACCACCGGATGTTTTCGACGCACAGCGATCCCCTCTTATCCCCATGCATCACCATATTGTTTCCGCAGTTGTACCGCCGCTTCCACCCTCTTTATACTCAGGTCTCAGATAATATGTAGTATACTGCATGTGGTTATGCTCACGCATTAGCTGTGTCCAGTTGGACCGACCGGCCGTCATAATGGGTGGAAGCTTTAAGCTTGAAATATTTTAATTATTAATATATTATAATGAATTATTTTTCACTTATGATGAAATTAATATATATATATATATATATTTCACTAAAACGATAGGTATAAACAAATTTTCCCTATTGGATGATATAAACGATTATCAAAAAAAACGAAAAAATAGCCATATACATACTATATCTTGATCAATGTAATAATATAAAAACATAATTACCCACCCACAGTTTACAAAATTATTGTTTGTTATAGTACCGCACGGCGCTTGCCTATCAATAAGCTCAGTTTATAATATTGCAATATTAAATGCTATTTATAATATTCTCACGAGACCCGAAAGACCTCCAAGGTAGAATGCAAGAAATCGCGGATGTCAGTCAAACGGTCGGTCTAAAGATAAATGCCTCAAAGACAAAAGTGATGAGGAACTGTTTTTCGGACCCTGCGATTATCTGTATTTATGGCACCCAACTCGTGCAAGTCAGCAGCTACGTCTATCTTGGACTCCAGGTGTCCATAGACGGAAGCATGCACGATGAAATTGTTCGAAGAACAAAGCTGGGATGGAGTGCTTTCGGACGCGAAATACGAGTAAGTATTTGGAAGTGCAGTGAAGCAAAACCAATGGTTTTCAACTAATTCTTGGAATTCACTACACCATTGGAATCGAGTTACTATCAGGATTTATTGGCAAGTGAAGATACCATTGGTGGAATAAGGTTGTCGGTAGTAGGTTATGTTACCTTCCTATATTCCAATTCGCGGCGCGCAACAGGTGGACAGATTTTACTATGCTGTGAATCGCTGAAAGCCGAGAAAGCAGGAGACTCCAACTTCCGAAACGAAATCCAGGAGATTCTTGAACAATTTTATTAGGATTGATTTGAAACTATAACAGTACAATTTATTTGGCCATGCTTTTAGGCTTAAATTAATAAATTATGATTATCGTTACAATTGCTGATCGCTATCTCCTGTTCATGTCAAAAATATACAACATCACAGTCATGTATTATTAATTATAAATATATCTGCATCGGCAGTATTGAAATATAAAAGTTGTCGTTGGTTGTTCATTTAAACAATGATGTTTGATTGCACAGAGCATTATTTTAGAATTTGTATCACTAATACATGTTTATTTCAGTGTAGTCTGGAAAATAAATTTCAGAGAAGCCAAAGTGCCGGTTTAAGGTAGGTAGGTACTGACTTAGCAGCAACAGGCATTGCCTCATTTTGAGCCCTTTGCCTTTATGATAGGAATTAATCTAATCAACATTGTTTGATTCATGTCTTATTTTGATGTAGGTATTTCATGATACATTTGGAGGTCTCCTTGCCATGTTTAGGATAATACTGTAGGTAAAAGATATGGTCTGTACATAATTATTGCATTTAAAATATCAAATATTTAAAAACAAATATATTTTCGGAACATACGGCAATACAATGCGTCTGCTAATAGGTATCATATGGTGGTCAGGGCATGAGCACGATTCCCAGGGGATGCAGGTTTGAATCCTGCTGGGTGTCGTATTTTTTCATTTTATTTCTCTAGTAGTTATATAATATGTATTTCTCATAAGTGTTTTCAAAGTATATACCTACCTATGTTCAATAAAAGAATGTTACATTCTTAAACCTTGTGAATTATTCGTTGAATAAAAAAATGTTTTGTAAATTTTCATTGTGTATTGTTAAAACGTTCCCACCAATAATTGAGGCTTTGAAATAATCAGAATTTCTGCAAAAAATTTAAATGCTATTATCTCAGAACAAAGGGTTTTGGTTTTTTCTCTAATATGCTATGGTATCGATTTATCCAGTAATGATCTGATTATCCGTTAATTTGTCTTTCGACTCTTTTTTGCAATGCCCAACACGCATCTCTCCATATCGCATTTTATCGGTTATTTTTGTAATTATGATTTCTCGTAAAGCAATAGTTGCAATTATCTCTTTATTTGCGGTCCATATGTGGTCTATAGTCAGACTATTATGTCATATTATCCACTTTACTGACGATATCTGAATGGTGGACAATTATTTCAAAATTGGCTACATATAATTATTATTTTGAAGTGACTTGAATATAATATTATTATTATCGTTTTTATTCATTATGATATAATATTATGTAATTGTAATATTGCATCGCAGATGTACCTGATAGGCGAGGTAGAATATTATGTGGCAGGTAGCAAGTAGCAAGTAGCAAGCAGCTACCGCAGCCGATGATTCCAGGTGGGTTTGTCGGCGAGTTACAAAGGGATACTTAAATGATGTGAAGGTAACAAGCGCCTTTTGTTTCGTGGGTGTAATCTTAAAGCAAATCCGAAGAGAACCGCTCGCTCCTACCTCTTCATTTTATTGAGTACGATGGACGTATTTTATCTTTTTACTGAGTTATTATTTTAGTGTGACTTATATGTTCATTCTTTTTTCGCTAAATTTGACTTGACAGTACTCCTCGTTACTGCAATTTGCATAATTTTAGGGTTTATACACTATAGGTCATGGCTGCCTCCATGAAACGTATCCGTAAGATCCTAATATCCGTAAGAAAACTAATTTGGTGATATTACCTACTATTTTTAAGTTTAAAATAAAAATCGAAGAAACCAGTTGTCAGTGATGACTATGAGTGTCATCTCCTACAACTATGCACTGTTGATATAAAATTTTCACGATATCGTTATAGTTACAGCACAGTAATAATATATGGATATATGTTATTAATTATTGTTAAGTTAAGTGTGTGTTTAGTGGCCTGCCCAATATGTGCAGATTTTCTTATCTTAAAATAATTAACCATTTTAAACTTTCGACTGCGGCGCTAATATAGTGTGCACTTTGAAGCTAAAAATCATCTAAAGATAGTAAGATATGGTGTTTTTAGTCTATTGAAAGGGGTGCTGACTCAAAATGTGGTTTGCTTTACATAATTTTCCAATCTGGACAGTAATATTCGTCGGCCAGGTAGGGGTTTCTCGAGATTCTAGTAAATATGTACCTATCTGGTTTCCAATAAATCTACACAGTATATTCACCGTAGTGTAGGTCTCCCGACCCCTCTTATACCATTGGCTTAAAGCATTGTATTAAAGAGGAGTCTTTGGAGAGTTGGGTGTCTCCATCTTTGAGACAAGACTTTGAGAGCCATTCTATGTTCACGTGTGATTGTACACTCATCGTCACATGCCATTTTCATTGCATACGAATTGGAAAATTTTTCTCAAACCTTCTTTTCAAAGATATCCATTGCCCTCGCAATATCCGGAATTCTGCTCTATGACGTAATATGGATACGATAAAGCTATACATATTTTAGTTTCTCATTGAGGTGAGTCTAGATTTTAACTGTTTCTGTAAAAATAGGTAGTAGGGTATGTTTGATAGTCAAATTATTTTACTGACTTCTTAGCTAGTGTAGTTTTGAGTTTAGTGGTATTCGAACACAGTTATTTTGCTTGCCTGGCGAGGATTCAAGCACCAATGGCTGACCCAAATGAATCCAACATTTTTTTTAAGATTAAGTATATCAATTTGTACATGCATATAGGTACGTATATTCAACGAACAATGTGATATTGATCTTATATTAACTCTTAAATAAAAAAAACTCTTAAAATAATAACATAAAATTGTGATATTATGTTTCGCAGTGAAGCGATAATCGTTGCTGATTATGGTTAAAGTTGAAAAACAATACGGAAGGTTTTGTTGAATCTAACGGCTGGAAAATTCTTTGAATCGATTTGAGATTGCTCAGATTGAGAGATAAAAACTGAGGTTTATAAAATTCTGTGAATACATAACTACTAACTAATAACAACAAAACAGGTGCCCAGTTCTGAAAAAACTTTCCCACGGATTAAAAACTTCCTGGAAAAATATGACAATTTTTGGGTGTCTGAATAAGTTACTTCGAAAACACTGAATGAAATAAAATTGTATTAAATTGACTCGTATTACAATATAACAAAGAAGTTAAAGCAGCGTTTTCAAATATATTTTTATCCTGGAAACACTTTATATAACATAACATATTTTAGCGGAGCATATAACAAAATATCTTAATTTGATCCTTTAGATTAGAGCCTTTAGATTTTTGATCCTTTAGATTTAGATTCGATTCTTTAGATTTCGGTCCTGGGGTCCCACGTTAGAGGTTTTGTATAAGATATTATAATATATTTTGTTAAATACTTAAGTAGCTAGTTATAGGCGATTTTTTGTTTCTCATTAACATACTAATATGTTTGTTAATAAACTTTGGTATTGTTACCGCATAAAAGCTCGATTAGATATAAATAAAAAATCAAGTTAAACACATTATTTTTTTTTTTAGAAAAAAATGGAAGTTTTTAAATTGAAAGAAAAAAATAGATACAATTATAAATGATGAAAAATGTCTACAGCTTTAAAGAGATATTATTAAAGTATATTGTATTGATAAAGTAGTATTTATTCGCGCAAATTTGTTTAAATAACTGTAAGCTAATTTTTCATTTTGTTGTTTTGTACGTATTGATTATTTAAATTGAATATTATCAGTAGGTAATAATATGGAATATTAAATTGCAGTTTTTGTTAAAAAAAGTTATTTTCACTGTATGAGTGTATATAATAATATGTAGATAAAAATAAAATTAAGCTATTTATTATTACAGTTTAATGTTTAACGATTAGAATTTGAGATAAAAACATCATATTATGGGGGTTGCACAGAGGATGGCAGTTTATTATTATTTTTATAACTAGAGCTATTAATTGGTATAATAGCTATTCAGTATTCATTGAAATTACAGAATGTATCTATGAACATTAAAAATATAAACTCAATTTGAACCTTTGAAAATTAGGGTTCTGAGTAGGTACATTCTATGTTGGGGATAGGTGAATTTATCCGTGGAGTAAGTGGCTTTCGTTACGCGTGTCATCACGCAGTTGCTATGTAGGTATATTTATATGTATACGTTTTACATCACTGTGTAGTATCTTATGGACTGCACGCGAAGTTATTTGATATCATAACAAACGTAGCCCCCACAAATAATTGATTCTAGTAGTGAAAAAGTCGCCTGTGGCGCGCTTATGTTAACATTTAAATAATTACAAGGTAAAAAGAACTTTTTATATACAACGTTTTTAAATTTTCTGTTGAATTATTATGCTCAATATGTTCAAACTTGTACTTGATATTATGAAGTAAATAAAAAACAAACAAATATGGAATACTAAAATGTCATTTTGACATTTCATTTTGATTTCCATAGTAACGCACGTATATATTAATAATTTAGTTGCTAGGACCACCCCCTTAGCAACCAATAATAGTCTTTTCCTTTTTACGGATATTTATGAAATGACTTTTCATATAAAACGGAATTAACTGAAAATGAATTCAATTCTGGTTAAAAATGGCTAAAAGTATTAAAAGAATGCATTGGCATCGTGTTCTGATATATTCTAAAAGTTTTAAATGTCTAGCTAGTCGGGAAGTTAGTTAAAAATCGATTGCAAGATTTGTACTGGACAAACAACCACCGGACAAATAAGAATACGAGCTAATAAAAACGTTGTTAAATACGTGGCTGTGCGATGCAATTTGATGTAATATGATGATTGATATAATTAAATGATAATTCAAGTGAGAATTTTATTTAATAATATTCTTTTAGTGTGTTTACCGACTAATACAAATAGATAGAAAGAAAATATATATGGCGAAGGGTAACTACTGCATGCTTACAGTCCCACAAACTTATCTGTTGAGGCGGACAAAAATGGAATTACTATGACGCCATGTTGAAAACGTCACTTCACTGTCAGATTTAGTTCAGATTGGATGGTTTTCGATGGATTGGATGGCTCCCTCACCAATTGTACGGATCAATTTGTGGCACTGTACATGCTACTTAGTTACCAGAAAAGGGGGTCGCGGTCAGCGCTTCATAATATGATAAGTGCCGACAATTCAATAATTCAAGTGGAGTTATTTGAAAATACAAAATATGCGGAAAACCCTTAATTTTACCTCGCGGAACTTAGGAAATTTTTGAGAAAACCATTTGAGGAAAACTACTGTAGAACATCACACTGTCTTTAACCTTGACGATAGGTAGGGAGGCTTGAGCGGGCCAGGGTGTGGGGGCATGCTGACAAATGTTGTGATAACTGATTCTTTATTAATCATAATGCTTTTTTAATATAAAGCGAGCAGTAATATAACTTTGCATTACCCCCAGAATCATAACATATCTACTCGCCACATTCATAATACACACTTAATATGCGATACAATATGCGATATGTAGATACCATTCAATAATTGATGACTCTGTATTATATCACCATATCAATAAATCAGAAGAGCCGTTTAAGAAGAAATTTGTAATAGCAGTAGCAGTGGGGTAAAGCACATATATAAAGTATCCACCAGTTGATTCAGTATTATTATGTAGGTATGTGGGTAAGGTATAGAGGTATTTGGTAGGTATATAATATATAGGTACCGACCGCACGAATATGAAATGCTTACAAAACATCTTCCTTTTATCAGAGGAAAGATCGACGCTGAGCGATTGAAAAGAGATCGAGACGATATTGCCCAACATTTTATTGACAAATTTCAAACCCATCCCATTTTCTTTATAAGAGCATCGTTTTATCGCAATATTAATGTCGGTGGATATGTACTCAATGTCTACTTTCAGTGGCTCTAAACATTAGTGGGCTCGCACATATAAATTTGCTACGATAGCAGTGGCGATTATTTAAAGCCTAATGTCTTCATAAAAATGTTTTTGATTACTTTTTAACCTATTTAAATAATAGCGACATTATTTTATATTCTTCAAAAAATATAATTTGCCAACGACAGTGTCGAGTTACGACACGATGACAATTTATTGATTGTCGACATGGCCAACTAAACGTTATCTAGCAATACTACTTATACATAACGAGCTATACAAATACAATTTAACAATGCCATAATTTGATACATTTCACGCTTACATAACGTATAAATGATTAGGTACACACGTATTGTAAAAAGCACGCCTACATAGGCTTTAGATAAGCTTAAATGTTTTGTGTTATAATATTCATTAGTTTTAGTTCCTTTGACTAAATGCTGAACTACTGAAACAATAGAATTTTCTAGCCCGAGTTCGAATTACTTTTTTATATCTATTTTAATGCTTGTTGTCTTTTTTCGTACAGTATATATTGTAGAAATGATACTATTTCGTACTTATTATTAACTTACGGTTTTGTTACTACACACTTGAGTCATGGGGTAGGGCGAGGAGGCTGGAAGCTCAGAAGGAGGGACGTAAAATGTACCATACAGTTGTAGAAAAAATACATAGGTACCTTCATAATTTTATTATAAAGCACGTTATTTATTTATTTATTTATAAACAGCGTAAGTTATCGTTTATATATGGGATGCTGCCAATCTACATCATCTTTGAACCGCACGTCACTGATCTTTATATTCAATTTCTTTAATCAATTTATTAATATGCATTAAAATTATAAATAAGAAAATAAAGACGATCACAATATGGCATGAAACATAATAAAAATGACGAAATACGTGTTAATAATAATAACATGTAAAACGCAGTGTGACAAAATATAAATTTACAAATAAACAGGAATTAATTGACTAACGTCCACCTAAATTCATATTCATGAAAATGTAATATATATCCGTAGCAGTTTGGTTGAATACAGTTATTACACTTTAAATTGGAATCACCGATTGAAGGTAAGTTCGACACCTCAGTGCGCTCCGGCCCATTTCGAGCCCTTGGACAACAACAAAGGCATCCTTTCGATATCTTATGTACTTAATTATTCTCAGCGACATACTGGTAAGTATAGCAGAGTGAACATGACGTGTGGACAAAGATATATATATATTACTAGCTGACCCGGCAAACGTTGTTCTGCCATATAAATTATTTCTAGTGAATATTTTGGTTGTTAAATAAAAAATAACGAATGTATTGTAAGTGTGTGGGGATGGGATCTATGAGAGAAAGAGGAATGGAGCGCTGTAGACGATGACCACCGATAAAAACAAAAAACATCAACCATTCATTTTCTCAATTCAATGTTTTTCATTAAAGTAACGGACATTTTCATTGTTTGATCTTTTAAAAGTTGAAAGTAAAGTGAAATAAAGTAATATATTTTTTATCCTAAAGTAGGAAAATGAAATAAAGAAAATATATATTAATTTCGAAGAGCAATTGAGTGTACGATATTTTTTGTCAGTCCGTCTTTAGCCAACACAAATAAGCTCGATGGTTTACCCACGCGAGAACATGCCACGTATAATAATTGCCCGTGTGAAAAACATGGTGTGCCCAAATCTAAGCCGCAAACAGACATCGTTTGGCCTTGCGACTTATTGATTGTCATTGTGAATGCCAATCTAATAGGAAATTGAACGCGTTTGAATTCAATTGGCACGTCTGTGAAAATCATTGGAATTCGTGGCAGCAAAACATTTTCGGCTCGGAATTTGCCATTTGCCAGGTTTTATCAGGATTGATAACAATAGCGTGATTGTCACTTTGTAATTCGTGCATGTGTGATTTTAAGAATTTCAATAATTTATTGTGCTCATTCAATAGGGCGTCCAGTTCGTCGACGATGCGCCTGGCATTAGGCAAATTGAGGTTATTGTAGCTGCAACGTGCATCCACACGATTGATGTCCTCACCGCCCATGAAGTAGATTTGTAAAAATGTATGTGGTTCGTTTGGCATTGGCAGCAATGAGCCTACTTTGTGGTACACTTGGCCTTTGATTTTGAACGTTGAATGGAATTGTTGACCATTTGCCGCAGTATTGTGAACTATTTATGTTGCTCCGAAGTCATTTGGAAGCATGAATTGAATGTGCGAATGAACTTCAGGAACAGGTTTGAATCTGGATCCGTGCCAATGAACAAGCCGTTCAATGGTTCTGGTGGTGTCTCAATTTCTGGTAGTTGCATTTTTCCTGATGAGCAACACATCCCGGCTTACTCATGTTTGAATTTGAGCGCATGCCAATGGGGACATACTTTATCAGCACTTTCGGATGAGCGGAATATTCAATATCTGGCTCGTACTCGAATGCGAGACGAAGGAACGAAGCGGATGTAAATGTTAGATGTACTTGTTGGCGTTGTCGGTCATTTGCTCTGCGTGTGTTAACTACGAACCGGCGCGCTTGTCTCCGTTCCAATTATTTGTTCACTGTAGTACACGCACAGAAATACATAAATTAAAATAAATCGTACAAAATTTTGCACGCACTGCGTTCTGATATGCCGAATGAAATGTCAAAATGACGTGACGCTTCTCGTGAATTCTTCTCGGACGTAGCGCCATCTGTCATTCAACAACATAAATAATTTCGTTCTGTTTGAAATACGAACGACGGTTAAATTTGTTCATACAAAAATACTAAAACCGCGATTAAAAATGGGAGGGTGGGGTAGGAGGGTGAAAATTTGGGGTTATAGGTATTTTTGATGCCAAATAAAAAAAATCAAAAAAAAAAATAGATAATATTTTTCTGGATAGGGACACCCTAATCACCTAGCGGTATGAAATATACTTTACGACCTATTATCATACATAACAAATATACATAAAAAAATCATAAAAATCGGTCGAGCCGTTTCGGAGGAGTGCGACCACAAACACCGTGACACTCGATTTATATATATATAGAGATTATGTAATAAAATCTAAAAGAAAGTCCGTCGGATAAAATATACCTATAAGAATATTACATACACTATACAGCGCGTGTAGCGTTTTTTTCATATCGTTACTAGCTTTAAAGTTTTTTTTATAAAAAAGCTAGATTCCTTTGCGGAATAAACTTACCGGCAATAAAATTCATTTATACATAAAATTGGAAAAATAAAATTGTCGAAATTCCTAAAAAAGAAGTTCCTGACTTTCATAGCAATGTTTGAAATGCATCTAGATGAAAATATCACCATATTTTTTTGATACGACTATTTTTTTATTTCACTCTTGATTTTTTTCGAGCAGACATAAAAACTCGCACAATATTCTTGACAGGGAAAATGGTATTTTCAACGGCAGATCCAGTGCTGCCAATCGTAATATATTTATATTATTTTGTATTATAATTTTGGTCTGCCTATAAAAAGATTATAGTACCTACACAAAAATCACCATTCGCCGTAGGTATGTCGTTTCGACGTGAAAAAAGCGCGCAAGAGGTAAAAAAACACCTATTGACTTTGATTATGGACGGAAATAGTGAAAAGCATCGGTATTTTTATTTCGCAATTTTCACCAAAGATGTTTTCAAAAATGTAGGTAATTACCTTCTAACTATAAAAGTTAGGTGAGTAACTGACTGATGGGGCTGAAACGGATAAGTACTATTTTATTTCCTCAAGGATTTTCCGCGGAAAATACACGAATACTGCCATTTTTTATCTTCCAGAGAATTCAGCATTTGTTTCAAGCCAAATTGAATTTTTTCTTACCCCGTCTGGCATTTTTTGTCGAGGAGAGTTGGCGACACTGCTTCGGTTGTACAATTGGATTGGTATGTTGGTTATTTATAAGTTACGAGTATGATTGATAATAATCGAAAGAGATTGAGATTCAGTGGAGCGGCACAACCTTACTCGAGATATCCATACCTATTACGGTTCAGAGAGTTAAATAATGGATGAAAGGCGCCGACAAAGGCGCCGCCGTTAACACCTCACTGGCTGATCTCGTATTTTTACGACTAACGTTACTCTTACACTGATTCTTATTACATGCATTCTGCTTATTTATTACAGACAAGCCGGTTTCAAAGCGTTAAATCGCTTGCTTCTGTGTACTTTGATCTAGCTAGATGCTAGATTCTAAAAATTTAATAGTTAATAATAATCGCCGAATGAGCAAACGAGCGAAACACGATATAACTAACTATACAAAATTATATATTACAAATCAATGAGAACAAAATTAAGTTTGTTTGAATTGTTATTTTATAATTTAAGCTCAGGTAACCTCAGTGTCCTGCCAAAAAGTAAATCACACGTGTCGATAAATATCAGACGGAAATGTAAGGTTGACACCACACTCAAAATAATTATAATATTATTAATTTTATTAAATCTATTCTATAAAAAATATAAAAAGATTTACTAAGATTTGCAACGTTTTCCTGTTTAGTGACGTCAAGTGTCAAAGAGCTTTTCACATACATTTAATACCATTTTGGAGAACGGTTTCCAGTTTCCAGATAGAAATGAAAAAAAAAATATGGGTATCGTCATTTATTTTTCAAGATGATGGAATTCAAACGTTATATTATTTCATTTGCATGTATAGCAGGTAGCAGGATGGGATGAAACCATTAACCAACTGATGTGGGAAATGAAGTTTATTACTGATCAGTCTGCATTTATCAGATCTTTAGAGATTACATTGACTACCTATGTATGTATAGGTATATTCAAAATATTACAGCATGGACTATCACAGAATGGAAAACTGGAATATTATATGAAAATTATTTGTAGTTAGAAATTTGCAACGTGTGATTTCATGGCCCCCACAAAGGGGGGGCTGCTGACAGGGCTCTGGCCTGGGGGCTCGGGCTCAGGAAGGGCCCGGCGTGGCGAATCGACCAGATAAGTGATTTAAACACACATCACAAATTCTCTCGAATAGTAAAAAAGGCGCTATTTATCTTCAATTTTATTATTATCATTATTTAAAATTATGTGGTTGTACGATACAATTTTTAATTGTGTATCGATACTCGTCAACTCCATAATTCAAATAGATGAATTAAAATACTTATACAAAAAACACTAAAAATACACATTAACTTTACCGCGTACCTACACCATTTGGAAAACGCTACTGTAGAGCGTTACACTGCCTTTATCTTTAGCGATAGGTAGCGGGCCCGTCAAAGATCCTAGCCTGGAGGCCCGCTTCAGGATGTGGGGGCCATGTGTGATTTAGGGAGCACTCAGAATGTAAAAATATGGGTGTTGTCGTTCTATTTTTTTTAGATAATGTTAAATTAAACGTCGAATAATTTTGATTAAGTACCTACTTCTATTTTGATATCAACCATAATGTAGGTGTTAAAAAATGCTGGAAACATAACTATGGTTATATTTTAAAACTGAAATTAATGTAAGTTTATCTCACGGGAAAATATTAGCAGGGGGCCTCCTTGGGACCTTTGCTACGCGTACGGCATCCGTGTACAAAAAGCCGTAACCAATAATAATTTTGAATAATATTATATTTCTAATTGGAGGTCTCTAACGATAAATGTTTAGAATGGCTGTAGGTTGTCGGGTGTCGTGAAACTTTTATTGCATGGAAGCTTCCACAATCATGATTAAATAATAATGTTTGTCATGGTAGGTATTTACATTAAACAATAGTACTTAGGTAATGAATTTCCCGGTTACAATTAAATATTAGTAGAGCAAATAAAAGCGTTCGTCTTATCATGGAAATGTGGTGATAACTATAATAAATATGTATCTATAGTAGCGTTCAGTAGTAATGGGAAGGATGCTGCGAGTACTTATCTCTACATCTTCAAATTCATCGAAGAACATCAAAGAAAACTACGCCGACAATAGTTATAGTTAAGTAGGTGACACTAATCATTATCCTATGTAATTTTTGAAAAGATCAATTCCTAGCTATGCATGATAGCGATGACAAACTACTGACCCGCGAGACGATTTTAAGGTACTAGTATAAATGTTTGGAAAGTACATTATTATAAAACATGTGAAGTAATGTTTAATAAAAAAATAAAATATCCACTTCTATAATTTTTAGTAATATAAGTAAGTATCTAACATTTATCTGTTGCATATTATTTTTCAGGCGGGTGGCAGATGGCAAATCAAAGATCGCCTTGAGCGTGTCCGATTCCGACTTCCGTTAGGGGTTGTCACGATAAGAAGATTTTTTGAAATAAATAACAGTTTATAGAAAGGTTTAGGTAATCGGTTTATTAAACTGAAAAAAACTGTACAATTTATTGTTTTTCTTCATAATCTTTAATTTTAAAATCAAATTATTAATTTCAGATTATATCCGACAAATTATCGCAAACAACAAGTAGGTTTCCCATGAGATATACTTATCCGTTACATTGGAATTTTGTTTTTTCTACGTAAATATGTAGATAATAATATAGTGTGCTGTTGTTTTCAGTTATATACATAATTACCTGAAAAGTACGGCGTTTATGCTATATATTATATGTTAAGCATTTGGAATATATCCGTCTGCGGAAAAGGTGTTATCCATCGCTGACGTAGGACCTGTAACAATTTAATATTGTTTAATTGTCTTTACAGGTACGTACTTATACTATTAATATTCTTGACTCCAGAGCAGTGATGGAGAACCTATGGCACGCGAGATGATTTTGCATAGCACGCGATTGTTTTATTTTGAAGAGAAAAAAAAATATTTTACAAAAGTTTTACAAATAAATACATATATAATATTTAAAAAGAATGACGACATGGCCATGCCATTTTTACTAATACTATTTACCAATCGATGCGTAAACGGAAACGACGAAATTCATGCATAAAATGACAGATATAAAAAATAGGAGGTAAATTTAGTCTTACGTAAATGTAAATACCTCTATGATTATTGCATAGGTCGATCCTTAGGCGTTAGGAATTTATTGATCGGACAATTATTATTAAGTGTAATATAAAAATTCAATCAACAAGCCTAATGAAATTTATCAGCAGTCATTCAAATATTATAATAGCTACTTGTTTTTTTGGCTCGAGCATAATCGCTAAAAATGGAAAACCGTTCAGCGATATAGAATATATTATTATAAAAAAGCATCGTTAAAAATGGTCCCACGATCCCACGAATTTGAAAATTTTGAAAACAAAGATAATTATTTTTCAAAAAAGTAAACATATGCCTTCGGCTAGAAACACGATGAAAGACAGAATCTCAAGAACTCAATTGTTATTTTTTAAACGTTTTTATTTTAATTGAATTCTTAAAAACTATTTTTTCCATTTTTCCTTGGTCGACACGTCAGACAGCCAAAAAAATAGTATTTGGGAAATTTTGGCACGCGTACGTAAAAATGTTCGCTAACTTTGTTCTAGAGCTTTTCTTTTTAGCGCCGTATTGGCTGGTAATAATTATTATTCAAAAAACTACTAGAAACTACAAAATATTTTTGGACGTGTGAAGGTATCAAAAGCATTTCCTACAAACCCTGAAAATGCACCAAAACCTTCAAGAAAAAGCTTCGTTAAATTGCCGCAAAGCGGTGCTATCTCCTATTTATTTCATTGATATCGTTTATTTATTTTCCGAATATTTTCCAAATTTTAACGTTCTTTGTAATATAACCAATATACTCATCTCCAAACTATGTTCGAATTTTTGTTAGTGGAACTTACCTTCATATTATTAAATTTGATTGGTGCTAAATATTGTAGTTACCTATTAGTACTCATATATTATTTAAATTAAGTAATAACAAAATATTGCGAGAATCAACGAGCAGAAAATGATTCATTTATTAGAAAAATAATGTAATGTAAGCATTATTATTTCATTATCATGATAATAATCTCTCGAAATTCAATAAAAATTACTCTTTACTTTTTCTTCAATTGGTATAAATGATAAAACAATGGAAATGCTGTAGGGTTATGTTGTAGATGTAGATAGATCAGCGGTTCCAAATCAATTTCAGTCCTGGAACCGTTTTATATTTTGTATAACTAACTTTAACGGAACCCCCAGGCTACATAAAGAAAATTTGTTTCCTTCTTTCAAATTTATTGTCCAAAGTAAAAACCCTTCCACAAAATATATTCATTTTCTATTTGTAAAAAAGACTAACCTCTAGACTTTTCTTCGAACCAGAAATTTATCAGAAGTTCGTTCAGATTTAGAATCAATAGTCCAGTTCATTCTTCTTAAAATTTATAGGTGTGATGGTAAGAAGTTACAATTTGTCAGGAATATAGCCTCAACCTCTCTATTGACGAAAAAAAGTCCACGAGATCCAAATGACGCGGCTTATGGCCTTATATTATGATTAGATCCAGGTCCTTATTTCGATGTTTACGAAATTTAACCTGGCTCGGCCAAATACCCGATACAAAGAATCGATATAGGTCTCAAATTAAATCTAAACAAAATATTGAATCGAACTTTATAATAATTATAGAAAAACAATAGATAAATGGAGCAAAAATATTTACTTCCAAAATAAATGGTTTTCAAACAAAGTTTTTTTTTCGTTAATTTTAGCAATGAAGTAAGTATCCAGATACTAATTTATTTTATATTTTATTAAAATTACTCATTTATTTTTTATTATTTATGTTATGTAGGTTCTTATAATATCAGTATTTATTTATAGATTTGAAATAATATACCTAACATCTAATTTATCATAATACCTATACCCAACATTGAAAAGGGTACCTATATTTTAAAAATTTAATTACTATTCCAAATTCCAACATAATTATTATAAACAACGTATATTCGAAAAATTCACAACTTGTAATACATATAAAATTATTATTGGAACGTGTGCGACGTTAGGTTTGGGTTAGGTTACTGACACGAACAAAAACGCCGACCTTCAGTTAGTGTTTGTGGCAGAGTATGGTTTAACGACATAACTATACAAATCTAGCCTTGTAGTCAATTCTACTTCTCAATAGCCATGCGACAACCTCACGACACGGTTCAGACAGGATATATAAGTCCCATGGTTCTAAACTATGGAAGAATCAAGAATGAAATGGTCAAAAAGACCATGAACAGGTAACCACTAGCGTAATCGTTTAGTATTAGGAAGTAAAATGTATGTTGTTAACCTTTTCTTTGTAAATGTAATAAAATTTTACGTAAAAAATTTTCGCCTCCGAAAATCAAGAGTGCTCCAGTGTAATTGGAACGCTGTGACCACAGACCTCGAAATGTCACGTCGTTTAATATTAGCGCGATGTATTTTTTAATATAAATTTCCGGGAAATCTCCATTAAACTTAGAAAATAAGTTATGGAAGAGATTGTTTACGTAAAATTTAGCAAGTACATGCTTCAATAACTTTTATAGCAATAATGGAAGTGTATGAAAATTGGAAAAGAAAATTGAATATTTATGAATTTATATATTGTATAATTGTGAATAAAGAATTTTTATACTAATTTTATCAATACAAGGTAGAAGCTAACTACCGTTATAAAAATACTGTAAACGCGTAACTATATTTATAGACGCGTAATTATAATTATAAATTTTGTTAATGCCATAACTTGCTGGCTATAATGAATATTGTAAAAGTAACAATTGGGAAAACTTAAGATTCTGGTATAGATGGGTTTCTACCCATAAACAATAATAAATCTTAATCACATCCTGAGTAATAAAAGAATCAAATATTACAACTAAAAAATTACGAATTATCGCTCAACCTTGAACTTTAAAGAAAATCTATTTCAGTCAAAAGTACCGACCAGCTGGTTCACGTCGCGAGACAAAAATAGATTCAAGGTTACGTTCAGATTACTATGTAAAAGTCACTATACAAGATTAAATAAGTTAGTAACTGTTCGTGTATAACATCTTGTTAGGATTAAGCATTTATATATTTAAGTTGAAATGTTAAGTATAATATTATAGTATTTTCTCGTAATAATATTCGCCCCAAAAGGTAGATATCGAATGAGAAAATTTCTGCGGCTTCAAACAGTTTTATTAATACTTAGTATAATCCTATTGGCCTAAAAAGGCCAAGAGTGGTGGAAAGGACTAGTACGTGGGTGTCAACCTTTCATTTTGACATTTTAAATTTAAAGACTGCCATTCCCTTATCTAGTACCCGAATACCTATTCCGATACCTCGTTGGAAAGCTAGAAACTTTCCCCTTCGTTTGAACACGAAAAATCATATAAAATCAACTATTTTGCTTACGTCATCCCAACTGCGTATTTAAGGGACTTGTTCTAGAGGGTGCTTAAAACACCCCTATTGAGTCTTAATTTTGCGAAAATAAAGTAGAGTAAATTTAACCCGACTAAATTAGAAGATATCTCTATTAGAAAGTTGCCAGGAACGGGAGATATACGTAAATTCATCCCGTGAGAGAAAGATATACATCTGCTATCCCTTACGGACTGTTTCCTGTTAAACCTCTATCCGAAGGGTATAAAAGGCGACCACTTTTCCCGTAAAATCATTAGTTTCTACACTCTTCACCAGCGATCTTCAGCAAGCAGCAGTCCTCACTGCTAAGTTGGGAGACATGGTTCTCAGTAAATTCGCGATACATACGTACCAGTAAGTCCCCTCCGGCGGGCAAAACGTAGCGCGAATATCTCGTATCTGTCGGTAGTGACGTCGGCCGCTAAAACGCAGCGCGAATAGCACGTATCTGCCGGTAGTGACGTACACGCGGAGTAATTTTATTTTTCATTACTCATCATACGAGGTGACGTAATCGGGATAAATTACGCGATCGGATTTGTTTTATAAAAACAAATTAATAAACTCAGTCTGTAATAATAAATTTTACAAATCTTTTCGGGATTATAAAATAAATTTTTGAAACTTTATTAAGTAAACATAATCATAAAATAAATTTTAGTAAACAAATTCATAAACATAAAAACAAATTTTAGTAAATAAATTTGTAAACATTAAGCAAACCTTTTGTAAACAAGTCTGTAAACACAAATAAATATTTGTAAATACACTGTGAACATAAATAAACTTTATAAACAACAATAAAATAATTCTATTCTTTTATAAACCTAATACTGTGTGACCAAAGAATAATTTATATTTTCTTTCTTATGGGAAAATATTTCATGAATTAAAAATATCCAAAGAATATCTGCGTATACATTCTCTGAATTAGGTGTGACTTTTTGGGAACTTGTGAAAGATTTCACAGAGATCCTATAGTGAACAAATAAATAGTTTGCTGATACTTTAATGAGATTTAATTACGGGAACAATGACAGTTAACCTTATTGTGTGACCGTGAACTCTAGTACCCGAATAAATTCGGCACCACACCAGCTGAGAGTTTTATTCGGGAATTCAAAAGTTGTGATACTACAAAGGAGATCCACCTCTCCTAGTTCATCACTAGTCTCCTCAGTGACGGCCCGGTAGCATTATTGAGCTAGCCGTGAGCCGGGTCATGTCATTATGGCGCCCAAATGCGTGCGGCATCTTCAGGTTGCGAAAACCTGAACGATCCTACAACTAAGATCTACTAAAAGATTTAAAAAAAACAATATATTGTGAAGTGTATCAATCAATTGTGGTTACCTGAGAGGTTTTAAGAACCTTATACCGGAGCTACAAGAGCGATCTACCCCAACTTTATAAATGTGAGTACAATGAAATAAAGTGTAACTCGCATTAACGAGGAACCAGTGATGAATACTTTTGAAAAATATAATTTGGAGAAGAATATATACGTAAAGGCAACTATATATAGAATACTTTTCTTGATATACTTGGAAAAGGAAAGAATAACCAAAATAAATACTTTTGGTAATTTATTAGAGTCAGATACCGACATTAAGCAAAAGTATGTCGATGAGACTATCCAAAGGATCTCTCTGACCCTTTTAAACCATAAAGAAAGTATAAAAATAAATTGTGTTACTCACCGTAACAGAAATAATAGAATTAAGAATAAAATGCACAATAAAAATTTCGTGTGAATTTTTAAGCTTTTTTCTAAATTAAAGTTAAGTACCATACAAGTATAGGTACAAGAACCCAGACAAAGAAAAAAATTTTTGAAAAAAATAAATTTATACTACTTTGTACATTAAAATCTCGATAATTATCATAATTACCGTGACGTCATGGGTATAGGTACATGAAGGCCTGTACCTATTACAATATAAGATTTTAAACGGAGAAGATTGGACGCTTGTAACAGGAGTTGCAAGCCTTCAGGGTTATCAGCGACAAGCAGCGCATGCCCTCCAAAAACTTTAAACGTCGATTGCGGACGAACGGGTGGTCGTAGGAAGCTGAAAATTGGCGCAATCGATAGCTGAATTTTTATATGAATTTACGGTCGAAGGTCCGCTTCTTCCAACTCCAGGGGACGGAGGAATTCGAAGAAATTATGCCGAACCCTGTTCCGGGTCCGAGTGTAGAAGAAGACTTTATATTGGAAGAAGGCTTGCAAAACGCGCAAGTATTCCCCGAAGAGGATTCATTTTTGCAAGTAAGCACGTCGGCTCCCAAACAAAAAATGGCACCACCAGAACCAGCCGTATGTACCCCGTGCCATGTTAAGCCGGAACTCCATTCCACCTATGAGGGTAGCCCAAAGCAGAGCGTTGAGCTTTTTCTCCGACGCTGCAAAGAATATTGCGAAGCTGTGAAGTACCCAGCTGAGAATTGGACAGAGTTGGCTATACGTCAGCTCAGAGGAGAGGCCAAGACTTGGGCCAAGAATATTGACACATCGGACAGTTGGCGGTCGTTTAGTAACGACCTGAAAGAGCACTTCGAATCGCCTTCAAGACGTCGTGCTCAACGAACGGAGCTCGAACATAAAGAGCAAGGATCTCAAGAGGGAGCTTATGGTTTCCTCCTGAAGAAGATGGAATTAGCCGAGGTACTCCTTCCGGAGATGAAGTCGGAAACCCTGGCTTCAACCTTTTATGACCTACTCACTGTGAGCGATCAGATAAGGGTTAATCAAGAGAAATGGAAGACGATGGACGAGCTGCTTGAAGTAGCTCATACACTTCGTCCATTAAAGTCAGCACTGGCTTCCGTGCCGTCTCCAGCAAATGCCGTCAAGGCGAACAATGAAAAGAGGCCCGCTCAGCAGAGAACTTGGCGCGAAAAGCCGCGCTCAGCACAAGAACCCGGTACTCGGTCTGATGAAGCCCTAGAGGTTACCGATAAAAGGCCTCCACGGCAATCAGACCAGCAAAACGATTCAGAAAGACCTGCGTACCGCCCACGTCCTCGCATTGAAGAGCGAGGCGGTGCCAGACAAAGGCGCTGTCAACATTGTCCTGGCTTCCATGAAAACAAGGATTGCCCAGACAGGCAAGCAGCTCAGCAGACCAGAAAGGAGCCATGAAGACGGCTCGCGGACCGGGTTGATCGTCGATGGCTTCAAGACGACGAACACTGGCGGACCGCCGAAGAGAAGACGCAAGAAGGTGACACGAACGTTCCTCGAACGCCGTTCAGCCGAGTTCTAGCTAGTGACATAGACGCTCTTCTGGCGAATAGGGTTAACTGTGAAAGTGAACTGAAGGACACCCTTCCGGTGAAATCATTTAACCCTAAGGTTCACTGTGAGGTCGAAGCTGGCCCCAGTAACCAAGTTAATCTTTGTACAGGTCCTCTTGTAAAGGATAATAGCGTAAGACCGGAGAAACATCGCAAACGTGATATTAAGAATTCTGCTAGTAAAATAGTAGAAAATTTTAATCCTTTTACCGGCGGCGAAATAGAATATAAAAAGTTTTTAGATAAATTAGAATTAGGAAGTTCTGAAATAAATGTTGGCGGCAAGGAAGAAGGTTATCAAGATAAGCAGTTAAAGACAGCTAGCAGTGGATGCGGCGAAGGCGTAAGCAGTGGCGCTCTTGGTGTGCTGAGAACATCGGCAAACGTAAGTAACTGTAGTCTCGTCGATACTGACGACAGATCTCTTGTAACAAATAATTTAACGAATTATTGTGCTTCCGCTAACCATTTGTGTAAAAATATTAATAGTACTAACTATACTAAAGCCGAAGCTGGCAGTTTACTTGAGATTAATAGCGATGTATGTAGTTTAGATAGTCGACCGTCGTTGCAATCGAGCAACAAAACTTTAGGAAGGGACTTACCTTTTAAATTGGCGAACAGACCCCACGAGGCTGACGTTAAGAATATTATTAGGAAAAGTCGAACTAATCGTCGACTACAAAACATTAATACCTTCGGTAAATTAAGGCGAAATAAACTTAATGAAGAAGAGCTCATAGCATTAGATTACTATAATCGTTATCTTAAACAAAAATCAAGTAAATGTAAGTCCTTTAGTATTAAGAATGTTAAAAATAAGTTATGTAAACTTAATAAGATTAATTTTGATAGTGTTAAGTTTGAATTAAGAAATATGAACTTAATGTATATAGATAAAGCTAGATATAGTGACGAAAGAGTTGTTGTGTATGATCATCGTCTCAAAGGCGGTGATATACTCAATAACGGAGAACAAGAGTTATGGGACTCAGCTACGGCTGCCCATAACCAACAAAGCAAAATTTCTACGGATTTTCTCGGTTCTGTAAATATTTTAGATCCTAGGGACAGGTGTAGTCGGGGACAGAACTTTGCGGCGTGTCAAAAGACCCTACCATCTGTAACGACTGCAGACCGTCCAAATAGCGTAGTCAGAAGTGCGTGGACAATTGTAGGTAGTACGTTGGATGCGCCGGGTGAAGAGAAATTGCCAACTACTGCAATTGCACGTAATAAAAATAGTTTACCTCATAAAGATTTAAATATTAAACTTGATAAAAATGTTAATGATAAGAGTGCTTTAAATGCTAGTGATAAGTTTGAAATATTTAATAGTGATAAGTGTAATATATTTGAAATTAATAGTGGGTCGAACGCCGCCGTGTTGAATGGTATGCCCTCTGCGGGAGTATACAGTGCATGGGGTAGGGGCGCACCGAAATTGATCGGAGGTCACCTCCTCACACTGCCCTTCCGTATCTTCGGAATAGAAACAGACTATGAGGCTGTCATCGATACAGGTGCGACGCACTCCTTGGTGCGTAGTGACCTACTTCGCCCTCCAATTGAGCCGTGCGGGAGGCCTCTGACTTTGACCACGGCCGGGGGTGGATCACTGTGCACTGAAGGAGTCGTCAATGTGAAAGGTTTTCTTCGAGACACACCGATAGAAATACCGGCTTATGTTTCGAAAAACCTTCATATAGACCTGTTAATAGGTCTGGATTGGCTAGAAAAGCAAGAAGCAGTCGTCGATATGAAGCGTCGCTGTTTACATTACGGCGACGGCATAAGGCAGACATTGTACTGTAAAACAACGCGGGAACCACTGCCATGTGGTCCTGTAAAATTAGCAGAGCTCGCGCCCGGAATTCCAGAATCGGCACGGATCGCGTTGACTGAAGTCATGGAAGACTTTAGAGACCGTTTTGCTGAAACTGGACCTCCGTGCCGCACAACTGAGTTTCGCATCTTCTTGAATAAGGAGACTCCATTCCGTCTGGGCCCTTATCGCCAGTCGGAACAGAAACGAAGACAGATTCAGGAAGATGTCGAACAAATGATGGTCGATGGAATAATCGAGCCGAGTTCGAGTCCCTACTCCTCACCCATCGTTTTGGTGCCGAAGAAAGATGGGACCTCGAGGTTCTGCGTCGATTATCGAAAGCTTAATACTTTGACAGTGGATGAAGCAACTACCTTACCTCTGATCTTGGAAACATTGAAAGATCTGGGAACGGCAAAAATCTTTAGTTCATTGGACCTTAAAAATGGATACTGGCAGGTGAAATTACACCCTAGCACTAAACCCTTAACTGCGTTTACGACTGCTGATGGTGGTTGTTACCAGTTTCGCGTGTTGCCGTTCGGTTTGAAGGGCGCGGTGGGGTCGTTTCAAAGA
This sequence comes from Rhyacophila brunnea, assembly GCF_057557595.1. Classification (NCBI taxonomy): domain Eukaryota; kingdom Metazoa; phylum Arthropoda; class Insecta; order Trichoptera; family Rhyacophilidae; genus Rhyacophila; species Rhyacophila brunnea. Next base: position 41,483,568 of record NW_028232796.1, on the reverse strand, counting down.
CTCATGTCTCAAGAGGTTCTCATTGGACTCGTCAACAAGATTTGCCTCGTCTACCTCGATGATATTATCATTTATAGCGATACATGGGAAGAACACGCGCAGCACTTGCGAATCGTGTTTGAGAGGCTGCAGTATCATGAACTTCGCGTCGCGCCAAAAAAATGCCAGATAGGGAGACAAGAAGTAGACTATCTGGGACATCATATTACGGCCACGGGAAATGAACCGCAGTCTCATCATCTAGCGGAAGTGGAAGCTGCGGCGGTGCCAAAGACTCGGAGGGAAGTGCGTGCCTTCCTCGGCCTTTGCAATTGGCTAAGGGAGTATGTAACTCGTTTCGCTGAGATGGCGGCGCCGTTGACAAGATTACTCCGGACTACTGTACGATTTCAGTGGAACGATGAGGCTGAGGACGCTTTTCGTCAAATAAAGCGCGCCTTGTCACAACCTTTGAGATTAGCCCGACCCGACTTTACTAGATCCTTTTGCCTTCAAACGGATGCTAGTGGACATGGTATTGCGGCTGTTTTATTCCAGCCAAAGGAGAACGGTGGTCGCGATGTCATTTCCTTTGCAAGTAAGCGTGTTAATGAGGTGGAAGCTCGTTATCATATTAATGAATTAGAAACGATGGCTGCCGTCTGGGGAATCACTAAGTACCGTGGTTACCTGGAGGACAGAAAGTTTAAATTAATAACTGACAACCAAGCCTTAACGTGGTTAAATACTGCGAAGAATCAGAAAGGGAAGTTGGCCAGATGGGCAATGCTGTTATCGGAGTTCGATTTCGAGACAGAACATTGCCCGGGAAAGGAGAATCACCTCGCTGATCATCTGTCAAGATTCCCCCAGAACCCTGCGGGTGCAACTTTAAGCCCAGAAGTAGAGTGTGCTCGTATGGCAGCTCCGACGAGACGACCGGAAGTAGCAGTACTGTTACTAGAGGCAGTAAACATTCGGGAAGAAATAATTACGAAGCAAAGGACGGATCCACAGTTTATTGAACTGATGGCGTCTCTCGATTCTCCCGCTCATGTGAGGAGGAGGCCTACTGGACTGACTGTACGCGACGGGATTTTAGTACACGTTGACAGCGAATTAAACCCTCGATTAGTAGTACCGGAAAATTTAAGAAGAACAGTAATAGAAATATATCACGATCAGTGTGGACATCCGGGTGCCACTGAAACTGACCGATCGATAAGAGAATGGTATTTTTGGAATAGGCGACGATGCGATGTCCAGAAATATGTGCGTGCCTGTAAAATCTGCGCGACGCGCAAGCGAGGAGCGTTGCAGCCTCCTGCCCCGCAGACCTCGCATATCGAGGCTGTGAGACCTTGGGAGATACTCACGCTAGATCTAATGGGTCCGTATCCCGTTACGAAGAAGCGTAACAAATACGTACTTGTCATGTCCGATATGTTCTCGCGATGGGTGGAAGCATTTGCCATGCGTTCTGCAATGGTTACCGCGATTTTACCGCTTGTGGAAGAACAGATCCTCAAAAGGTACGGTTACCCTCGAGCGATCCTTACGGATAACGGTACGCAATTCGATCATCCGAAATGGCTAGCAGCGATGGAGTCGTGGGGGATTAAACACTGGACGACGGGTATTTATCACCCTCGGGCAAATCCTACCGAACGCCGGAATCAGGAGATCAAGAAGGGACTCCGTGTTCGTCTAGAGAGCGATTCTCACGACGAATGGGACATACACTTGAACGACATTATGTACGACCTACGTTGCAGGAAGAACGCCGCGTCTGGCTTCTCTCCTGCGGAAGTATTGTGGGGATATCCTATTTGCCGACCGGGGCATTTTAATAATCCCCTACGGCCAGAGAGCGACGATCGAGTTAGGCTTGATCGCGACGAAATGAATATAGCGGTCTCGGCCCATCAGAAAGAGTATTTCTGAAAAATGGGTACCAACTCTGGCGCTGAGCCGCCGGCATATGAAGTGGGGTGTAAAGTTTATACTAAAGAACACCCGAAGAAGAGGCCCGGAGCCTGCGCCGGCCTCGACGCCCGGTGGTCAGGGCCTCATACCATAATCATGAAAGTGGGAAAGACCCAATATTTTGTTAATCGTCGCGGAAGACCTTATAAATTCCACGTCGATCAGATCAGACCTTACATTCCGTCAGCCCCGGCTGAAGGGAATGTAACTAGTGAAAGCGCGAACGACCCAGTGGAACCGCCTGCACCGCTTTCCACAGCTACCAACGACAGAGACGAGGGAGTGCACGCCCTGTCAGAACGTCGTGTGGATGCGCAGGAATGTGCGCGGGAAGAACTACTGGCGAGTTCAGGAACAGATTCCGAACTTAGCGATGGAGAAGCTGAAGTGGAAAGAATTGTTGACTCGACAATATCTAATGAAGAGATGACCCTTGGCGAGAGGCTGGATGCGTTGGACGCAGTCCTACGGGACGCCACCATCAAGATAGCGCCCCCCAAGAGAGAATTTAGGAGGATGGGACGATTGGGAGGGCGGCGCCCTGCGCGGACCGACCTCCCAACGTCCGGGAGCAAAGATCAAGGTACCACCTTTGGCGAGTGGCGGGATGCGTTGGACGCTGTCTTACGAGACGCCCCCATCCGGAATGCGCCCCCCAAACGTCAGTATCAGCGTATAGGCCGATCAGGTAAGCGTCGCTCAAAGCGATCGCTACCGCCTTCGCCTGTATGCCAAGTCTTTTCTCGAAGCGTATTATTAGTATTCGGAGCTGCGAAACAAACAAGTCTCTAGTTAGAGCGACCAATAAGTCTCTAACTAAAGCGAGCTATAAGTCTTCGAGAGGAGCGATAAAGAAATAAGTCTATTATCGAAGCGGGCAACAAGTCTTCGAGAGGAGCGATAAAGAAATAAGTCTATTATCGAAGCAAACAACAAGTCTTCGAGAGGAGCGATAAAGAAATAAGTCTATTATCGAAGCAAAAAGTCTTCGAGAGGAGCGATAAAGAAATAAGTCTATTATCGAAGCAAACAACAAGTCTTCGAGAGGAGCGATAAAGAAATAAGTCTATTATCGGAGCAAACCACAAGTCTTCGAGAGGAGCGATAAAGAAATAAGTCTATTATCGAAGCAAACAACAAGTCTTCGAGAGGAGCGATAAAGAAATAAGTCTATTATCGGAGCAAACAACAAGTCTTCGAGAGGAGCGATAAAGAAATAAGTCTATTATCGAAGCAAACAACAAGTCTTCGAGAGGAGCGATAAAGAAATAAGTCTATTATCGAAGCAAACCACAAGTCTTCGAGAGGAGCGATAAAGAAATAAGTCTATTATCGAAGCAAACAACAAGTCTTCGAGAGGAGCGATAAAGAAATAAGTCTATTATCGAAGCAAACAACAAGTCTTCGAGAGGAGCGATAAAGAAATAAGTCTATTATCGAAGCAAACGACAAGACTTCGTGAGGAGCGATAAAGAAATAAGTCTCTGATCGAAGCGAGAAATGAGCCTTTATCGGAGCAAGCAATAAGACTTCGAGAGGAGCGATAAAGAAGTAAGTCTTTTATCGGAGCGAGCGATAAGTCTTCGAGAAGGGCAAGACGAAAAACGTGTTGCTAATCTAGGCGTGGGGAAGTTCGTAACTTTCACGCTAAGTCCTTATTAGTATTCGGAGCTGCGAAAAATAAGTCTCTTAATTGGGATTGATTTCAAATTCTGTAGAATGTAATATATAGCTAGGAGTATTGAGCGTTAGATTAAATAGGTTTAAATGACCCTATGTAATTTAATATTAAAGGTATTGTCAGGGGAGTCTCCCTGGCATATCATGGTACTATGCCGTATTTTCTAGTAAGTGGGAACGTGATTCGCGACGGGAAGTCGAACTCTACTTCTGTCCATGGGTCGTAAAGGGAGCGTCTCCGTGAGCCCTCTTCCTTGCGGTTGTCCCTCGGCAGGAAAAGCAGTAGTCGTCCCATACAGCACTCACCGTCCTCAAAAATAAAATTTTTAACTTCAGAATTATTACAATGTATAATTTTCTTTTATTAAATTAGAATTTTAAGACCTGAATCTGGGCGAATATTAATTACAAAAAGTAAAAGAAAAACTTTGTGTGCATGCGCAGATTTTGTGTATTTTATTTTGAATATGCTTTACTGTTGCTTTATCGCTTTGCATTTTTACGGTGTCCTGAGGTGTTGCAATGGTGAATTGAGACTAGACATATACAGTTATGTCTTTATTAAGGGTGGGCATTTGACACGAACAAAAACGCCGACCTTCAGTTAGTGTTTGTGGCAGAGTATGGTTTAACGACATAACTATACAAATCTAGCCTTGTAGTCAATTCTACTTCTCAATAGCCATGCGACAACCTCACGACACGGTTCAGACAGGATATATAAGTCCCATGGTTCTAAACTATGGAAGAATCAAGAATGAAATGGTCAAAAAGACCATGAACAGGTAACCACTAGCGTAATCGTTTAGTATTAGGAAGTAAAATGTATGTTGTTAACCTTTTCTTTGTAAATGTAATAAAATTTTACGTAAAAAATTTTCGCCTCCGAAAATCAAGAGTGCTCCAGTGTAATTGGAACGCTGTGACCACAGACCTCGAAATGTCACGTCGTTTAATATTAGCGCGATGTATTTTTTAATATAAATTTCCGGGAAATCTCCATTAAACTTAGAAAATAAGTTATGGAAGAGATTGTTTACGTAAAATTTAGCAAGTACATGCTTCAATAACTTTTATAGCAATAATGGAAGTGTATGAAAATTGGAAAAGAAAATTGAATATTTATGAATTTATATATTGTATAATTGTGAATAAAGAATTTTTATACTAATTTTATCAATACAAGGTAGAAGCTAACTACCGTTATAAAAATACTGTAAACGCGTAACTATATTTATAGACGCGTAATTATAATTATAAATTTTGTTAATGCCATAACTTGCTGGCTATAATGAATATTGTAAAAGTAACAATTGGGAAAACTTAAGATTCTGGTATAGATGGGTTTCTACCCATAAACAATAATAAATCTTAATCACATCCTGAGTAATAAAAGAATCAAATATTACAACTAAAAAATTACGAATTATCGCTCAACCTTGAACTTTAAAGAAAATCTATTTCAGTCAAAAGTACCGACCAGCTGGTTCACGTCGCGAGACAAAAATAGATTCAAGGTTACGTTCAGATTACTATGTAAAAGTCACTATACAAGATTAAATAAGTTAGTAACTGTTCGTGTATAACATCTTGTTAGGATTAAGCATTTATATATTTAAGTTGAAATGTTAAGTATAATATTATAGTATTTTCTCGTAATAATATTCGCCCCAAAAGGTAGATATCGAATGAGAAAATTTCTGCGGCTTCAAACAGTTTTATTAATACTTAGTATAATCCTATTGGCCTAAAAAGGCCAAGAGTGGTGGAAAGGACTAGTACGTGGGTGTCAACCTTTCATTTTGACATTTTAAATTTAAAGACTGCCATTCCCTTATCTAGTACCCGAATACCTATTCCGATACCTCGTTGGAAAGCTAGAAACTTTCCCCTTCGTTTGAACACGAAAAATCATATAAAATCAACTATTTTGCTTACGTCATCCCAACTGCGTATTTAAGGGACTTGTTCTAGAGGGTGCTTAAAACACCCCTATTGAGTCTTAATTTTGCGAAAATAAAGTAGAGTAAATTTAACCCGACTAAATTAGAAGATATCTCTATTAGAAAGTTGCCAGGAACGGGAGATATACGTAAATTCATCCCGTGAGAGAAAGATATACATCTGCTATCCCTTACGGACTGTTTCCTGTTAAACCTCTATCCGAAGGGTATAAAAGGCGACCACTTTTCCCGTAAAATCATTAGTTTCTACACTCTTCACCAGCGATCTTCAGCAAGCAGCAGTCCTCACTGCTAAGTTGGGAGACATGGTTCTCAGTAAATTCGCGATACATACGTACCAGTAAGTCCCCTCCGGCGGGCAAAACGTAGCGCGAATATCTCGTATCTGTCGGTAGTGACGTCGGCCGCTAAAACGCAGCGCGAATAGCACGTATCTGCCGGTAGTGACGTACACGCGGAGTAATTTTATTTTTCATTACTCATCATACGAGGTGACGTAATCGGGATAAATTACGCGATCGGATTTGTTTTATAAAAACAAATTAATAAACTCAGTCTGTAATAATAAATTTTACAAATCTTTTCGGGATTATAAAATAAATTTTTGAAACTTTATTAAGTAAACATAATCATAAAATAAATTTTAGTAAACAAATTCATAAACATAAAAACAAATTTTAGTAAATAAATTTGTAAACATTAAGCAAACCTTTTGTAAACAAGTCTGTAAACACAAATAAATATTTGTAAATACACTGTGAACATAAATAAACTTTATAAACAACAATAAAATAATTCTATTCTTTTATAAACCTAATACTGTGTGACCAAAGAATAATTTATATTTTCTTTCTTATGGGAAAATATTTCATGAATTAAAAATATCCAAAGAATATCTGCGTATACATTCTCTGAATTAGGTGTGACTTTTTGGGAACTTGTGAAAGATTTCACAGAGATCCTATAGTGAACAAATAAATAGTTTGCTGATACTTTAATGAGATTTAATTACGGGAACAATGACAGTTAACCTTATTGTGTGACCGTGAACTCTAGTACCCGAATAAATTCGGCACCACACCAGCTGAGAGTTTTATTCGGGAATTCAAAAGTTGTGATACTACAAAGGAGATCCACCTCTCCTAGTTCATCACTAGTCTCCTCAGTGACGGCCCGGTAGCATTATTGAGCTAGCCGTGAGCCGGGTCATGTCATTACATTAGATTATGTTAGAAGTTTGGTTAGGTTGGTGACCTATCAAAAAACAATATATTTTATCGATCTATATTTTTTGTAGTATTAGTAGCATGTTGAAATGATCAATTTAAATGTCCAAGATAAAGTATTTACTAATATTTTTACGAGAACGTAATGTCACATACAATGTTCTATCACCTACATAAGTTAAGTATTTTTTTAAATACACAAAAACTACATTTAATTGAATCGGTAGGCTCCTCTTTTAAATCTAAACGATCTTTACAACTGGCACGTATATTGTATAAATCGAATCCGTTCATGAAAAGCCGGAAAATAGATTTTTCCGGTCGCTAAGGTGAGTTAGATAATAATATAAGTACCTGCATAGCATAATCTATGTCGAGCAGTTGAAAGTTGCAAGTGGTGCATCTGAGTTAAACGAAAGCAGTCACTGAGTGGATTTTAAGCCGATCTCTTGGATATTGAAAAGGATTTTGAAAGGATGAGGCTAGCGAAGCAGAAGAAGAGAATCCAATATACTCTCTTTAAGTATACGTATACCTATACTGAGTATAATATTATAGCATATTATAGAAAGTCAGTGTTTATTAAGGCTAACAATATCAGTTTTCATCTTTTGGTCGATTTTCAAGAATGGATATTCCTGTGTTTGAGTTATAGGTAGGAACTAGCCTCATTTTAAAAATACACGTTATAAATAACTAATAATTCAGAATCTTTTATATTTAATTAGAAAAATATGCCATAATTTTTTATCGTATTAATAATATTTTGAATATATTTTTTTCGTCTATTATATTTCCGAAAAAATAGTTTTTTTTTATTTGGGGAGGGTGGGGTGACAATCTTCGGCTGGCACTCGGGTTCAAGTCTCAGGTCTAACATATTCAAATGGTGTTTTTTAATGTGTGCTAGGATCCAGAGTATTATCTAATAAGTCAAGCTAACTTCCATTTCTTGTAATGTAATATAAAAGTAAGAAACCAAAGATAACTTCCCCATTTTATAATTTTTGCATTTAATGCTGCGAATGCAGAGAATATTATTTTTCTACAGTTACCGATTCAACCGTATTAATCGAGTTAAGAGTTACTAAACGTCAATAAAATTTCATTTACTATTCGTTTTCTATATATTATATTTAGGTAACTGTATTATTTATCTCTTCAATCATTATAAGCTCACGATTAATTTTCAATGTTCAACTATTCATATCTCCAACTGAAGATTTTATAAGACCCTATGACCCATATGCCCCATAACGTCTGTGGGCACATTTGTGGGCGACCTACCGCTTCTGTGTTGATTGTTTTCCCTTCTTCCTATAGATAGATATAGCCAAAGAATAACAGAACAACCCAGATACATATTTTAGACTCCAGAGAGTCGTTCATCACATTTATTTCTGTTAAAACGGACACATTCGTCTTCTTTACCACCTACAGCACTAAATATCAAAGGCATCAATTATTTTAAGCCTCAATACTATGGAAAATGATAAGGAAAACGAGCATATATTAATAATATTATAATGACTTTTTTTTTCTTTTGACCATGTCCGATCCTAATATGATTATATTATGGGCCTCCATAGAGTGGAGATTTGTATTAAGATATTTTTGTTTTTGCGAAATGTGTATTTGAAAAATCCCAGGATTCGAATCTGGGACCCACGGCATTATAATCCGACGCGTAAGTCGTACGGCCATCGTGGGATGTAGAAATTACAGCAATGCATATATAATATTATACATACGTTATTTGAACATAATTCATTTTCAGTTTTCACATACATTAGTGTTATGCCGTTCTATTTTGTATCATGATAAAATAACGACAAAAAAATAATGTAGTTAGGTTGGTATAAGTTTTTTTCCATTTTTTCAAACTTTGTTTTATCCTAAGTAAGTAGTAGATTGTAAGTAGTAGCTAAGTAGTATTAAAAGCCTCTAGTATTATAGGAAGTATCTTCAAAAAGGTGAGATTTTTCGATGCCTCGTGAAATGTAATAAAGAGTTTTCCCACCAAAAATCAGAAGAAAGTTTTTTTCGTTTTAACTTCCGAAACGAGAAATGTTTCCAAAGTAATATAGAAAGACAAATAAAGCTTCATATTTTATTGACAACTTCGATTTCTGTCATTGCCAAAGTCAAGAGTTTTTCCACAATATTTTTTGTAAGTTCTTTCGCGATAGTAAATAATGTATGATCAAACCTTTGCTTTAAAGAAAACTTTGAACCTCACAAAATTCTCTATGTTTAATACGAGCATATAAGCAAAGAGCACTACCGTTTAGTAAACATGTTTTATGACATTGAATCCTTACCTTACATACTCGTGCGTAATTATGAAAATCACATTTTAGTGCATTTCATTACAGTAAAACTTAAAGTAACAATTCCGAGAATATTTACTTGATAGCATTCCATTTTACAATGTAATAATATTAATTAAAGGAAGTATCTCTGCCTATATTATATTCAACAAATACGTATATATAGTACAACGAAATATGTATTATAAACTAAGTATAATAATATGGAACTAAATTAGTATAGATTGCATTCAGGGGCTTGAATAGTATCTTCAAAAATAACCTCTCATTATACTTAGTGGGGGTGTAATGTGTTCAACTAATGTGTAGGTAGCGTAACGTGGCATGAAAATATGCGTGTTGTATATGCGACAACTACACAAAGGATAACGATGAATTTCAACAAAACTACGTGAGGCGACAGATGACGAACTCACCAAGACCATAAAGAGTGAAAAGAGTTTTGTTATGGCCTTAATTCAGCAGTGGGTCAATTCTGGTGGTGATGATGGTTATATTTTAAAACTATTATTTATAGTCTGCAGCTATTTTAGTTTCACACCATTATCAAGACAATGATACGTAATGGTTTGACAATCAAAATATCTATCGACTACAAAAATAGTTTGTAGAATTTTATTTTAATTATTATACTGTTGTAATTAAAGATGTCAACGTAGAAGATACAACCAGTAGGTATCTGGATGTTTAAATTCAATTGCAAAGAAGGTTTCGAAAGGCCATCATAAATTTGTGAATCCGTTTCACGATACCGGTACTGATCATTATAAAGCTATACGGAGAAATAATACTAATAAATTTGGCTTATAGAAGAAGCAAATAAAAATGGAAAACGAAACCCGTGAATTGAGTTGAATGGACCGAGACTTTCACGTTTAATTAAAACTTAAATGACCTACCGACCTGTATTATTTGTCGGGAAAAATTGGCGCATAACAAGAAGTCAAATTTGGAAAGACAACTAGGTATACACACCCTGTCACGTCATTTAGTATTAAATATCCTGTCGGTGATGCAAGAAGAAATCAGTTTAGGAGCTTTAGAAGAGTCAAGAAAAATCAGGTTCTGTATTTAATTACTGAATACAATCTTCCAACAGTAAATTGAAAAGTCGTCTTATTGATGAGAACCTGGAATCGTGCTTAAAATTAAATACAACAATAAGCAAACCTGACTTACCCAAAATTTCCAAGGAGATGCAATGTCATTATTCACGTTGACTGTTTGTCAGTCATTATCATGATTTAATTTTATGGATACCATACTTACAATTTAATTTTTATCAATAAATAAGATCATTATTACGGATGATATCAAGCTTTATTCAGTGTACCTATAGTTTAAAGACTTAAAACTTAAACTTAAGTTTATTAAGTTAATAAACAATGTACCTACATAATTATAATTTAAGAAATTTGGCTCTCCAAAGAAATCTCAATCGTTGTACTGTTGATATTTGGCTCTATTGACTAACGAGTTTGCCGACCACTGCCCTAGGTTAACCGGACGGCTAACAGATATTCCTCGTAAAAAAAACAGTATCTTAATAAAACTTCCCATCTTGTAGTAAACATGGTTATCCACTTTTACCTTTGTTTATAAATCCTTTAAATATAGGAGTTGAGACCTATAATGTTTGATTTGCACTTATTAATAATAAGTATCGTCATCATCTCATTAGGCGGCCACAGACGGACAGTTCTCGTAACAGGTTGAACATGGCACAGACAATAACTGTTCAATAACTGTACGTTAGTGGCCACACTACAGATCAGTTTAACTACCCCATTTAAATCTGTCGAACTGTCAACAGACGTGCCCATATACGTACAGTTATTGTCCGTGGCAGAGCAAGTGTCAAAAACTATGGAGGTTATGTTCGCGGAGATAATACACAGGGGTATTGTTTAAATTAGTTTTAGGTAGGGTATACTTGAACGATGATACACGAATAATTTAACTTTGAATTTATTATGGTTATAATTGTTTTTATTAGAAACAAATTGACATAAATACACACCTATGACGTTGGTAAAATAAATCATGATTTCGCTAGTGGATTGTGTATTTTATCGATTCACCGAAACAATATTATACACATTCGTGTAAATATAAAATATAATCTTTTCTTTTGAATAAATTATTCCCTTTAATGGACAGTATTAATTAAATAAGAAAACGGTAATATTTATAAAGGTATTGATTTTATATACAATAAGCCACAAAATTATATTTACATCAATCATCAGTATAATAATTAATTACTATGATATTATTAAAATATATACTTAAATTTTATTTAGATTTAGCGACATTGTCATTCACAATTAGGTTTATTAATTTATGTTGTGAACGTCTTAAATTAATAATTTGTAATATTCACTACATACAATAAATAAAATTAGTCTATATTTTCACAATAACTTAATATTTATAATGCTCTCTAAAATTTTAACATTTATATTATATTGTATAAAATAATATGTTTACATAAATAACTATTACTTTGTTTTACTCTCGTAAAAATAAATAAAATATAATATTTGCGATCTCCGCGTACATAATATTATTATATTTTTAATAATAAATGAATTTGTATTTTATAACAAGCAACACCAGCCGTAGTTGTATCGCGCGGTATATTCTACTTTACGTTACCGACATCTAATGTCACTCGAGAACTTTCGGCTAGTTGAAATTCCAACAGTTTTACAAAAACACGGGAGTGGGGGGTCGCTGGCAGTTTGAACATGGCACACATCTGAAAGGTCGAAAAGTGTCCGTCTATGGGCGCAGCAGATTATCTACCAAAGATAACTGTATGGTTATTAACTGGCATGTTCAACCTGTTACGAGAACTGTCCGTCTGTGGCCGGCAATTCACTCTCGGTTTGAAGGCTCTGCTGGATGAAGGCGTATCCTTGCTGTCTCCACTTTTCTTGGTTCTTAGTCTTTCGTTGACACATAGGTACCTACTTAATCCACTAGGGTCTTAGTCACCATTGATGTATTTGAACATCTCCAGGGAATTAATGCTATTATTATTCAGTACATATGTGTCTATTATTTCAAATTATGTTGATTATAAAAAAGTGAATGTACAGTTAACGGTTTGCTTCCCCTGCGACTATAGTAGTCGTAAATCGGGACATCGACGTGGTAAAAAGTAGGCTGTACATTGTAAGGATAAAGGGAAAGTTGGGGTAGTTGAGAGAACTTTTGGTGATATATTGAGAATGCGTGGAACACTCTCTAACCCTGCTGATAAGGAAATCAACACCGACCCGCTTCGAATGCTAATCTCGCGAGGGGGAGATTGGGACGGACACGAGGGCCAAGAATATCACCTTTTCCCCTCTACCCATTGTATTTCATTAAATTATTATAATATTATTGTTTAATGTTAAACTTGACATAATGTACTAATGTCTATTTTTTTATTTTTAAATATATGGAAACTGTAGATTGTTCTCTGAAACTCTGAGTCTCATCTGTTGATAAAGGGTTTTTTTTCTCTCTTGGTGGCGATTTAACAATTATAATAGATATATATATATATATATATAATGTGGAGTCGTCAGGCGCTCGTTGGTTTTGAGGTCTCTGTAATAGAAGTGTAAGGAATACATTTTTTGTCAATATATATTTTAAAATGTTTACAAAATATATATATCTTTTAAATATAAATAGGGTCTGACGTTGGAGCATGATTTTACAAATATGTGTTATAATGTATTTTCATTGAATTGTCGAATAATCGCCGATGAAAAATCATGTGATGTACGAAAAAAAAAATCTTAATTTCAGTTAATTATTATTAGAAACTTTATGTTGGCAACTATTATTTTGAAATGTGCTTCAAGCAAAATAACAGATAAAGATTATCTTAAGTCCTCATATAAAGTTGGTATGTAATCATATTTTTTTTGCACTGTCAAGGAAATTTGGAAAATATTATTTATTAAATTGACCTTAGCGTGGTAGACCTCCATTATAATGATTCACATAATATTTTGTTAGTGGTCGCAGTCATCATTAGTCCCCACCTACTCCCCTTATTCATTATTGTCACAAGACCAGACGATGAGCAATTACGGGTCAGGAATCGACCGAAATTGCAAAGAAAATTCAGTCATCTCAAGAATACGAACGGGTCGTATTGCTGCACCGCGTTATACAGAGTGATTCAGGAGTTAGCTCAAGACAACTGGTGTGCGTGTTAGCCTGTTACCACTTAACCACAGTTTATTGATTAATTCAATTATTATACAGATTGATTCAGAAGTTGTACGTGGCCTACGGCCGGGTCAGCTTTATATAGTGTAATCGTCGTCCCAGCGATATTTCTGAATACCTACCAAGCCGTGATACCGGCCCTCATCATTCATACAACATACAACATATCATCATCATTCATCAACCTCATATATCATCCTTCAACAGTGTACCGTCGAGTGCCACGCACCGGGTGACCCAACCAGTATCTGGCATCCTGTTAAACTCCCCCTAGATCCAGAATCCCCCAACACTTTCAAATTATACAGTCCATTGCTAAAATTTGTAAATATTATTAATAAATATCGCTGCAGATGTCAGAATACAAAAGAAAATTATCGACGTTAATAAGGATAGTGACTAACATGACTGCTAGTCATTTTGCCTTACAATAAATTTCATTACAATATTGATGTCACCCCACTTGTTGTAAAACAAATATTCATAATATTATTGACTCGAACTAAGGATAGTTAAAAATTTGTGGCATACTATGATTAAAATATCGTATTTGTATAAATATATATTTAAATATTATATGAAGAGAGTGTAAAATCAATCCATTTTAGTTTGAGAAATGTATGCATGACATATGCTTACCTACCCTTTGTGTGAACACGTATGGAAAACCCTTGTTTCGGGAAGTCAGATTGATTTAGAACCGGAATAGAGAAGGTTGATCCTTTTTAACCTAAGATACGTAGTATATATAAATGTGAATACATCTTGGTTTAAGTTTATCAATCAACATAAGAAAATTAATATTAATAGACGCGTTACCGCTCAGTTTATCGTGGAATTTTAGTTATCCTGCTAATTATTACCTGTAACATCGGCACTTAAAAAAATAATATGAATTATCATAACTTTGTTTGTATGTACAGAGATTTATTTATAAATTGCAGAATACCTACGAATTCCATACTTTCAATTCAACTATCATCAGTTTATTAAAAAATCGATCTACTGCTAGGAGAGTCTGCTGAGAAAAAGGGTCTCAAAGTTGATCATTCCGTGTTGTGTTAATGCGTTCTTCCGCAGAACTGAACTGTCTCGTCGATCCGACGTCCGTTCAAACGTTTTCTACCTCTTAAATTTAATAATACCACTATATGGCTAGATTTGTGGATCGCCGAGCCGTGTGTACTGCCCGATTCCACTTAAGTTTCTGAGATAACTGATTACTTTCCGTTTACTTACTTATATACATGTATTTGATAATATAAAAAGTAAGTTAAAGTCCGCTATCGTGTTCTGTTGAGGCTGTCTGAGGTAGACCAGGGGACAGAACCCTATTAGTTATATGTAGTGTTAAACTCCCGAATGGTCACCATTTGGGGATGTCTCTGTGAATCTGGAGAGGCCATACTTGGTATCAAATCAACAAATAGTAAGGATTGATTGCGAAAATAATTAAATAACGTTAAATATCTGACCGGCAACATTGTCTGAATGCCGTTAAAAAAAATACGAACGGCAACACCGCATTTGTACCGCTCGTAAGCGGTCATTTGTTTTATCGGGAGTAGCATTTTTGACAGCAACGCAGTAAGCAGTGTTAACCTCGATATCCGTCAAAATTAAATTGAAAAGAATTTGTATAAAAATGTAACCATTTAGAATATATTAACGTAAATATACCTTGCCGTTTCCACCACAATTCCGGTGTGTTATTTGTCCACCTCCAAGTCCTAAATCCAGACGAAAATCCACACAGCGAAGCAAAGTGACAGAATGTTTTCACTTACGAAAATGGAGGAAAATGACAGTAGGTATTATTTTAAAATAATATAAGAGTCGGTCAAAAAATTAAAAATAACTTGCATATTTGAGATCCTTGATTATAATGTTGTAGGAAACAGGGGTGGTGAATCTTTTCATGGTGGGAGGTTGTATTAAGTTAATTAGTAATCTAATTATGCTGCATTTAAGAGAATTCAATTATATGCACTTGAAATTAGATATTATTTTGAAGTTTACTATGTAGGTACTTCTATTTATACTAATATACTACGTACTTCTTCATCTGCAGCATGTGGCCAAGCCAGGTTCAAAGTCACCTCGTCACTCTCAGCGTGATGAGAGGTTGTTTGGTTCTTTCTCTTACCTCCTCGCTATTCCTAAAGTCAGTCAGTATCCGTCGCAAACCTCTGTTCTTGAAGCTCAATATATGGTTGCTCTGGACCTTCGTAAGTTACCATGCTTCGCTATCGTAAAGCAGCACCGTTAGAATGCAAGCGTCAAATAGGCGTCATTTGGTTTTGACCGAGTACAGTCGTGAGTTCCCATGTACTTAATATCTTAAAAAAATACAAAACTTGAATTACTTCAAAAGGCTGCACTTTATGTTCTACAAAGCCACAGGTTCCCTATCTCTGGCTCACACTGTGACTGCAGGTGCACGTCGATGTATATCATCTTAGTTACAAGAATGTGTTTAGTTAAATAAAACTATTAAGTATGTTGTAATCGTTTATAAGTGGAAATAAATAGATTTATTAATTAGTAGACAACCAAAAACAAAATACAAAAGCAAACGCAACGAAAATTATAAATATTATAGGAAGCTTTCAAACAGAGCAAAAATGTGAAATGTCCCAATACGTGTCTGAATGGCAAAAAAACCACCCGTTTGCAAGTGAGTGGAGCATTGTTATTTCAGCGATTTTTCACGTGACGTCACCTAACTCGTCACAAGAGTAATGAAAATTCTCAGGTGTGGAGTGTGAACTGGCGTAGTTTGTTCGCAGCCGAATGCAGTTACTCTATATGCTATGTATTACATACGTCATACGCAGCGCTACCTATTACCTGTGTGCAGATGACAGGGTTGAATCATATTTCGTCATCCGCGCATATGGGCGCTAAATAAAAGATAACCCCATATTTTACTATGCAAATCAAAGTTATTTTCATGTTTAACATTGTCTGGCATGGCAAACAGTATTAATGCTAATAAGTTATTGGCCACAAAGTCTGTGATGAAATTGCGGCAAATACTCAATCTATGGCTCACCCATGATATAGGTATGTGGAGTACGATACATTAGCAATATTTGATTAATTATTATTAAAGTAATTGAAATTTTACAATGCATTTTTACTAAATTGTATTAAATTCTTGGTCGTTCCCTCATTACTGCCGATCGTGACTACTCTGAAATGCAGTCATTTTCTGAGCGAACAATACTCTCACACGGTTCTTTGCTTTCTCAGGGCAGAGTAAAGATTGCGTCCAGAAAGTTCCTTCACTGTGTCGCTCCAGCGCGGTGACGCTCTTACTTTAGTTCGACTTCCCTGGAGACTACCCAAAACAACTGACCCCTCCAGGTTAATCCATCCGATTAATTTATCCAATAAAAGTGCAGATTGCGTCTCAGAAATTTTGTCGGGTGCCGTTATTTAACTATAGTCTATAGAGGCAATTGAAATTCTTCGATCCTTCCATATAATATGATGTACTGATAAGATGTGTGTGTCATCGCATATCTCGCAATCTGTGAGTGCCTTGTTTATATAGGTACATTGGCATTCAATATTATTACATGTTACAGACGTTCATAATATATTAGTAATATTCAATGACGAAAAAAAATTAAGTGTGTGTGATTTGAAATATTAGTTAGAATGTTGTCGACAATGCTACTCTGAAATATATATAGCATACTGAAATAAATTAACTACATATAAAATAAACCAAGATTTTGGTATTGTGAATTATTTGCTTTAGCACCCAGACTGTGATGGGCTCGCAAGTCGCGACGGACCTCATGAATGCTTGTAGGTGGTTGTTGGGACGTCGCTGGCGTCGTGACGTGAAAATCATAGCATATTCTGGCGCCGCGTCAAATGACGTCACTTTTCGTGCGATACTCTTTGTCATTTAAATAAACAATAATCAAAGCATACATTATAGTTTTAATAAAGAATTCTCTTCGCAGTCGTAGTCAGATCATTTCATGATATGTATGACTATTGTTTCAACGAGTCAATTTATATGTTTTCACCATAATATGTTTAGAAAGTTTGTAAGTAAAACATTCGTGTCCTGAAAACTCTAGTGAGGTACTGTTTCATGTACATAACTTATTAGTAATCTTATTAATGTAAATCAATATTTATAATTCTACTATAGCTATAAGTAGACATATTCGAAAATCCATGTTGATATGGCTTTACTTCGTTAGTAGAAATCCAACCCTGAGTCTTAGAAACTGGAGAACTTAAGATCAACATAGGCAGCCATAGACATAATATACATACTATGTCGATAGTGAAGATCGACGCAGGATTATTATTTATTATTTGTTTCTCTTCCCACCACTCTGCGATCTTCGAGATACCGTATATATCACGAGACAAACGAGGTATTTCATGATGCTGTCTATCGCGCAGTTCAATTCTTTGATAGTACCATTACATTTTGTGTTGTAACCCAGGATATGGACCTTGTACATGGACAACGTGACCAATATCCATTTATCGTAAAAACAAAAAAAAAACTGTTAGTACAACTTTTTATGATCTTCTTCAGATCGAACATGGTCATGTAATGTAATGAGTATTATCTTTGGTAGACTGAACGGGGCCTTGGAAGGAACATCGTTGTACTGAAGACCTCCTGGACGGACGATATCTAAAAAACTGCCGAAATGAAGTTGATATGGAAGTCACATGTAATGAAGCCAAATGTTATGGAGAAAAATAGGGGCGATACATGTCTAGCAGTGAACGTTTGCAGACTAAAAATAAGGCTAATAAATTACGCAATACTTACAGAATATCTACAGTTTTTGTGTTGTTTCGTTTTACATTGATTTTTATGTTAACTTGTATATTATATTATATATATATATAATTGCATTTGTTATATTACAAAATAATGAAGCATCGACCAATATATGATAAGTCACAACATTATTATATTACCTTGTTTATACATATTTGTATAGAAATAACTGTAACACATGAGAGTAAATATATAAAAATGTGTAAGAGGGAGTGACAGGAAGACGACGTATTAAACAAATACGCAAATTCAAATTTGAAATATTGGAGGAACTGTCTATTTTAATCAGGTCGTGAAAGAAAACAAATTAATGATAATCTCATAATAGTTTGACAGATGCTTACAGTATGGTAATAACATACCTATCGAGTGATTAGAGTATATACATTTTTTTTCCGACCATGTCCGATCCTGATAGGATCATATGGGCCTCCACATAGTGGAGGTTTGTATTGATAGATTTTGTTTTTACGAGAAATGGATGTCAGCCACTTGCTCAACCTATTAGGTCCATACCCTGACACACACAAATTGAAAAACAATATGTGTACTTGCCAGACCCAGGATTCGAACCTGGGACCCACGGCTTTATAGTCCAACTGACCTACGACGGAGACACTATTTACGTTTGCGTCATTTATTTTCCACCAGCAAGTGACTTGGAGGTGTATAAGTATTTTATTGAGAGTATGCTATCTAATATCAACTTAATTGGAGATAGGAAGATTATTGTAATGAGAGATTTTAATCTAAACTCAGCACGTAGTGGTAAAAGAGTCAGCGATGACCTTGAATTTCTATCTTCTGTTTTTGGATTTTCTCAGCATAATGATGTCTCTAACTCTAGCAATGGACTTTTGGATAGGGTATTTAGCAATATCGACTTATCGTTTTCACGATGCACATCTCCTCTTGTACGCGAAGATGTGTATCATCCAACTTTAGTTTTTCTGCTCAGGTTTCGGTCGACTCGTCCGCTTCAGACTCCAATTCCCTCTTACAAAACCAACCAATTCGGCGGGTGGAGGTTTGAAGGCGGAAACTTCAAGCTACTTTACTCATTGATGAGTGAAGTGGACTGGAGTGAGTTGCTCGAGATTTGTGATGTGAATGAGGCGGTACAATGTTTTTACAATATTGTGTATAATATATTTGATCAATGTTTTTCGAGGAAGTCGCCATGTCGTGGTGGAAGGCGATACCCGAGGTGGTTTTCTCGGAAGATTATTGGGGACATTAAGGTCAAGCATAACTATCATACAGTATGGAAGGCTGGGCATGATCAGACTGACTATATCATGTTTAGCATCTATCGTTCGAAAGTGAGACAAGCTGTTCGACGGGCCTATCGAACATATATGGAAACGGTAGGAGATTCCATTCGCGAAAATCCTAAATTGTTTTGGAATTACGTAAAATCGTTAAGAAGAGATGGTGGGTTTACTGATAGGATGAGTTGGAAGGGCGAAGAGGTGACCGGACATGGAGTGGCAGAAGCATTTGCTGGTCATTTCAAGTCTGTCTACGCAAGTAGTATTCTAAATCTGGATGTTGCCTCAACGTCAGGAAAACCGTCATGTGGTGCCCAATCCGTCGATATTTTTTCAATTAATGAGGGCGATGTACTTCAGTTTATTAAAAAACTGAAGAATACTCGCTCTTTGAGACCTGATTATGTTCCTACATTTTTTTAAAGGGTTGTATTGACTTCGTTAAAGGCCCGCTTTCATATATATTTAATCTCGCAATGGAGACAGGTATCTTCCCGGAAACGTGGAAGATGTCGAAGGTTACTCCAATCCATAAGAGTGGTACAGAGTCATCAGTGGAGAATTACAGGCCGGTAGCTGTTCTCTCTGCACCAGCAAAAGTTCTTGAGATGATCATGCACAACATGATTTATCAAAAAATTGAGTCATTCATAATAAATGAACAGCATGGATTTAGAGCAGGCCGATCAACGGAAACTAACCTGATGGTATTTACCGATTATGTGTCATCAGCACTGGATAGAGGCCACCAGGTTGACTGTTCTTACAATGACTTCTCGAAAGCATTTGACAAAGTCGATCATGACATCCTGATGGAAAAACTCCAACTTATTGGATTGTCGGATCGATTTTTGAAACTATTCGGGAGTTATTTTAGGAACCGTCAACAATACGTATCGTACGGCCTTTATCAGTCACAGACCTTTTACACATTTTCTGGTGTCCCCCAGGGCTCAAACTTAGGGCCGTTGCTGTTCACGATTTTTATAAATGACATAGCATTGGTAATAAAAAATGCTATGTTTTTGTTGTTCGCTGATGACTTGAAACTCTTTTTGGAAGTTGTCACCTTGGACGATTGTCGTCAGCTCCAACTTGATATAGATAATGTATTAAATTGGGGCAGGCGTAACAAACTAGAATTCAATATTGATAAATGCAATATTTTATGGTTTACCAGAGCCTCAAAAGTGCTGTTTTTCCAATACTCGATGCATGGCAGAGTTCTGTCACGAATATCATCTGTAAGGGATCTTGGCATTACGTTTGAGAGTAGACTGACATTTTTTAGCCATATAGTTACCATTTGTAACAAAGCGCTTAAAATGTTGGGCTTCATCATGCGTACTTCCCGGGTCTTTTCAGATGTTACGGTATTAAAATTTTTATTTAATTCTTTAGTTCGAAGCAGACTTGAGAGTGGGTCTATTGTTTGGGCACCGCACCAGTTGAAGTATGGCCTTATGGTGGAGAGGGTACAGAAGAAATTCTTGAGACTCCTTTACTTGAGGTTGTATGGATACTATCCGTGGCTTTATCCAACTGACTTTCTCTTAGGCATGCTTACATACTGCAGTCTGCAATTTAGAAGAAATCTTTATTTAGCTACGTATTTTTTTCGACTTATACAAGGTATAAATGAGAACTCTGCCATTCTGGGCAGTGTTGACCTGTGTGTCCCTGATAACTATCTTAGAAATAGAGACCACCAGTTGTTTATTCTCCCAAGGTGCAGAACCAACCTGCCACTGGTAATGCCAATTGGGAGAGTGATAACTATGTTCAACGAAATTGCTTCGGGTGTTGATATATTCCACCTACGTGAGAATGAGTTTAGGTGGATGTTGTTTTATAAAATCTTAAAATAGGGTCTGCTTAACTCATCCGGTGTACTTCCTTGTACCTATCTAATTCATCTACTGATATATCTCTTTTTTTATGTAATACTGTTATATTTATATATCTTTGTTTCTAAATGTCATGTTGTGAACGTCTTAAACTTATAATTTGTAATGTCCACAATATGTTAAAAAAAATAAATGAAAAAAAATGAATAAATGAATTATGCCGCGCGGCCACCGTGGGCGTCAATATACAATATACAAAATATACAAATTAGTATGTTATAAGTTCAGCGGTCAGGCAGGAGACTCTACAAAGACTCCGTCAGGCTAATGCAGCAGCTCACAGACAAATAATTGAGTCTGAAACACCAGAACAAAGACAGTGAGAAATAACATACCTCCACGTAAACATTTATGAGAGAGAGGGATACAGGGAGAAGACGCATGATAATATTGACAGGTATTACTGCCGCTTGGCAATGTTTGCTAGTATATAAATAATTAAATATAGAAATGTATCAAATTGTAACGTATAATAAAATATATTATATTATTAAATATGAAATCGGTAAACCATAGCCGATGTGACTATTTCGATATGAAATTAAACGAGAGGTCGTCAAACGTTTCCTGCACTTCCTATGAGTAGGCGGTGTTGATATATTTCCCAAGTGCTACCAGTTGAAGGATAAACGGGTTTATGAAACAATATAAACAAACATAAAAAAACAGCAAGTGTATTCGTCGTAATATGTGAGATTCGATCTCAGTCATTTAATGACATACGGTCAGCCACTACTACGCAGTGAGCACAAATTAAAATAAACATGTGTTTATTTTGTCGTAATATATGTCGTTATATTGTACATTATAAAATTTCCTTCTATATTTATTAATTCCGATGAACCTAATTAAATATTATACCGGTTAAATAAAACAGCTGTTTACTATTTTACTTTCATTAGTTTCATTAGGTGTAGAGATAATTAAAAATCTCGTACTGGATGTAAATGTTATATGTTATATGTTATGAAAGGTTAGGAAGATGTGAACAAATCGATTGTCAACGTGCTGGACATTCAAATATATGGCCACATAATCCGCAGAGAGGATGATTTCGAAAGACAGTCTTTCTTGTGGAATCTGGTCAAGTTTATGGATGGTGACAGCGAGGCAGAGTGATTCTGGAATACCACAATATTTTCCATGGTCACATATCATGTGTGCTGCTGAATATTAACCCAATGCTTACGGGCCGCACAAAATTGTGTTTTTGCTAATTGCTTTTCAAATGCAAATTAACACGTTAATTAATTTTGTAATTACCGTGTTAATTTGCATTTGAAAAATAATTAGCAAAAACACAATGTTGTGCGGCCCGTAAGCATTGGGTTAAGAGAGCTGTTGATAAGGCTAGTCGATAGCCAAATTATCTGGGTAGCAATTCAAAATAGAGAGGTTCCGATGAAGAAAATTCTTTAACCGAATTTGATAGAACCTGTCTTTGCAACACCTGGTTACGTCACTGCATTAGAAACAATATATTTTCACACCGTGCTAAAGCTTGTAACTTGCAACCTGTAACACGAGTCAACAATAAAACCACTCTACCAAGCATTAACTAGCTTCGGTTAGGTTGAGTCTTCCATGTTGTTCGAAATTCACAACCCAAAACTGAGTAGGAATTTTGAATTTTAGACACCTATTTACATGAAACATGAACTAAATTATTACGTTGCACTTATGAATGCAGTGGAGGTCTAAATGCAATTAGTTTTGAAAATAATAAAATTAAAACTTATTTTAAAAATCTAATTCTTCTTGTACAAATCACTATCGGAGATGAGTCACTGTCGAAAAGATCTTCACTTTATTTTCTGCTAACATAGTCCAGTCTTACAAGTCATGGAGATTTTTAAGCCACGTACAATGTTGATATATCCGTAGGGATGCTGGACTCTCCTAATATGCCCGAGGTTTTGTGGTTTAATAGATATGAATACTATGAAAGCATTTCAGTTCCTTTACACTCGTTTGAGGATATTTTTTGGCAGTAATAATACCTACATCGCATTTTGACTTGATATTGCAATTTATAATAACGCGTTTCGATATGGTCACATTGTTGATCTCGGTTTCATATAAATAAAAAGGATTTCATGTTATATATTACATTATTTATTTATAGAAAATTCATTTTTTTTAAACTTAAATATGAAACAGGTAGATTTATAAAACAAATATTACTTGATAAGCATAATCAACCGGCTGGTCTAAAAATGCAGGCAGTTTTTTTCAATATATATTTGATTCAGTGCAAGGATCCGATGGATCGAGTGAATGGCTAACCACTATTTCCCTGTTAATAAAACCTTCTTTTTGTGGAGGTTCTTACTCCAAATATGTATATGGTAATTTACTTTTTCTCTTAGAATCTATTTTTTCATGTACTTTATTTCGAAGTTTATTGAAGGTTATCTTGGTAAAAAAATTTCCCATTCGCTGATTTATTTCTTTCAGGTAGGCTTCCTGCATAACTTACTATGAAGATTAACCGGTTCGATAAGCCACGGTATATGATTAGGATCACAATGGTGTGTCAATTATGTATGTCAAATATGGGGTTGCTGCCAAAAGTTGTTGTCAATAATTTAGATATTTAGAGTTAAAAACGGATTATGTATCTATATATAAATAATATGTGTGCTAGAAAAAAAATCAACCGATATCCGTCATCCGATATATATAACATACACATAAAACACAAAGAAATTAGCATTATGCCTGATTTTAGAGGGCATGGTTAACTTCAAAATTGTAATTACTCCACAACATGATTTCGAGACTTGGCAGTATAGTTATAAAAAAATTAGATTTATGTTATTTTTTATCAAGTTGCGACGATTCTTTACATTACTTGGATTATTGAGAGTTTTCCTAAAAAATCCTTTTTTAATTACAAATAATACCTAATACTCAAGTAAGTAGTATTAGTGCATATTACTTAGTTTTTTTCAATATTTAAAATCACTGGTGAAATTTTAAAATTAATAGTAAAGCTGTTTTCACTCATTAAACAAGTTGTTTCTGTTGAATATACTATGAGATTGTGCATGCATAATCTAAAAGTGGGTACCTAAATCGTATATGAAAATCGATGAAACCACCTAGTGGAAAATTATTTAATATTGTAATTATATTTCTTATGAAATAGTTATTAGGTGTGTGTGTAAAGAATACACTTTAAATACACCACTCAATTTTATAATTTTATTAGTGAAGTTTGAAAATTTCATTGTTGTCGTTGGTCGTTGTCATTAATCATCATAATTATTATTATCATCTGTACCTACAGTCAAGTATGACCAAGTATTCACTGTAATTATCATTTTAAATTTGCATACAATTTGGGACTAAAAATGAAAGGGGACGATATTCTAAGATTGCCAAAGGGCGGTCATCACCGGGTGTCCATGTCTCTGAGGTGACCATTGCCATTGTGATTTTTATCTGTAGCAGGTAATTCCTGCCAATGGATTTTATTATAGTAATATATTCCGGTGCACTAAAGGTACCTACTCACAAGTTCAGCTAGGCGATATTTAATATGTCGCCCAAATATGGCATGTTCGATGCAATATGAAGTAATTTCGCTCAGGAAACGAGATTCCGCGATGCGGCGACACGCTACTATTACTTTGCCTCTTCTTGCGACAAGCTTTATTACTTCGCCGTCACATAACCTCATATCAAATATAATACATAATTCATACAATTTTCTACTCCACTCCCGTTCAAAGCTACGGAGAAATTATACCGGCAGTAGCTTTAATATAATAGAAAGGGTATTGGATATAACCGCTACACTAATCTTACTTTCATCATCATCTTCATTATCATCATTGTCTCCACAAAAGAGGATAGGTTCCTACTTAACCATATAGGTACATCAGTGGCGAAGACTCCATACGAGGTGATTATTTAAAGTCTAATAAAACATTAAATTTCAAAGGTAAATCAAATACTATTTCGAAGTCGATCGTTTCTTCTACTAATACACGCAAACAAAGATTTGAGATAATTCAAAGTTTTTTTGTCTGAAATTTGGTACGATTTGCCCTTGAGATATTGGCACTGCCTGGTTCATTCTATGAAACTAGTCATGTTTCGCTGCAATGTCCACTTCAGATTGTCTGATGATGATGAAAAAAATCTATAATATATTTTTTTAAATTGTATTTAATATACATAATATGAAAACATCTCATGCATATAGTAGAAAAAAATAGTTTATGTAGAAAAAAATACGACGCCCGACGGGACTTGAACCTGTATCTGCTGGATTCGCCATTATGTTTACCATTAAACTACGGACGCCTTAGATAATTACGACGATTTTAACTAGTAGTTGTTACATGAAATGCTTATCGAATTGCGTTATAAGGTAAAAAAAATAGTTTATTAGAATTGTATTTATTAAGGAAACAAACAGTTACATTTTGATTACAAAAATATGTTTAAAAATAGAATAGTGAAAAGTTATTGCAACCAGCAAAGTTGCCATACATAAATTATAATATAGTTAAGCATAACAAGATAGAAAATAAGAAGAACATAAAAAATATAAAGAAATTACATAAGAAAATTGAGGAGGAATAATGAATAATTATTGACGAAAAAGTAACGTTTTATATATATATATACTATCTATATTATAATATGTGTTAAGAATTATTATTGAGATTACAAACAATCGTTGGAAATTGATTTGAAATGAAAAATAATTAAATTTGAAATATGAAGATTTATGTGTAAATATTAAAGTGTAGTTATCCAATTTTAGATAAAATTAAATTTATAATATTATTTCATCCTTTTATTAAATATTCATTACGATTAGGTATTCAACATTTTCCTTTGTAAAATTTTACGATTAAATCACAAACAAAAAAATGTATTTATTAATAGACGATTCACTATCTACTTAAATTATATTAAGCATTTATTTTTATACATGCATTGTTGTGTTTAGAAATACCTCTCCAAAATGTACCTTTGTTAAAATATGTCAATGGTAACTGTCATGAAATACGATCGGTCAAGTGCCGAATTGAAGATGACCCCTTCGAATATGTCCTCATATTATTATGTTTTGGCACAGTAAGAGTATTGTCACATGAAGTGGAACCGACCCGTCTTAGGCAGCACTTTGCCGAGCTTTTGGAGGCTTTTGAGGTCGGACGGGGAGCTTTCAGAGGCTTCGGGGGTGCTGTGACGAAGATGTAAGCGGACACTCAAACCGGAAATCGTTACGACAAACAAGAACCAGCTTAAAACAAATATCAGAATGCTTCCAATAAATATAACGCTCCGACAAATAAAATAATATTTATTATTTATTTTCTACTGATAACTCTATTTGAAATACACGAAGGAGTGAAACATAAATACTTTTCTACGTAATAATATTATAACTCTACAAGCTGAATAATGTTGACTTAATAGTTATTTTTATTTAGGATTCTACGATATTGGTGGCACTTTTAGTAGTGGATTGTATAATTATGAGAGATTTTGAGAGGGCTGGCACGCACTGGAAATGGTTTGGTGTTCACGCACTCACGCACTCACGGACTCACGCACTGGTAAACGAACGATCCACTTTTGGATGGATGATATATTATGTGGTTGATGATGTATGGACTCGGATTCACTCAAACCCTAACAGACTTAGTTCAACGAAGGTCGAACATATATGTTTTGAGTTAACTTTTGAATAAGTCTGTATAATAATTGAATTAATCAATAAACTGTGGTTTAGCGAAAACAGGCCATCACACACCAGTTGTATTGAGTTAACTGAATGTTTTTCGCAATTACAGTCTATTCCTGGCCCGTAATTGCTCATAGTCTGGTCTTGTGATTATAATAAATAATGGGATTTGAGTAGGTCGGGACTAAGGATGAACGCGACCACAATTTGGCCCAACCAGATATTTTTATAGTGACTGTAATATATTATGTTTAACGTTAGTATACGACAGGGGGGGGGGCAAACTATTTGGATGGAGGGCCAAATTCAAGAATTCAAAATGAGTGGCGGGCTGCAAGTAAAATACCATTTTTAGATATTATACACTATTTATTATCACGAAACATAAACATTACAAAAAAATTAATAAATATAATGAAACTGTTGTACATTTTTTTTAAATTCAGGTGTTTATTTTGTAGTTGATATTCTCAAAACTGCTTGTAAATGGGCATCGGAGATATTTGATAGTAAAGAATTTTTATTGAGGCTCATGATCGAAAATGTTTGTTCACATAATATATAGGTTGATCCAAAAATAACAAACATTTTTCTTGCATAATCTTCAAGTTGGTCGAATTTGTCTGAATTAAGGGCATTGTAAAATTTGGAGATTTCTTCATGACGATGCAATTCTCTTAAATCAGTGTCACGCTGCAGATCAATAATCTCAAGTTGTAGCTCTGTCGGTATAATATCAATATCTATTGAAAATAGATTGTGTACTATTGCTAAACTTGTCTCAATTTTTCGGAAGTCACCAAATCTTTGTGAAAAATCGTCATTCAGAGCTTATTATATGATAATTTTACCATATTCTTCAAATTTATATTTTGGTATATTCTAATTAAGTTGGAAAGTGGTCCACGTTGTTATTCGATATTTGTCGAAGGAATAACTTGAGTTTTAAATGAAATCCTTTCAAAATTTTTACCATGTCATGGGCATATATTTTTTTCCTTGCAACGCGGAGTTAAAAGTATTTAAATGTGTCACGATGTTTAACGTAGAAAATAGTGGTTACACAGTGTGAGACGAGACGCAAGGCAGACGTACTGAGATAATACATTTATGAAACAACAAATTCTTCAAATTTTAATCTATTGTCAATATTTTTTAAAAAATATATAAAAAAGTTATTCGTAATCAGTCAGAAGTACAATTAATGATGGCGGGCCGCAAAAAATACCCGGCGGGCCGCAGTATGCCCGCCCTGGTATAAGATAAAGATATTAATGTTTTTAAAATATTTTTTTCAGTCCTCATTGTAAGATGTTAATAATAAACAATATTAAATATAATCCTCTAACTACTCTTAGCTAGATATAAAATTATTTAAAAGAATATAGACCGCAATATTAAATTATAAATTCTGAAGGTAAAATATTCAATCAATGTGGCGCCTAAAATAAGGAGAAAAAATAACTCTGTAGGTGGGTACCAGTTATTAATAATAATTTAGTTGGAAGAGGAAAATCTTATTAATGGTATTTACTTGAAATATATTATCGCCACTTAGTGATTTTTTTGATCGGCGAATCTAATCAATTATCCAACTTGCAGGAAAAATATCTCAACTTTAAAATAATAAATACGTCCTTACCTATTTATTTATTAGATATTCATAACACATAGATTTTGTACGTTTAATCTTGATACATCAATATAATGCTAACTCGCTAACTGTCTAGAGACCATAATATAAAATAAACGTCGTGTCCATAACGTATAGATATAGTAAAAAACAGATGCAGTGTCTATCTATATTATTTATAACAATACTACTAGGGAATCCAATCCCGGGATCCCGAGACTGGTCCCGGGATTGGCATTTTTTTCCATTCTTAATATAAAATTTTTAAATTTACGAATAACATTGATAAAATCGGTCAAAAATAAATGTAGTATTAGTATATATAGTATTATTATTGTTAATATTGTATACGTTTAATCTTAAATTCATAAGTTTAATGGAGTAAATAATATTGTTATATAAATAAAAATGTGAATTTAATATGAGATTGTTGTTTCTGACAGTAAAGACTTAATGAATGGGTTAGCGAGATTTAAAATAGTAATAAAGCAAATCATGGTGTACTTATGGCCTTTCCGCTTCATAAATTTAATTAGTCAGCCAAATATAAAACTGCCGTAAAACGTAAGAGATCATGGTGGAGTTACTTTGTTAAAAGTGCGAAGCATTGTTTTTTCCAATCTTTCTCATTTTTAATAATTTATGTAAAAAAATAAAATAAATCGGCAACTTACACATGGGTATAAATCAAACTTCATTCAAACTCAGTCTATTTCTAATGTAGTTATTTGTTATTAATAGTATTTTTTCTGTTATATTTTCTTTTTTATTTTATTTTCCATAAAAATTGATAAAAAATCAATCCCGAAATTTTCGGGATTATGTTTATCAATCCCGGGATTCATAGGTATCGAGAATAGCTCGGGATCCCGGGATTGGAATCCCTAAATACTACCGAATAGTTGGCTAGAGATTTTAAGCTAATTCCAAGAATCGACAATACTGAACCTATTGTGCTATCTACCTACCAAGATTTATGATCCGGACATGGTTTAATCGTTTAACGTAATATATTATACAAATTATTAATTTATAGGATTAGAAAATCTTGAGAGAAAATAACAATTATTGAAATTTCATACAATTATTATTAATAAGGACGTCATCATATTATGTACATTTTTTTATTTAACATCTCACACATAATAAGCTCAAAATATCGCTTTGCTTAGAAAACTACATTAGGTAGCAATTTTATAAAATATAGGTACATAATATTATTATGTATTTATTCATTTATAAAAAGAGTATTACGGCATTACAGCTATTGGCCAATGCGCCATAATACATAATAAATACAAATGTATAAAAATATCTTAATTACAAATAACAATAAAAAGACAGCATGTGTAAATATTAATGAAATATGATAATGTATACAATTATAAATTTAGCCTATTTAATGCGTCCACAAACATCATATAGTTAATAAAAAACAGATCAACCTTTATGGTGCCATGAAATAAGCTAATTGCACGATACACAGCATCATGAAACAACATCTGTCCTGCGACGAGGTATCTTGAAGACCGTGGACTATGTACATATCGTTTAATCTGACCAAGCAATATTATCAAGTATTTTTACCAATACTACTGAAATTTGATAAAAATTCAGTCGCATAGCGATTAATTAATTTCGTCGTGATTAAGTGATGGCATGGATGATTTCATTTTCCGAAAGCACGTTGGCCAGAATCTAATATGTACCTATAGCATGTTCGAGCCCAACAATATGCATCAATGTTTTTTCAAAAATATTTTCTAATAGAGATGTTTTTAATTGTAAGTAGAGTTGGGTATTTCCCGAGAAAATCTCAATCTCGAGATTCCGAATTTCCCGAAATGATGAAATTTCAAATACTCGAGATTCGGGATTAGCAGAAAATAATTCTCGAGAATTTTCGAGATATGGGGAAATTTAAAAAAACCTGTAAAAATCCTAAAATCAGTGTAAAAACAGACAAATTCCAACAAAATATGATTTTCATTCTGAATTCTGAGAAATCCCGAATTCTGAGAAAAGATTATCGAGATCCGGGATTTCCCGAAATGTTAAAAATTTTAATTCTCGAGATTCGGGATGGAAAATCTTGAAAATTTCTCGAGAAATCCCGTCGGGAAATTCACGAAACCTAAATCTAATTATAAGTGCTGTAACATTAGAAACATAGCACGTAATATAATTTTTATTTTACATTAGCTGAAATACCTTGTATTCCTCATCGTAACCATCATGGCTGAGGATCTTGATCACTCTGGAATTAGTAATTTGACATTCTAGATCAGCATTTTCCAGTGTTCCCTATCTTTTGTAAGCCTTGTGGTGGATGTTATCAGTTGTTCCAAAATATATAATCGTACAATAAAAATCATACAAAAAAGTACTCAAGTACATTAATTATTTATAATGGGGAGAGACATACATCGTTCTGTCACTAGTACATTATACAAAAGAAACACGAATTATTTCGTCTATAATGTGACTATTTTCATAGTCTCTGAATTTTATTAATCGGTATAATTTCTTAACTAAATTTAAAAGTTATGAATATGCTCTTCCGCGTTTCCCCACATATCAAATTTAATGAACCGCATAAAATTCCTAACAAGGTCCACAAAGTAAACATTAGTTGACCGACGAAATTAATAAGAAAATGATAGGGAGTAGCCACTTCGGAGATCTCGCTGTGGTGATTGTTCAAGAGTCAAGAGCGATCGGCCGCGAAGATTGATGGCTGCTCGCACACAGTAATTATTATATCGGCAGAGTCGGTATGCGATCAAACGAGAAATATGAACATACTCCCGAAATTTGTATATGGGGCCACCCGGAATCTATGAATCAATAATCGTCATACGCGGATATTTTTTGCTGGTGTTATGCTCAATTTATTTATATTCAATGCGAACAAAAATGCCACTTAGATTATGTGTTACGATAATAATTTACTATAAGTACTTAATATTATTGGAATTAACTATGTTGATTGACATATGGACGGAATATTAACATGTTATGGCAGTGATCCTTAATCAGAATTCCGCGAGGTCCTGATCGAATAATGCGAGATCCTACATATTATTGGCAAGAGTACCTACATACTATTTTATTACTTATAGGTACGAATGGTGAAAGCTTTAGGCTATCGATTCGTCATGACTAGAGAATCTAATCGCGGGATCCCGGACAATTTTCGATACCTATGAATACCGGGATTAGTAAACATAATCGAAAGTACAAGAACGTCTAACTTGAGTAGCACCCGTCGTCGGTTACAGTTATTGTCAGCACCCACCTATCTAATGTCATTCATCTTAAATTAATTATAAGCACGATCGCCCTCGATTCACAGAATTTGAAGTAGGTATCTCAGATAAAATGTAGTTATTAGAAATAATTTGAAATTTCAGATCGATTTTAATTCGATTGAAGCAACAACTCGGTACTTACTTACATATAAAATAAATCACATCAGTCGCGCTGTTAAATTTGTTTAAATAGCTTTTTTGCTATTTTGCATTATTGTTCATCCAACAGTTAATTATGTATTGTATATTTTTTCCTACGCCCTTTGTTGTTAACTTTACTGTTCTAGCCAGAGATGCTAAATTTTCTTCCAGATATTGGATTCCCGATCACGTCCGGTGCTGCCACAATGATTTTTAGTGTATACTTTGGTCTCAGGTAGACGAATTACAAAATAAAGTGCGTTTCTCTAATTATGTATATGGATTCGATTACGTACATTTTCTGTTTGCACAAGCACCCACAATTTTCTTTTTAATGGTTAACTCTAACTGAGAAAACAAGTATCATTATTCTTATTATATTTATACGCTGAAAGGTGTCGATTGCTCCGCAGCCGTTAAAATACGACCTTATGGTGGAGCGAGTTCAAAAGAACTTTTTGAGACTCCTTTACTTAAGACTGTATGGAATATTGATAGAATATACGTTTTATAACCTTTTTACAACTTTTACTACATGACTGCACACTTTACTGATGCGCTTTTTTCCCTGATTACATCGCAAATAGATACGTGAAGACCTTCTGTGACTGAAAGAAAGAACGACCTGCCCCAATACTGAACATTGTGTTTGATGTGTTAGAACTTTGAGTTTTTATGTAATATAGTGTATTATATAGCGCGCGCCCACAAGAACGCATGCCGTTGGATTTTTATGTAGGTATGCATGACCCCGCTGTATCCCGCGCAGGCATACCGCACCGACCTGCTTCCACATTACTTACGGTGGAGCGCGTAACGCGTTTGGTTTATGATTGCACTCGTAGTAACTTAATTTCACCATTTTCGTTCATCAACAGTAGTTTTATTGACGCTTAGAGAAGCTCAAATTTTATTATCACGGAAACGTTCTACCCTTATAATAAATAATATGGTTGTCATCAAAGTCTAAGATTCATTGTAACCAGAAACTTTTGAAATTTTACATGCAAACATGGTTCGTTATATCCGAAAGTTTGCTTTAGTTGGGTTTGCTGTTATGTAAGTGAACACTTAAAATGGGTTTATCAACAATGATTTCCCATTTTATATATCGCGATGAAATTACAACTAAGTAACCGCTGAATCTCTTGAAAAGGAAATGTATTATTTATTTTGAGAATAAATGAAAATTTTAGAATCCGTCTTGATACGTAAATGAAATCCTTTGAATATAAATATATTTAAATGAGTATGTCACGTTTTATAGCATCACCAAACTATTTTTATAGCTATGATTTGAATTCAGACAATTTTTACCTACATATTATATTATTATCTACGCTATATCATTATATCATAATTTAATACACAATCGAGTTGATTTATTCTGGAGCGTAAAGTCAGCAGCGTACCTTTGTATCTCTGAAGCTGTAAGCTCACCTATCGACTATCGGCGGCGCGTCGCGTCGTTCGATTCAAGCCCAGATTTATGGGAGCCTTGGGACAGTTTCGCCACCCTTGTACAGTGCTGAAATGTACTTCGGCTATACCCTGGCTTTGCTTGTTCCCATTTGAGCGCGCCTTACTATGCGACTACCATTCATGTCCAGCAATATTACCTAAGTATACAATATTCTGGTATCCAATTTTAGTACATACGAGTCATACGACTACTCACTACGGAATCATGTATTTTCCACTCTAGTATTTATAAAACAACCATATTATGGTTTTGTCAGTGTTCATATCTCGAGGAAGAGAATATCCGAATGAAAATAAATACATATGTTTTATTTATACCTACCTCCACTAGTATAGTGCTGAATAAAAACGTGTCAAATCATTTTTTTTTAAATTCTGATCATCCTCCTATTTCTAAACCATTTTTTTCAATATTAACTAAGGATTGGCACCGACAATCTAAACATTCTAAACTAACAACGTTGGAAACTGCCTGAAGAAGTACCGGGCCACGTCACGTCACTACACCAGCGACGACCTCTGTGAATATCATAACATTTTGACTAGATAATCAGTCAGTTTACGGCAATCATGGGCATTTTATTATGTAATAGGTATACATCATTTGAAAACATTTCATGCATATACACATAAAATCATTTTGTAGAAAAAAAGGTAGGTACTGTTTGGTTATCCGGAATACAGCGGAAAGCACATTTTGAAAATACCCGATATACCTACTGGATTATTTGTTAGTTTGGGTTAGTTTAGGTTAGGTTGGGTTAAGTTAAGTTAAACCTAACCTAACCTAACAAATAACCCAGTTTATCGGCTATTTTCAAAATGTGTTTTTCGCTGTATTCCTGATAACCGAACAGTACCGAAAAAAATATGACACCCGACGGGATTTGAATCTTAATCTGCTGGATTCGCGCCAGTAACCTTTAGCTTTACGAGTCGGTTCGTATATCTATACACATAAACCAGTTGTTTTATAAAACAATACAATTTTATTCATTATTCGATGTATTATTATAAAACACATAATTTGGAAACATCTCAGTCGACATCCCGCCAGTACGCTTTTCCAATTAAGCTACGGGAATCTTATTGAATCACGTCAATTTAAACTAGTAGTTGTTACATGAAATGCTCATCGAATTGCGTTAATAATATTCGTTGCATAAAAGAAATAGCTTTTTACAAGTATGTAATTTTTATACCGATATGTAGGTACTTTCCTGTTATGCTGTTTAATCCGGTTTCGTCTGTCAGCGTCTTCAGATTCTATAAGTGGAAATTTTATATAATTGCCTACAGTACCTACCTATTTATAAACATTAACAATTAATTATTAAAAAAAAATCTGTGGTGGGGAAGCCACAGGAATCGACAATATTAGCGCAAAGATGGTGAAAGCGCTAGATGATGATTGTACACATATTATTATTATTATATTGGTTAAATTATTTAATTGTCATTACTGTTGATGAGTTGATATTAACTTCCACCAGCCTATCTAAAAAGTCAACGCAAGAACATTGTAGCCTTATAAGCTGAATGAGCTAATTTCTCATGGGTTTTCTGAAGATCTGCACGATCGATTGTGGGGAAAAATAAACGAATATCTATATTCGGCGACACTTAATTTGGATATAAAAATGGCTTCAGCACTCGAATAATTATATTCCAATCATCTTTAGATCAACGCTACTGTATTTCTTTTATTAAAATTCATTTGACAATATAATTATAATTTAATTTCATAAGCATTATAATTTATTAGCATTACAATATAAAAAGGACAGCTAATAAAAAATGTGTATTGTACTACCTACTGACTTTTTTAGTATGAAATGAAAAGGGGTGAAGAAGAGAAACGGACCTGTCTGACTCCGATCTTTTCCGTGATAGTATTGGAAACAGTCTGGAATAGAATTCGCTATTTTCATGCTAGGATTTGCTTATGGCAACAATCTTGGAAGACTTCGTACGCTCCCAGTATCCTCCAAAAAGAGCGGCACTTAAAATTATTGAGAGCAGTAGACAGCAGGCTAATGAATTGTTTACCTCATGGTTCTGCTGTCAATACGACTAAAACGTAGCAATGCTGCATAGGCATAGGAAAATTCTATTGGCTACCGGAAACCTCTATAAGTGACGCAATGTTTAAGGCGTTGGTTATCGGATGTGACTGGCTCAGAATAGAGAGATGTAGGTATTGAAATCTGGTTGCCAAACTTTGATAGAAGATGGCACAGATAGACAAAGAATCATGGCCCCCACAAGGGGGGGCGACAGGGTTCTAGCCTGGGGGGCCGGGATCAAGGGGGCCCGGCGTGGCGGGTAGACCAGATAACTGAGATAAATATACATCACAAATTTGCTCTAATAGTAAAAAAAATCGCCTGCGCCGCTTCTTTACTTCTTGGACAATAAATTTTTCAAATAATTACGTGACGGTGCGGTATAATTTTTGATTATTTTGTGTTGATGCTCGACAACTCCACAATTCAAGATTTTCATTTGCAAAACACCACTGTAGAGCGTCACACTGCCTTTAACCATAGCGATAGGTAGGGAGGCCCGCTAAAAAATCTAGCCTTAGAGCCCGCTTCAAGATGTGGGGACCATGCAAAGAATACTGACTGCAAATTGTAACACTACGCGCCGCCGTGTAGGAAAGACAAATGTATTCCGTCGTCATGGATCAACGGATTCCGTCGTCGCCGTCGTCGCCGTCGGCAACTCTCCATCACTCTGTACTATGCGGCGATAGATTCGTATTACATTCGTCGGATGAAAAATGTGGCACTGAACCGAAGGAATAGCACTAAATTGTGATTACCTCATCTTCAAAGAGTGATTCGTGGCAGGATGAAGTGTTAATTTAAATTTATACTCACAATAATGAAGTGAATAGAGCTGTAATTTAATTATTTATGTACCTACAAATATACTTACCCAGTTTTGGGTAAATACTTGTTTAAAAGATGCGCCCTTCGAGACGTCACGTGACGAAGGTAAAAGTCCTCCCTTTCTTGAAAAAGATTACTTACTTAGCGTACTACAGTAAACGTGTTCTGTTTCTGATCGCGACCCTCCAGTTCGCCTCCACTGAAAAGATCTGCCGCAGACAGGAGATCACGTCAACTTGTCCTAATCAGACGTGCGTACGTGATAGCAGGTATGCATATCAAACCAGATGCGGAGTACATTAATTTATCCGTTTTAATATTTTATTTTGGTTGAAAAGCTCAAATCGTCACTATTTGAGTATTCTAATTAAGTACTACACCGATTAGTGAAACTATCGTCTTCTCAATATAACGCAATCAGCAGAATGACTTGATTAATGGGAGCCGCAAGTTTCTCTCCCCAAATCCAACAATTAGGTATCCACAGATAAACAGACACAGTTACACACTGACAATAACATTAGGGGCCTTTCATCCAATATTTTCGAATGCGATTTTACGCCAAATGGCGTGCAAAACGTATAATTGCGTTCATCCAAATTTTGTATATAAGCATCTCGCCGAATCCGTACACCGAATGCCCCTCTACCATAAGTTTAGCAAACCGATTGCTAAATTTGTCAGAGTCGATGTTTGACAGATTACAACTGACAGAATGCGTTTGTTGATATCGTCATAGGTAGTACTTGTTTTCTTCTGTGTTTCATTATGATTCAGTGAATTATTTTGATTATTGTCTAATGGTAATATTTATTTTACAATTTATCCTATAATTGGTGCTTCATTTTATTCAATTATGACTGCTTTCTTTATTACTAAACTTTGCTTTCGTGGATGAAACTAATTTACAACGCCGTAAATTTCATAAAAGCGAAATGCTTTCGGATTCAAAAGTTTCGTTAGTAAATACGCAGATAATCAGACGCAGATTAATGAAAATATAATTTACATATATATATTATTAACTCAATTCATATGTAAACGATTTATGCATAATACATGGTAGGTATACAATCACAAGGTAGGTACCTAGGTATCTACCTTCCGCGATAGTAATCATGTACCTACTTCTCAAGAGATTTATTATATTTGATTATGATGATGATAATAATATAATGATTATATTTATTCAATTACGTTTATTCGGGCATAATGTAATATAAATCAATAAATATAAAAAATAATAAGTATGAAAATGACGTAGCGATTTTAACATCTTTCATTTTCAATATTGTCATTGTATTACTACTAGAGGTATCTCGCGGCAAAATGCGAAAATTACGTCTTGTTTCGTTTTTGTTTGACGGTTAAGCGTCCATAGACATCAAACTTGTTAAAAATTGACCATAGAGAAAAAAATCTTCTGATTTTGGTAGAAAGAATACTTGATCCAAATAAGCGTGCATACCCGAACACTATGATTTGAGTGAAGCATAACGGAACACGAAGCGATGTCTGTATACAGTTTCGCAAGCACTTCCATGAACACTCGACTAGTAAGTACATGGTTGTAAACGGAAATAGCGTAAGTTTTGAGGGTAATAAACGATTCGGTTTGGCTTATTCCATGGAGGGGCTGTAATATTATGTTACGATACAACGGTGCAGACCAGGTACGCACCGAGGGTACCTCCCGGCCGGGTGTCAGCCGAAAATTGCCACCCCATCAAATAAAAAAAATGGAAATAAGTCAAAGAAAAGTTGAAACAATTATTTTATTGTCAATAAAATATATTACCTACAAAAAAATGATATACTTACTTAAGTATTTCACTAGTTAAGCCTTTGATCAGGAT
Source organism: Rhyacophila brunnea (assembly GCF_057557595.1). Lineage (NCBI taxonomy): Eukaryota > Metazoa > Arthropoda > Insecta > Trichoptera > Rhyacophilidae > Rhyacophila > Rhyacophila brunnea. Next base: position 41,445,131 of record NW_028232796.1, on the reverse strand, counting down.
AATCGAAGATCTACTCTACTGTATTCGATGACTGTACCTATTTGTTTAACGTTAATCTCGAAATTTTATTGTAATTCGGACCCAAAATTCAACTATGAATTAGAAATCAATTCATTCTTTTCTTATTTTGTAATGAACATAATTCGCACCATCGCAACTAAACTGCCACAATCAAACAGAGAAAATCAGCTTTGAAGTTTTTACCTTTCGCATTTTTGTACTGTGTTTTTGAAATATGTATAGATATTGAATGACGTTTTGACTTGAATTTGATGACTTATGGATATGAAGTTTTCGGTACATATACTATGAACGATAGACAATGAAACGTAGTAATTAACTCAAAACACGTAAATTTAGACTTGTGGCGGTTTAGTTGCAAGGGTGCGAATTGATAAGTAAGTACATTGTACTTATATAGATACTTAGTAGGTATGTCAATATGATATTATAAGTACTTATTCCTTTTTTTAATAAACAAAAACCGATAGCCAATAGTAGTTTGATTTGGAAGAACGCTGATGAGCAAGTATTAAAAGAAAAGGCCAATAGTTAAAGTTTGTCGTCATTAGTATGTCACCTCGTAGCATAGTGGATAATGCGCGTATTGGGGTGTAAACCCAGGAGATGCAGGTTCGATTCCTGCCGGGTGTCTTATTTTTTTTCAAAAAGATTTTTTCTGTTGGTTATAACATATTCTCTCAGAAGTGTTTTTCAAAATTATGTAAGTATCTATATATTATTCCTCATTATGTCTTATGAGGAAAATATGAATTTATTAAATTTGAGCCCACCGAACTGCATATATACTTTATTTGAAATAATTCCCTACTCAAAATAAATTAGGTCGTTACCTATGAATCGACATTTACAGAAACAAGAATTTTTAAACGAGAGGTAGTACTTATGTAATAATAATATTGTCACAGGTATTCCAGGTAAAAAAAAACCTTTGAAAGTTTATTATCTTTGATTCTTAGTAAAGCCACAATGAATTTGTCAATCCCACCTTCTTTAAAAATGCAGCCCCGTGATTCATTGCGCATTGTTTGCGACGCCTGCCCGTTTTTTTCTCAAACCGGGGCATAATTGATAGCCGGCATTTCTAAAGAAGTCTTTATAGGCAATGATTAAAAATGATATATGACTGAAATTTGTTTGCTCAGTGGAAAGGAGTCGCTCGACCGCCCACAGGTTAAACCTTCGGACGGCATCAGCTTTGTAATGGCGGCACTGAAGGAACAAAACAAAAACCTTCCTCAAAAGGGTCAAAAGTGGAATCGACCTAGGTATGGTGAAAAAGTGTTCGGAGTCATAAATCAAAGGACTGTGTGGTCAGTGGTCAGTCATATCACGGCAGTCACGCGCCGGGCAGGGGTCTCAAACGTTTTCCTGCATGTAACATCTGATAATGTTAATGCTAAATGTAAATATAATAAGAGTGAAATGAAATGGGGTAAATGCAAATGCCGATAAAGGAGACTAACCGGGTGAGATAATTCACCGAAATAGTGAAAACATTATAACATTTACCACACAGTTTGTAAGATTATATAGGTAAACATGAAGAAAACTGATCCAGAATTCCGCCTATTCCAGAGTGATTCGATCCTCAGTCATTAACGACGAGGAAAAAGAGAGATAGGTGCTTACATTTTAATTTAAATATGAGTTGAACATTATTAGCAGCATCAAATATTTTGAAAAGCGCAAATTACACGAGCAGACGACAACTCCCCACGATCGTGGGTCCCGATCATGAATGAAAATATGTTAGTTTGAGTTGTGCGTTAATCGTGAGGAGAATATTATAATTTTGACTTTCAGCACGATTTTCACGACAGTTGGCTGGTTCATTGCATGGACTGTCTAGCCCGAGAAATGGTTGTAAGGAAATGCGGGTGTTCTGCTGCGAACAATGAGGCGCAGTAGGGTAGTTGACGAAGACAGGCCTCATTGACCACGCTGACCTGATATCAACCTAGGCCAACTATAAGGCATTTTAGAATGATGCTGCGTGTATGAATAACGGAATAATTCCATTTTTTTTAATAATGCACGGCGGTGATATTAATCATGTACGCCGTACTGCATCCAGAAAATGAGATACCTTTACCTACTCATTCAAACACGACCATAATGTCATGGAAGGTGGTCGTACACAAGTTGCATAATATACATGACAAGTGGAGATGGGGTAAATCATATTAATATCATACCATCCTCTTAAGATTCATTGACTTGGAGGAGTGATGCGCGTTTTATTTAGATGTTCTAACAGTGGTGAAGGGTGACCTTTGGAAAGAGGTAGGCTGTGGAGATCTGAGAAAAAGAGCGCACTTGTCAGGATCAGTGACGTCCCGTGGGGGTAGGCAGATTGAGCGTCGCTTGGGGGCGGCAGATACTCGAAGGGCGGCAAATTGAGGAGAATTATTTGGTATTATATAGAAATAGCTACCTAAATTAGTTATATTATAACCAGAGCGTTGGAGATGTTTTTTTCCGGATGTTTTTTTTTATCCAGTGCTTACTAGAGTACATATTTTAGTATGATGTCACCACGCATCGCGAGGAATTTTTGTTTTATTTTTGACTGCTCGGTTTCGTATACAAAATGCCTATAAAAAATATTTTTACTACTCTTGGCACGTAGACGCATTATGAATGATAAATGTAAAACACCAAAAAACCATAATAAATCAGTCATAATATAATAATATAATGTCATTTACTCAGATTAAAGAGTTCCTTTCATAACAGTGATATTATGTAGGTATACGCGCAAAAGCCGTCGCGCCATGGGTGGCGCCGAACAAGCGACGTAGATAGGTATTGAAACAAAATAATATTACCTATATAGATTTCAACGTTGGTGAAGAAACAACGAAAATTATGGTAGAGATTTATAGATAGGTACATACTTCCGTATTTTTTAATTTATCCAAATATTTTTGCCAGTCATTCCCGAGATTTAAAAGTTGCCGGATGTACCTATTGCAAAATAGATATTCATAATTATTATTAATCCATTGACATTTGTCATAATCAATTAGTATTCGTGCATATAATACTATTTACATTAAGTACCAGCTAATTGTATTAAAAATGTACACTAGTAGGTACCTACCTAGATTATATCGTATTTATCGTGCTGTGAATAACAATACCTTCTTTTAAGTCATTTTTTTGTAAACATATTTTGTGCTGATAATAGTGTGGATTTGGGTATTTTATTTCAATCATCAACGGTTGAGTGTTGAGACTATTAATTAATAGTGTATTTATGATTAAAAATAGGTTTATATTAAATAAATAATGAGGAAAATTATTGTGTTTACATATTGTAGGGTACAATAATAGCATAGAAAAAATGGTGGAATGCGTGCGTCTGCGTAGGTATTACTAAATGGTACAGACCAAAATTGGTGTCATAACTCACATATTGCAATTTTGTCGTTTTTTAGTTAAATATGCCAAGTGATTCTAAATGAATTAATCTATATACCGAAAAATAGTTGAGTATTAAAAGTCAATTTAAACCATGTGAAAATCGTTGACAAAGTTCATTGTTGGTGTAATATCTCGCATATTTCAAAGAATGGAGTTTTGTCACTGACGCCTTCCTAACCAATCGGGGAGCTCTATTTCTCATAGTATGCTGTATGTCTGCAACGTTAGGAGTATTAGGTATAAATATTTAAAAAAAAAAAAGTTATTCGACTCTCTCACTCATTAATATTCAAGGGAGTTCAATACTGTTCTTCTTAGCGATTATCTCAAAACTTGATATTTGGAATATTCTAAGCGACTCAAATGTGTCAGACATATCAACCAAATGGCATCTCAGACTCTGGTGATTTGGGTAAGTGTTTAACTAATATTATATTTATTCGCTTATTTATTTATTAATATATAAATTTAATGTTTTATGATTCAGCTTAGTGGTAGGTATATATTTTGTTAGTAATGTATCCATCCATACCATGCCCCCCACCGGGGGGCTGACAGGGCTCTAGCCTGGGTCCCGGGCTCGATAAGTGAAATAAACACATATCACAAATTTGCTCTAATAGCAAAAAATTCGCCTGCGGCGCTATTTTCTTCAATAATATTAATATTTAAAATTATGTGGTTGTACAATACAATTTATAATTGTGTAGCGATACTCAAAAACTCCATAATTCAAATGGGTGTATTAAAATATACAAAAAAAAAACACTAAATATACGCATCAGTTTTAACGCGTACACCATTTGGAAAACATTACTGTAGAGCGTCACACTGCCTTTATCCTACGCGATAGAGGGGGGCTGCCAAAGATCCTTGCCTGGGGGCCCGCTTCAGGATGCGGGGGCCATGCTTCATACAACACATTTCTTAGATATTGGAGTAATGAAAGGATGATAAAAAAATGGGGCGGCATTTTGACGCTGCCTAGGGGCGGCATTTTGTCTAGGGACGTCACTGGTCAGGATAGTACAGAAGATAATACTATATTACTACTAATGACAACGACACACTAATTCAATGAAACTTCAAAACTCACGATCACATAAAATTGAGCGATGAGTTTAAATTACGTATTTTTCAAAACATTTAAACACATCAAAAATCATAAGATAAAATTTTTAAAAATAATCTATATTTTTAATACACGATTAAACGCCAAAGATTTTTTTAAATTATCGAATTATTAATTATTTTGGAAAAGGTGCAGTCATGACAACAGTGTTATGACGCGAATGTTTTAAGGTTTGCTTTATGAGCCGACCATATTTCATACAATTCGATAGACTGACTGAGGTAACGTGACGTTAAGTCCATACGAAAAAATATCACAATCTTTCACACATAATCCGACCTTTATTTAAGTCAAGACAGATGGGGCGCTGAGGTATATATTTTTAAAACCTTTGCAGATTGTTTACTGCTGACTAGATAATTACTTTTTAATTACCACATTTAAATAACATGCTAATTGTATCGAATGGCCGCCTGATCGTTAAGCGCTAGGTGCGTCTTTAGCGTCCAATGACTTACAAATAATTTTCTTAAGAAGGTAGGCTTTAAATAATTACCTAGTATGGAGTCTTCGCCACTGTGTTCTAAACTATGTATGTTCAACTAATATAATATATAGTCTAAAACACAGAAGAGATAATAAATAGAATACCGATAGGCGATATTCAATACGCCGCATGGTGAAGCAGGCTTTTGAATGTGTGAGTGTCCTACGAAAATGAAGCACGCATTATGCACGTGCAGTAGTGTGTGTAATACACCAACATTAAATGAGCGTAAATGCATAAACCGAGAGCAGTTTTTAGTATTCGACGTAAAACGTATTGTTTACACGTGTGTAAGTTTAACCCGGATTCTTCTTGAGAATTACTTGGGTCGGTTACCTGCTATCGCCTTACCCGTTGTGTATTTCAGTTCTCATTATTTCTGAGTTCCCTGGTCTAAAATGTTGTCTAGTATTTAACCTTGAAAATAAAATAAGAAATAATCCTGAAGATGAAATGTTAGATTTGTTATGACTCGACATGATGATGCCTCGAGAGAGGTTAATCTATGCTTATCATTTTATCTTTGATAACATCGTGTGAGTTAATTTATGAAAGGTTTCATGACGTCTAGTCAAATTGTTATTTCAATATAACATATTTTCAATCAAATCATAATAATTCATAATAAAAAAAACCAAGGTCATTTTCACTAATCTAAGGAATGCGGCGAATTAAATATACATACGCGTGAAAAAAGCAACATCGTGTCAGAATGGCGACGAGGAATAGAAACTCCACATTATTTAAAGACATTTCTCTTTTAAGATACATGGAAGATACTAACATCCCGAAAAGAACGAAATGGAAATCGACAGTACACTGTTAATACTTTGGACGCTGAAGACGAACAAGCGCGTAATGACCAGGCGGCCGATCGATGTAATTAACGGGCATTTTAAAGGTGCTAATTAAAAACTCATTATCTACTCAGCAGCGAATGCGTTAAGTGAGATTATACAATTCTTCGAGCAAGAATTTGATAATATTTTATAATTTTTTTTTCAAAATAATACTAATAGTAGCTGGTCAAAGAAAATTAAACATGGACTATTCGTACTCACACTAAGATTTCCAAGTAATTTAAGCTTTCAATCATTAATTTCTTGCAAGTACGAAAACTCAAGCTGCCTACGTTGATAAACGCAATGGATGGATCTGAAACTATCCACATTCCACAAGGTTTATCAAGCTGAGAGGAGTGTAGAGAGGCTGAGTGTAAGAAAGGTAGAGGCATGGCCCCACATCCAGAAGCGGGCCCCCAAGCCAGAATCTTTGGCGGCCCCCCTACCGATCGCTAAGATTAAAGGCATTCTGACGCTTATAGTGGCGTTTTCTAAATGGTGTTCGAGGTCAATAACATTCAATGTATTTTTAGCAAATTTTTAACACATCGAATTATGGGGTTGTTGAGTATCAACACAAGACAACCAAAAATTGCATCGCACAACCATATATTTAAAAATGGTAATAACGGCGATGTAAATTATTGCCGCAGGCGACTTTTTCACTATTAGAGCAAATTTAAGATGTAAGTTTATCTCATTTATCTGGTCGACCCGCCACGCCGGGGCCCCCCTGAGCCCGGGCCCCTAGGCTAGAGCCCTGTCAGCCCCCCCTTTGTGGGGGCCATGGATAGAGGTTAGGATGTATATATATTAATATATTATTATGCTTAGATGATGATTCTGCAGTCATCGATGGACCTGAGTGTACTCTAGTGCCAGCTTAAAAAATGTTATGAATACACAAACATAATGAAAACTCGTCCGCGCCGTTGAGTTAAATTCACCTGCAAAATCAGCATCATGAGTTATCGTGCGGCCGTATATCACAAACCTAGTCTCTCTTTTGTGATATTATTATGACACCAAAAACACAAACATTTTCTATTCGATTCGCCATATAATATCATATAACATTATAATATATTATTATGTGTGATAGCAGACGCGCCCAGTAAATTGTGGAAAATGAAAAATGACTTTTGGAAGGGACCACAATATTAAGTTTTCAATATGAGATATGATATACCTAATGTATCTTACTATCATGAGTAATAGCCATTTTCCTTCACTTAGTGTTTCCCAAACTTTCCTACAAGATTTACAACTTGTCGCCTTTCAGATGAATTTCACCGACAAACCCCACAATTCATCAAAAATATTAAGCATTGATAGATTCCGTAACACAGTGGTTATCAAAGTTTTTGATTTACTGCGCATTCGGTATTTTATAAAGATAATTTTACATCTCTTTAAATAATAATATTTTTGCAAACAAACGTACCTAGTGTGAAGTGGCGCATTTAGTAACGCAGCGGCCCGACGCACTGACTATTTTTTTTAAATAATCGTATTAAATTAAATTTATTCGCGTAGACAGACTCATCTTTACAAATAAGAGTAGGTACCTACATACATAGGTACATGCGGAATACCTGCAATTAAATTTGTGAGTTTTGTTGACTTTGGTATAAGTAAAATAATAGCTTTATTACTCAGTGGTGATGGGGTGGAGGTAGGCTGTTGAGGTTCCATATAAAATAGTGCATACTAATCTTTGTCATAGGTACATACTTATTTTTTTCATTGGACTAAGAATACAATTTGCAAGTCTTAGTGGTGCTGGTGAATTTTTAAAATTTAATTAAACCCTGTCTAAACCAAACCAAATTAGTTTAGGTATACCTATGCTATGGGCGATCCGACCAAAATAGTCGCATCTTTTCAGTCATAATTATTTGTTTTCAGTGAATTAAGAATACATATTACAGATGGTGTCCTGCCTAAACCAACCTAAGTAGATAAAAAATATTCTTCTATCTATAAAATATCTAAAATTATATGTTATTTATATATATTTACAGATAAACGACTATTATCTGCTATGGCTTGAATTAGGCAGGGTTTAATTGAATTTTAAAAACTAAAAAACATTATCTATACATTGACAAAATATATATGACTGACAAAGTTTAGTGTGCACTATTTATGTCAGATCTTAACAGATCGCCACTCTTATTACCGGATTAAACTATTTATATGCCAATTTAAAATTTAATGATGAATCTATTGCGTCATGTACCTACGTCAAAGAAAATCGCCCCTGGTAGTACCTAGCTACATGTAAGTAGGTACCAAATTTATATTACACAAAAATAGTGTGCTTTTTATAAAGTCTCCAGTTCTGACAATCGAATATTTTGTCAATGTGGCAGGTTTTGTTCTTCTATAAATCACTGCGGAAATCGATAGTCAATAACCTAATAATTCAAAGAATAATAAATTATGAATGTGTGAACCAAATTTATTATTTCATTTTATTTTTCTAAAATTTGAAATTATAGTATTTCTGAGAAAACATTGTACACTTGTGCAATGTTATAGTAATTATCTTTAGTACCGCATATAGTAAGCGTACCAAAATAATACTAGATACAAATTTAATGTTAAATAAATTATAGTACCTATCTATGGTTTGCAAGTCCAAAAAGTTCATTGTCTACTTACTGGGTTGGTGTGGGGAAAAGAGTCGATTGTTGATATTCTGCTCAGATGTATAGTAATATCCGATTTCGACTACCTACATGCATAATGTACGCGATTACATACAAATCATAGTGACCGTACAGCAGTGCATTGAATTAAGATATTATGGAGTTATTAATTCATTCAAACAACCTGCGAGACCCTTGGAAATTCATCGCGGGCATATTTTGAATATCATTGGTGTAATTTTAATGTATGGGTATAATTTAATATTGTGAAAAATAAAGAATATAATTGCTTTAACTTATTTCATTCAATATTTTGAATTGTTTGGCACATCTTAATATATAAAAATCAATATTTGTTTGTTAGTTCGTATTTCATGCGCTGCCATACCGTTCATCGTATTGCGATAAAATTTTGTCAACTTATTGCTTGCACTTGCGCAAAGAGTATAGGCTATATCTTAATGTCTGTCTGTCTATTTGTCTGTGTGTCTGTCTGTCACGTACGCCTCCCTATACCATTTATCCGGTTGCGATGAAATTTTGGTATGTGGTTGTATGCACACCCGCGAAGGTTTATGAATTAGAAAAATCATCATCATCGTCTTTTTCTTCATTATATTGTTTTTTATTCGTATGGTTCCTATACCATTCATCCGATTGCGACGAAACTTTCGTCAGTTATTGTACGCACACCTGTAAAGGTTTCTAAATTAGAAAAACCACCTCCTTCTTCTTCTTCTTCATTATATCTTCTTTTATTCGTATGGTTCCTATACCATTCATTCGATTGCGATGAAACCTTCGTCAGTTGTTGTGATAACACCCGCAAAGGTTTCTGAATTAGTACAACCATCGTTTTCTTCATCTTCTTCATTCTATCTTCTTTTATTCGTAAGGTCCCTATACCATTCATCCGATTGCGATAAAACCTTCGTCAGTTATAGTGGTAACACCCGCAAAGGTTTTTGAATTAGTACAACCATCTTCTTCTTCTTCTTCTATTCTATATTCTTCTATTCGTATGCGTTCCTATTCCATTCATCCGATTGCAATAAAATTTTCGTCAGTAATGGTGCCAACACCCGCGAAGGTTTCTGAATTAGTACAACCACCTTCTTCTTCTTCTTTTATTCTATCTTCTTCTATTCGTATGCATTCATATACCATTCATCCGATTGCAATGAAATTTTGATCAAGTGTTGTGCTCACGCCCGCAAAGATTTCTGAATTGATACAACCATTGTATTCTTCTTTTTCTTCTATTCTATCTTCCTCTATTTGTATGCGTTCTTATACCATTTATCCGATTGCGATGAAAGTTTTGTCAGTTGTTGTGCACACACTTGCGAAGGTTTATAAATTAGTATTATATAAAATACAGTTTAGTTAAATTTGTTGTTTGTTTGTTCCAACCAATTTTTTTTTTACTACATATTAATACCATTAATAACGTTTTCATATTTTGGATTCGATTTTAATTTAGTGGTCTTTTGTTTGACCTTTACTCCTATTAGAATTATTTTAATATCGCCATATTGTATTACGCAGATATTTTAATATACAAAAATAATTACCTCTTATTATTTTTTAAATATCTAAGATAAATATAACCACGAAGCGACCCTGTGCGAAGCTGGGTACTTCAGCTAGTATATAATAGTATTGAAGATTAAAGAAAAATTAAGGAAATAATTCTATGTCTAAGAATAAAGAATGTAATTTAGAACAGTCATAATATTATATTATGTTCAAGAAGTGTTTTGTTTATATTATAGAAGAGGCATTTGTTTTGAAAATACGTGCCGAGTCTAAAGAAAGCATAAAAGCGCACGACATGTTTCTTCCGTAATTTGAAATGAAAAATTGTTCAAAGAAAATCTTTATTTAATTTCCTTGCATCTTGAACAGTTTCCTTTTGCAAAAATGATAGGTACTTTACACTGCACACTTACCGTCGTAATAACAGGTGACGTGTGAGACAGGTAAAATTTTGCAATGGAACGCGTTGTGCGATGACATTTCTCTGCTTTCTTGCTTCCAGATGTCATATAAATTTATATGTTTAGAAGTTTAAATAACGAAATATTTCAAACGTCTCATAAATTTTATTTAATTATTATACTTAGTTTATTTTATGGTGTTAACTGCCAATAATTAATGGTGGAGATACATTGTATTAATAATTATTGTGTTTTATTTAATTATTAAAACTATACTTTTTATACAGGGTAAGATTTTTTAAATGAAAGTTAAATTAATTTATGAGTTAATTATTCAATGAAACATACTAAAGAACAGTTATTTCCACTTAGTAATTATATAAATTACCATTTTTGTATTGACTGTAATAAATTGTTAATTTTAGATAGGTACGCAATTGAGTGGCTACAATCGAGTCAAAGCTTTTCGTAGAGCTTTTGCGAAAATGATTGAACCTACTGTACCTTGAAAATGTGACATCAGAGGAAGCGCTTGTCTCCGTGTCGCGGTGAGGGTAGTTCTCGTTAACAGAGCAGCCGAAACGAAAAGTTTTAATTAGAAAGGCTGTTTCTGCCAGCTTAGCGAAATAGATTCGGAGTGGTTGAACGTCGCATCTCATACGACAAATTAAACGAGCCCAACTAAACTCATTTGAATACGTACATATGGAAAATTTATGTAAGTACTTATTCTAAATACGTAAATACAGAACATGTAGGTGTTTATCATATAAATCATAATATGGCGAATGTTTTCAAGCTTTGTATGCTCCAACAACGGTTATTTAAGAGTATGCACAGGAAGTTACCTTACTTTATATTATTTTATTTAAAAAAATCTTCGCCATATATCAGAGCTAAATATAGCATCATCTACGACAACTCTTCACATTCACTGCTCTTGTCCCTTGTCACCAGTCACTTGTCGCAGGTTTTTGTATGTGGGACCAACCTTACAATACGTTGTAAATCCATTTACAATCGTTAAGGGGGAGGGTTGTACCTACAGCAGTGGCGAAGACTCCATACTAGGCGATTATTTAAAGCCTACCTTCTTAAGAAAAATATTTTTAAATTTTATATTGACATATTAAATAATTTAATCACATAATAATATACTCAATATGCCCAACAACATCTGTCGTATAATTGTCATAATAATTTTACGATCTTTTTCACTATTTCTATAAGCACCATTTATGGCATGTCTCGAAGGTTTAAAAAAATAAGCGACATCTCGTTTCGCTTCACATATCGTATGGATTATGTTCGCGTGAATCGAAAACTTTTTTTAATTAAATGAAGTTTGTTTCTCATCATTTCAAGACGTCTGCGGCGGCCCATATAAATTGGTAAGCTATTTAAGGATCGCTTACATTTTACTTAAGTGCACATTTATTCAAAATAATTTATAAGATAATTTAAAAAAATAATTTCTATGGGATTCAATCACATATAAATATTGATTGTTGTTAAAAATAATAAATAATTTATCTCGTGATTTTTATTTGTCAGTTAGTTTATTCATATACTAAGACAATTTATTCAGCCAGTTATGTTAGTTGAAATCTGATATTGTATCTAAGCCTGTGTTTTAAATATAGAACTATTCTAAAATGTCTAGTTTACGGGTTAAATTATAAATTCTTATGGAAAAGATTCACAACAACGGATATTTTCAATATATTTTGAGCGTATATTGCGTTTATATTTAGGAAAATACATATTTAAAATTAATTGCTTAATTTTATACCATCAGTGAGCTTTTGAAATTTAACCGGTTTTTGTGTACCTACCTATTCATCAGTAGTTATGTCGGATTATCTTCTTATTTCCCGTAAATACATCTAACAAGACAGTGTACTTTCTCCACAGCCTACCTGTTTCCAAAAGTTACCCTTCGCCACTGACCTACAGAGGCACCTAACGGAAAAATACGAATCAAATTGCAAGTTTAGCAAATAGGTACGGGTCTAGGACGATTTGGCACCGCGAACTGACCTCGGCCGATTAGCCTCCGGTTATTGGCCGCCGGTACAATCGGACACCGACCCAATTGGCCTCCGGGATGATCGGACGCCGGTACAATCGGGCGCCGGCCCAATTTGACACCGGCCCAACTGGCCGCCGGGAGATTGGACGCCGCACCGCTGAATAAAATGCGCAAAGGAAAAGACCTACGTAACGACTTCGTAGAGAAAGTAGACACGACACTTTAATAAATGCTTCTATCTACTTAGTGGTTGTACCTAATACATTTTGCGGTTAATATATTTTTATTATGATAGATAATAATTGTTATTTATGCTTTATGCTGTTTATAAAAGAAAAGAATTCTTTTCTCGCCAGAACTTGAAGATGTGCATAATTAAGTAATTTATTGTGTATACCTACCTATTCATATTAAAAACAACAAACATTAATAATGAATTGGTTAGTTAAAATATTATCTTTCGGCGTTTTCTCGATTTCATGTTATTATAATTGAACTTTATATGTGTATATCACCCGTAAATAAGTATTTTGAAGATTATGAAATTACAAACAATATAAGTAGGTAAACAACTTGAAAGGTATCTACATATTACATTATATTTTTTGTTGACAAACCGAATTTGTAACTTTATTGGAAGTTTTAGTCATTTTTATTTAAGTATAGTATCTATTATATGATGTTTATAAAAATAACGGAACTCTTTCCTCGTCTTTTAAAGATGTGCACAATTAAATTTACGTATTTTGATTTATATTTACGAATCTCTAGGTGTCCTTATAAAGGGGATAATTAAGTATATGTTATGCAAAACTCAACTTTACAGAAAGCGAGTAAAAACACCAAATAAAAACAGTAAGTAACCAAAATATATGTATTCGTATATGGTAATTTTTTTAAGTTTATTAAATGTATATGATTTAAAATACAACCATGAAACACTAAAGCAATTGTTATTTATTTCGTCGTGTGTTTTTTATTTTTTTACCTGTTTCTAGTTTATTAGTTAAATTGAGCCAGTTTGAATGAAAATAATATTCTTTCAGACTTTTCTTAAATTAAAACAATACATCTAAAGTGTGTTTTAGGGTAAATAAAAATATCTTTAAATATTTAAGAAAATAATCTGCTGTATATATTTCAGTAGGTTGATGGATAAATATGTAAAGTTTAATAACACTCACTATTTGCTAAGTCATATTTTTATAATAATACTTACATATGAATTTCTTTAACGGTATTAACTCACAGTGAAGCCTTGATGAAAAGACAGTACCTATATTAAATAATAAAATAAAATAAACACAATATTATGCAGTGCTAAGCAAAATTGATAAATAAAACGACAATTATAATAATACATTTATTTTCAATGACAACCTATTTTAGACAATACATTTTAATAATATAAAAATAAAATGCAGTTCATAAATACACATCGTATGGGTATTTTATAATCATACTTATGATATTTAAATAACATAATATACGTACATATTCATCTCAAAAAACCTCATAAAATGCTTAACAAAATAACATACGAAAACTACACAAAATATTTATTACTTTCCATAAAAATAAAGGAATAAATGGAGCAACCTAATAATACAATATTAGGTACCTTCCTAATAATACACTCGATATGAGTATTAATCGTCAAAACATAATAATAGATCATTAGTAAATATAATCAATAAAAATACTTACTACACTCAAGAGGTGTAAAATTGTCAATTCTGGGAACATAGCAACGTATTGGGAATTTAACGGAGGTTACTAATGAGATACCTATATCAATGATATCAATCTTGTGAAACAAATATTCGATATTATTCTTACATGATACTTTTTTTCCACTTTACTTCAAATACTTTAACTATTCATAATTTATTTGTTAATTTTTTATTATTATTTATTGTTATATTTTTTATTGTGATCATTGACTTAATAGGTAGGTGATAAAGTTTTTACCTACTTTATTGTATGAATTTGTTATATAAGTTAAAATTGACTGCATTCGTTGTCAGTGTGTGTTTACCATTGGTGAGTGCGCATAGTGCATGAAGATGCCGAAAGGTGAAATTAGGGTCGCAAAAACGACTCTCTTGATACGTATCCTCGATTTATGATATTAATATTATAAAGGGATAAAGCACAAAGATTAATCTTGAATAACAAATGAATCAAACAAAACTAAAGTTCAAATCTCAGAATTATCGACTTAAGTTTATTGCAGAATCAAAGAAATAATATTATCTGTCCTATGTAATATTACTAACAACAGAACCATACTATAGGAAAAAGCGTATGACACAAAATAATTTTAATAATAGAAAAATGGTAGGTACATAATAAAAGTTGAGATATAATATGCCTGCACATAGTGGAATGATGGAAGTTGTCTTATACATTTTTTTTACGAATAATGAATTGTGTTTTCAAAGCTGGTTTGGTTCTAAAAGAACATAATATAATAACTTAGATGCAATTTTAATGTATTTTTTAATTTAGTTGACGTAACAATCAAACTTTAATGTAAATGTAGATAAATGAAAATGCATGTATAGATTTAGACTACCTTCATTTTTACATTAACAATATTATTTAAAATAAATTAATTGGATAACAATAAATGGTTGTTTTACTTTGAAGCTAATTATTACAAATATACAATTTTAATACCACAAAGATATACTTAATAAGTAATCAAGTTATTACACAAATAAGGAAGTCAATTTTATTTATTAGCTATCTATGACATCATACCTATCCCTTTTAAATCAATACAGACTATAAATCGGTTTAACGAAGTACCACTGTAAATACAGAATTTGAAAAATATACCTAGCAATAACTAAAAATCTTGGAACGAGTAGCGTTTAAATCATAAATATATTAAATGTTTAAACACACGTCTTTCGCCCAGCAAGCGTAGTAGGATTTTTCAATACTATATTTTTGATTAAGTACTTCTTCTTGAATTATTTACTGAATTGGCCAAAATATTTAAAATTAAAAATATTGTAAAAAATATGCTTACATATATTTTCATTTGCTGCGTCCAACGCAACTAGTGCGTTACCCATCAGGTGGCCATTATATATAATTAGCATGTTATTAAAATGTGGTAATTAATTATTAATTAAAAGGTCCACAGCGAATGGGTTCTTAAAAAACAGTACAACTAAGAACTAAAATTTCATAATATAATCAATACCTATGTAATCTTATCATAATTTATATTAACATTTATAGCAACAATGCATAGGGACCTACTGAAAATACTTAAAAATGTGAAACTTTGGATTTTCATCGTTGCTCGTTTTAGATTAAATGTATAGCATTTAACATAATAATGTACAGTGATAATCATAACTATTTAATAAAGAATTTCAAAAGATATTATGGTACTTAGGTATTAAAGGATTAATCTCACATTTTATCAATATTAAGAAAAGTATGTCGAAAATAGTCAACATAATATATAATAATGTAGGTACAGAATACATGTAGGTACTGAATACGGTATAGTTTGTTAATTGTTATAGACTTATTTTATTTATTACGTAAACGCCTTGATTAATATAAATTGTACCTAATTATTAAAGATCGATTGACCAACACATTTCAAACAATAATATAATATATAATGTAATATGTAGGTACCTTTCAAGTAGTTTACCTACTTATATTGTTTGTAATTTCATAAACTTCAAAATACTTATTTACGGATGATGTACAAACAGTGGCGGCCGGTGATCATAAAATTAGGGAGTGCATGCAAAGACATGCATTTTCCTTTTTGTGGTATTGAAAAAAATCGGCAATAGCCTTCAGAGTGGAGGTAGGCTTATGCTTAAATATATAATACATCTTGGGGGGGGGGGGGGGTTGAGAAACGAAACGACGATCACATTCACCGACAGCATTTATTTATTGTCAAAGTTATAAAGTCCAAGCTTCTGGATATGATAGGTATGATGCAAAAGACATACAAACTCTTTTCGATTTTTATTGTAATACATTTCATATGTGCCAACGTAGTTTCCACGTTTGACACTCCTAACTTCCATAAATTATAAATGATGCAAGTATTTTAGACAATATGTCATTGGTACAAAGCCGTAAACTCCTCATTTGTGTAGCTCCGATAGGTAGTACGCGGGTTATGGTTGGTTGAAGTTCACATAGTGACGCAATTCGGGCATATCTTATACTCCCCTTTCGGTTATTTGCATCCCACATTCTCCGCATATACCTACGCGCTGTATCATTTTGATAAATACTATGGATCGGTGATTTTTAAACGAGATATAGTTATTATCTGTTAAAAAATTGCTAATACTTTGTACACTTCAACTCCAGAATTGCACTCCAAATCGGACTGATTTGAAAGACGTATTCAAAATGAAAAATACTTCGGTAACACGAATACTGTATTTGATAGAATAATTTATATTTCTTTTCTTCAATAATTGACATTGGAAAATTGCTTTGTTCATCTTCTTAAAAAATATTTTATCCTCTTTTACGTTCAAAATAACGCTCATACTCCACATACACTATTGAAATACCTAATATTGTAGAAATTGTTACAATGTAACGCTTTTGTTAAATAACTACTTCTCTTAGAGTAGTATAAGTAGGTACGTAAAAAATTGTAGTATGTATATTATATTATGTAAAGGTTATTAATAGTTTATCAATTACTTACTTACAAGTTTACTTTGCTCTAGGCATAATAAAATTATTTAATTTTTAAAGGTAAAATAATTATAAAATTCGTATTTGTATGTTGAGATTGCTACACCTAACTTAATGAACACAATATCACTCTAATCGATATTTTGATCGATTCAATATTATATGGCAAACAACGTAGCATTTACCTCATACCGTACGAAATAATAATAAAATAATTTGAAATATTACGCGGGAATCTTGTACCGACTTCAAAAGCGTTTGTGAGTTGTTATTATTCGCGCCAGTCAAACACAGCATTGTCGTGAAATGTCGTCTGCGCTCGTAAGCTCAGATTGGGAGGCACAGTGTCCCAAGTGAGGTAAATATTGCACGTTCGGAAATAAAAAAAGATCACAACTGAGCCCACATTATCGGCAGCGTGAAAAAAAAATCATCGCCAGGCGGTTCGATTTCTCTCCTGCACAATTAATACTACGAAGGACGTACCTACGCATACATGCAGGCCGCCAGAAATTACGCGCATTTTATGCGTGCAGACGGGCGACAAATTAAAGATATTTTACAATAATTAATTCATACAATATGTAGGTATTTGAATACGTACTTATTATTACATAGTTACGTAATAATTTGGGAGATCAGTGCACCTTTGCTCCTATACAAGAGCCGTCCCTGTGTACAAATATAAAGTTTAATTATAATAACATGAAATCGAGAAAACGCCGAAAGATATTATTTTCACTAACCAATTCATTATTAATATATATATATATATATATTTTAATATGGATAGGTAGGTATACACAATAAGTTACTTACTTAATTATGCACATATTCAAGTTCTGATGAGGAAAGAATTCTTCTCTTTTTATAAACAGCATAAAGCATAAGTAATAATTATTATCAATCGTAAGCGAAAAATGTATAAGGTACAACCACTAAGTAGATAGAAGCATATTAAAGTGTCGTGTCTACTTTTTCTACCAAGTCGTTATGTAGGTCTTTTCCTTTGCGCATTTAATTCAGCCGTGCGGCGTCCAATCTCCCGGCGGCCAGTTGGGCCGGTGTCCAATTGGGTCGGCGCCCGATTGTACCGGCGTCCGATCGTCCCGGAGGCCAATTGGGTCGGCGTCCGATTGTACCGGCGGCCAATAACCGGAGGCCAATCGCCGGAGGCCAGTTCGCGGTGCCAAATCGTCCCATTCCCAATAGGTGCTTACGTAATTTATCTATGTTATTATAACTACCTACTCTATTGTATGTAAATAAAAGTATTATGAAGTGTAGCTGCAAGCTAAAATGAGAATCATGGTCGGTAAGAATGGGGAGAGGGGGAAAACTAGTTTATATTATCTTATCCTTAGGCAAACCTATTCGGTACTTCCATAGCTCATATGAAATACGCAACGGATAATATACCTACTCATTCGCAATACAATAATTCATTGAGATCCAGTGTTTTATAAAAGTTTTGTTGAATTTTGGCCAACTTGGAGTCTATAATAGGTCTGTGAAGGGTGGCAATCATTAATCATTGAATATTTTGCGAATTTGCCGGTTTTTTTTCACCGCCTTCGTGCAATGCACATTTTGCACACTTGTATGAGGTGGGCCTGCCACTGAATATAGTAATTAGTGGGTGCGGCAGTCTAAAAAAATCAAGAATTTTTATAAGATTCTAAATCTTTGTAGAATAAAGTTGGCAGTGATTTATTCGAGTTGCCTGATGCGTTACGGTAGACTCATTTCCCATTTCATTCCCATTGACGGACTCATTTCCCATGACTAGTAAGTAGGTAGCTACCTATTATATTTACCATTTATTTTTGTCTCGTTGTTTACGAAATCCATACAATCTTTTATGACATCATTTCACTGTTCACGAAGTTCAATAAGTGTTTACAAGGAGATTAATCAATAGTATCAGTGATCTCTTATCAAAATGAGACACGCTTGTGAGATTGAGATGGAATGCCATAACCAAAGTTTGTGGAACAAGATTTCTAGATTTCTTATGACGAGTCCTTTTGGCGTCCTGCCGAGCCGATGTTTTCACATTAAATTTAGTATTTGAATGAAAGGATGGACCTTTTAAGTTGACAGGTTAATGGCATAACTCGAGACACGCATAACGAACTTGACAGCGTTTTATGAAAATTCTTTCTGCTACGGTGCGGATACTACATCACATTAGTTTTTATGACGAATTTTCGAAATTCTTGCAACCCCTTCGGACCGCACTTTTCCTGAGTGCTTTTATATTAAAGTAGAGGAAAAAGTTAAATAATATTATTTTATAAGTACTTATTTCATTTTATAGTGGTATTTTAAAAATGTAAATGCGTCAGGCACAGATTGACTGTTATCAACTTCGAGACACGAGGTAAAAAGATTAGTTAAGGGGTGACGTGCGCCGCGTAGGTCAAAATGGAGCTTTTATTCTATTTTCAAAGCATGATCCTGGACATTCCTTATACGTTGTAGATAATCTATATATATATAATTTCGAAACCGTATTATCCTATATATTTATTTTAAACATTTGATGACTGCATAAAGTATTTTTATTACATAAAATAGTATTCTTTTAAACCTCTCGCTCTAATGTTTTAGAATATAGTCATATTTCGGTACATCCATGTGCAGTGGTGTTAATATTTTTTACATTTATTAATTTTTAAACGCATTTATAAAATCATCAGTATACTTTATATCGACATTATTATAGTGAAATATTTACGATAAAAAATTATATTGATAATCTCTGTGATCCCAAATTTGACAAGAATTAAGCATTTTATTATTCAAAAAATCGGCAAGATTTACACATTTGAAGATAATTCTAAAGATAGTGATTATAAGCTATGTCTTTGACCATTCAAATGTTATAAACATTCTACGAATAATGTTTGCTTTATAATAATTATAGATCTGAGAATAAGGTAGTATTTTTTTGAAATAAGCCATTTCTATTGGCAAATTTACTAACGATAAATGAAGTAGGGAGTAAGACCATGTTAACGCGCGTGTTTGAACGTGTTCCTAACCGATTTTTTTTTAAACGGTTTTTCCATTTTGACCAACGCTGAGCATGTGGGCCATTAAGTACCTACCTAAATTCATTGTTTATGTTATGTTTAAGATTTTTTTATGAATATTCAATAAATATTCATAGAACCATCGACGTGCACACTATATTTTATGCAATACTTGTTCGTAGTTTCCGACAGGTGTGGATGCCCCATTGCAAAATTCCATAAATTCCCGAAACCGTAAATAGTTCACACTAAACTTTGTTAGTTCTACGTATTTGTTTTCATTGAAATATGGCTACAAGTTATAGATGGTGTTAGTTAGTTTTTAAAATCCAATTAAAACCTGCGAAAACCAGACAAGTATAGGTTTTTGGTTTTTTTTACGAAAGAAACACCTTCTCCACTTTTAGGAAAGCCGCCATATTTTTATGTACTTGAGTGAGTATTTAAAAAAATAGTTGTGTAGCCTTAGATAATATTTTTGAAATTCTAGAAACAGTACCTACGCTAGAGAAGGAATTACCAAATCTTATCCCACAAAAAATATCAGACACCCTCGTGTCATTAAAAAACAACAAATTTTAAGGATAGTTTAGGAATACTTAGTGGCGTTAAGTAATAGTAAAAGTGTGATAAATATTCAAGTAACTTCAGGTGCCATATTCTATGAAACAAAAGGTTGTATTAACAGATTTTTGTTTTTACGAGAAGTGGGTGTTAGCCACTTGCTCAACTTTTTAGGTCCATACTCTGACTCTAAAAACACATTGTAAACATGTGATGTTTTTGCCAGACCCAGGATTCAAATCAGGGACATCATAAGCCGACGCGTTATCCGCTCGGTCATCGTGTCATATTGACGACATCAAAAACTTAAATTGCGTTTTCCCTAAAGTGTTCTTTTTGAATATCTATAATACGTAAAGTAGCTAAGCTCTCAGCTACTTAACTTTAATATTAATATCTAATTATATTTTAATAATGAGTGTCTTTATATATTGATGATCAATACCCCGTATCTGACCTATATGACGAAAATGACTTTTCGATGTAGTAAAAACAACAAAAATACTGCCCATCGACATGCGAAATTCCCATAGGTACCTACCTGTAGTTATTTTAGCAAAAATGATACAGACATTTTAGTAATTTCCCGTATCTGAAAATTGCAGGTATACCTCTAATAGCCCGTATCTTACCTCTAAGCTGTCAAGCGTATTGCATGATGTGTGTTGAGTTCAGCTTCAATATGTCACTTTAGAATTATTTAAAAGGTAAAACAGTAAGTAATACAACAAATTTGGATATGTATCTTTGTATCTATACTTTTATCACATTTTATTGGATATCATTATATTAGGCGATAATTATGTGCTTTGCTTTACGGCTTTTTACGTTACGGGTTATTGGCATGCTATGTAGTTACAACATGTGTGAACTAAGTCAGATACGGGATATTAAATATTTAGTTTTCTTAGCTTCCTGCATAATTTGTATAACGTCACTTACGGGAAATTAACATTAGGCCATCGATATATTTTTTAGAAAATAACTACGTATTATTTGGTTGTAACTATTATTGGCCTCAATCAGGTTCAATCTATATTTTATCCATCTCATCTATATCTTGTGCATATTCACATGGTATTTTCACGTGACTACTAAAGAACTCTAAAAGAATATGTTATCGAAGTTAATCAAATGAGAATGTTAAGTGGCGGTGGCAAACGGTTAAAATCGGCGCATAAAAAAAGCTCTTTTATGTGGGGTGGGCCCTTGAAAATTCTATGAAATAGTATTTAAAGAGCTTGTGGCGCACAGTGGGAACTTGTATGGGAGAGGGGCGGGGTGAGGTCAAAGGAAGCCGATATAACATTAAATTTTTAAAACAAACAAACTCAAATGAATTCACTTTTATCGCCTTTCGGTATCGCTCAGAACAGGGGTCCTCAACAGCGGGTAGCGTTCATACGTACAAAGTAGTTAATTCATCCTAACACGTTTCAGTCTCGGAGCACAAGCATTTTCTTGCAATGTCAGCCATTCAGTGTGTGAATCACTCTTGTGGCGTCATTGGAATGTAATATTTGCAACATTAATAAGAAATGAACCCGCCCCAAAAATTGAGTTAGCAAGGAGTACCTTTTTTCAAAAAGAGACGCCTCTTTAGAAGTTAAAACCTTATCTATTATACCTAACAGTGAGTATGGTTTGCTGTTACGTTCTCCCAACCGTTTTCAATGGCACATAGTTATAGACGCTAAATTAGGAGATTCCTCGGATAGGTCAGATTAGCTATATAAATGTATCCTTAAAATTCTTTGGACTGTCAGTTGACAAAATATGTTGAAGTCTTAGGTGAAGACACACGGCACTCCAATTAGCCGATAGCGAATAGACTGAGTAAAGATTGCCTTGGCTCTTGATGGTGGTTGACTTGCAATAGCGAATAGAAGATGATACGAGAAGAAGAAAATCATTATTAATTTTCAAACAAATATTTTCTTAGAACTGAACAACATGAAATAAAGCCTCAGTTATAAGCCAAGCAAAACTGTTTTCATTGAATCTAGGTACTAGTATTTCATACCATTACTGGTATTAATTTTTGCATTGTATGTATTTATTAACAACATAGCTAACTTTGGTTTTCGCAAATAGGTGCACATTGCCATATTAGAATATTACTATTAAAAATGATTTATGCTATGCGCACATGAAAACTTATTATCGGTGCGACAGGTTGTACGTCAGGTGTTCATTGCACAAACTGTGGACACGAAGCTTTGTTGCGGGGGTCCTGCACGCGCGACCTTTGCAATCTGTCGCAATGACAAGTCGTTGTAATGTGCGGCGAGTCTTAATGCAAGACTATTACCCTTTAATTAATTATACTTAGATCATAGACACCAACAAGATTTTTACTTAACATGATTGGTACAATTTTGTTTTGAGTTGTGATTGTATTGTATTAAAAATTCTTGAGTCTATGGATGTATGGATGCGTAACTAAGTGCGTGAAGCGTACGAAACCGGCCAATACCACTTAAATTGTGTGGAAAAGGTAATACTTACATAATATTGTGTTTTCTTCAGTTTTAATACAATTAATCCTCAAAGAATTAACAATGTGTATATATAATACGGTTATACTATTTATTACCAATTAATGCAAACGTCGAACCTAATTAAAATAACAGTATTTATCAATCACTTCAAAGTTCACTCAAAAGTTTTAAATTATGGACTCCACTCATGCGAATAGTAAAATAATATAGTAGTTCGAATCCCATTTAGCCTAATTATATTTTAGTATTTTTTTTAAAACTGTATGTTTCTGAGGCATTAAAATTTTTAAATATGTATGTTGATTAATGATAATATACTTAGCATTGTTAAGCTTTGTGTATATTCAGTATTGAATAAAAGATAATAATGTAATTAAAAATAAATGGTTAATTCTTTCAGTTGCCATGTATATTTATTTATCAAAAATTACTAGTAAATAATATGAACAATATTATATATTTATATATAAGCATGGGGCCTATTAAAATGTATCAAGGTTACATTATGTTATTGTGATTTAAACATACCTGGCTCTCTGCAATGTTTGCAATGATGGAGTGGCCTGAGACGCTCACCTGAGTTTGACAGATACTCTTCTGCGATGAAGTGCGTCGTAAATTGAATGTAAAAAAGTGAGCGGTACAATACCGACCCCCCGTCGCTTCTGAGATGGCAGGTGGATTCAGGTCGCCACAGTTAACTAAAGTGATAATACGTCGGCAGGTCTACAAAGTGATACCTGAAAATATATTAAACCACAATTTCCAAGTAATTGTTACCTTAATATATAAGTAGGTACAAATTTTACCGGTTAGCAAATCCATTAATTTGATGATATGTACTTAATATAATAAGTTACACGTTCACATAATATGTTTTACTAAGGTTGTACAGATAGGCTACTCATCGAGCATTTAAATATAATACTCGTAATAACTCTAATCAGTAATCAGTCCGCTTAGTTTCTGTGTAAATTTGGCTTTGAATCAGCAGGTGGAATTCATAAATAAGTACGATTAGTAGAGATTAGTAGGCTAAGACCAAATCCATGTGCAATGCTGCATGCATTGACGTCGACACTCCTCTGCCGGTTTCCGGTTTGCCCGTCGATCTGGTGTCCAGGTTCAAATACTTGGGTGTCACGGTTGCCGACGATGGTGGTATTTCTAGTGAGCTTGGAATCCGCATGGGTATGGCGGAATCTGCATTCAGTCAACTTGGAGTCGCACTGAGGTCAAAGTTGTATTATGTGAGGACCAAATGCCGTTTGTTCAACGCGTGCGTGCTACCTGTGCTCCTGTATGGCTGTGAGACATGGCATCTTACTAAGCTTCATAGGTCTCCGTTTTTGAGCTTTGAGAATTGATGTCGCCGCCGAATCTTAGGGGTACATTGGAAAGACCGCATTACAAACACCCGAGTTCGTGAGCAGACACAACAGCCTTCGATGATTCACGTAATCACTAAGAGACGTTTTACATGGCTGGGACATGTGTTCCGGATGCCGCAATGCGACACTTTATACCCTTGTGGTACAGCCTCGAGGGTTCCGTCATCGTGGCGGGCCCTCCATCAGCCTACAGCGGTGTTACGAAAGCGATCTACGCGCTGCAGGTCTGGAATGGCGGGAGGCGCAAGAGTTGGTGATGGATCGAGGGAAGTGGCGTGAACTTGTGCTTGCCCTACGCCCCAGCGCTGGGTCGTGACAGGGTGAAAGAAAAAGTAAAGTAGATAATTTATAACATATTTTTCCCCGCACACATGATTATTATTCGAAGGACTCGTATTGTTACCCTTGTGCCCGTAGTCCGTATAATATACCTATAGCAAAGCGACCGCAATATTACATGCCCAACATTTAATACTTAGTCGATTTTTTAGTTTGCTGCATGTAAAATTCCACAATTAGTGTAATTTATTTAAATTACGTTACGCGGGCCGCAAGTTTGCGTTATCTAACTTGTGCAACGTGCTGGGTCGGAAGAAATCAAGAAGGCCCGTACAGTGGTGGTTTATTGCGCCCCTCTGCATGTCGCCGGCTGATCTGATTGATCGATCAACTTTTCCACTTTGGAATGCCGCCAAAGACTCTCGCCGCAACTTATCTCTGATGAACTATTATTGACAAAACTGTCGACAATAAATTTAATTTAAAATAGAGAGGTTGAAAAATTATAACATAGGGACCTTAGATTATAGAAAAATAAATAGACATTCAAGGAATAAGAAATTATAGCCCTTGGTTGTGGATTAGTTTTTTTTTTTTTTAAATTGTCGTTTTGTATACAAGTTTTTCAACAAACTCTGACGTTTCGAAATATAGTGTGGTACTTACTTATGGTGATACGAATCCGATAAATAAGTGATAAATGATATTTAAAAACACCGCTATATTTTATACACCAGCAGCCGTAGCTGATTTATTCATACAACAGATAAGCTTGAATAAGAAATATTAAAATATGTGTATAATATCGTAAAATGAGCAATATTATTTTAAAACAGATGAAATCAAAAATCACAAATCTGGCAACATTTTTACCCACACTTGCAGAATTCTGGCGTGTACGCAACGAAATGTAAGCTAAGCAAGAAATGATTTCAGATTACAGAATAATATAGAATCATCACTGTTTATGAAGTACTTATAAGTGGAAAGTAATCCCATGTTCCTTTTTTTGGTTCCTAGACGTGTTTTGACATCGTTTTATAGAACAAGACGGCATATTTTCCGATTTTCGTGTAGATGTTGACGGCACAATGTCAGTTTATCGACTGACTGCCGTTTTCGTGGCGTGTTGCCTATGCACTTGCTAAAACATGACTCACTAAAATCGGCTATTGCGGAGGGCTTGATAGGGACTAAAATAACTATTTTTATATACCTAACACTTTTGATAGTGAGTTCATAATGTTTTTAGTGTGATTGAACAACACAAATATAGCCAACCGCCCCGCAGCACACTCGGTCTTAATCGAGCGTATCACGAGCCGTTACGTTTGTTTGTGAAGCATAAGAAGCATTTTTTTACCCCAGGGGATGTTTCAGGAGCAGATACCCAAGACTGAGGTCACCACGCAACTCAACGTGGTTTGATTGATTTTACAGAGAAGTTGTAATGAAATATTAAAACAGTGCCCACGGGAGAGAGGGCACGGTGACTATTAAAAAAAAACGATTATACTTAATAAATATTAAGTATACAAAAACAAAGTTAAAACAATACGGACATACAAATTACAAAGTGAAGAGATCTTATGTCCGCAATATGACGACATACTTTTTTTAAACGCAATGAAATTGGTCTCTGTTGTGACTAGGTCAGGCGGTAGATGGAGTTGGTTGGATCGACTTGAGCATCTCTTTCCTCTCGGAGCTCATTCTCGGATACTGATGTGGTTTGCATCCTGTAGTTCTTCGCCACGTAGACATGCTGGTCGGTTGAGAAGTCTGGTTACCTCCAATCGCCATCGCACATTTGGAAAAAACAAATATGTGTGCCTGCCCTTGGAGGATTCCTCACTTTCGCTGCTAGGTCTTCAACGCCGCATCCAGCGTCATTTGACGTGCTGTCCTCTTCCTTAAAGATTCTTTTCAGCATCAAGGTTTGGAGGCAGGGCAAGGTGAAAGTCACCAACAGCGGTCTTCTCGCCTTGAGGATGCACCTCTTACAGATGAACAGTTAAGTTTCCGATGTACCTAATAAATTAATTCCCGGAGTAGCAGCATTGAACGCATTATAATAATATAAAAAAGATTGAGGCCAACTACTATTTACATGCCGAGTTGGTTATTAACTTTATTGTACTGTTATTTGCATAGAAAGCTATTTGCAATTTAACGTGATTGTTCATGTAAATAATGACATTCATTCTATGATTCATAAAAACCTATTTTACAACGTTTTTATTAGGTCGTATTCTTATTTGTCCGGTGGTTGTTTATTCAGTACAAATCTTGCAATCGATTTTTAACCAACTTCCCGACTAGCCAGACATTTGAAACTTTTAGAATATATTAGAACACGATGCCGATGCATTTTTTAAAAATACTTTTAGCCATCTTTAAGTAGAATTGAATTCATTTTCAGTTAATTTTGTTTTGTATGAAAGTTATTTCGGAAGGAATCCGTAATCCAATCCACTATTATTGGTTGCTAGGGGAGGGGTCTGGGGTCCTAGCAACTAAATTATTAATATATACTTGCGTTACTATAGAAATCAATAATGGAAGTCAAAATGACATTTCAGTATTATTTCTA
Organism: Rhyacophila brunnea; assembly: GCF_057557595.1. Classification (NCBI taxonomy): domain Eukaryota; kingdom Metazoa; phylum Arthropoda; class Insecta; order Trichoptera; family Rhyacophilidae; genus Rhyacophila; species Rhyacophila brunnea. The sequence continues at coordinate 41,417,524 of NW_028232796.1, read as the reverse complement.
TCAAGTACAATTTTTTTGATCGTTTAAGCCGTATTTTAGGTCGTATTCTTATTTGTCTTGTGGTTGTTTATTCAGTACAAATCTTGCAACCGATTTAACTAACTTCCCGACTAGCTAGACATTTGATACTTTTAGAATATATCAGAACATGAGGTCAATGCATTTTTTAAATACTTTTAGCCATCTTTAAGTAGAATTGAATTCATTTTCAGTTCATTTTGTTTTGTATGAAAAGTTATTTCGACACCATTATTGGTTGCTAAGCGGATGCACCTAGCAACTAAATTATTAATATATACGTGCGTTACTATGGAAATCATTATGAATGTCAAAATGACATTTCAGTATTATTTCTATCAAGTACAATTTTTTTTGATCGTTTAAGCTAGTCAAGTCAAGTTTATATGATTCAACAGAAAATTTAAAAACATTATATATAAAAAGTTCTTTTTATCTTGTAATTATTTTATACTTAGAACACTGATACGGGGCGATAATATATCAGCAGGGTATTAGGTCAGTGATTTCCAACGTGGGGAAATTTGAATGTTTTGGGGGGCAAAAATGTCATCTTGAAAATCATTTGAAGACGAAGCATAGCACAAGGGTCGCACTAATTTTTTTCCAAGTTGTACATGTAACATTGTAACGTAATATACACATTTACTTACAAAAGTTAAATTAAAAATAGTATCGCCTATGTGCATTTTTTTATTTGAAGCAATTCATTTTTTTTCAGAATTAATTAGGTAACTATAAAATTTTGATAGGGGGGGAGGGGGCATGGAAATTTTTGAAGCGTTGAAGTGGGGCTTGGCAGAAATAAGGTTGGGAAACCTTATGTAACCTATTGGAAACCTAAATATATTACCTACCTAATGATGAGGTGATATAATCTGCGAAATCATTTGCAGCTAATTCAATAACTATTTGTCTTTATCAACAATTTAAGAAAATATTAAATTAATAATACGATAACATTATCCAGAGGTGGGATTAGTGAGAAGGACATGTTGCTCATAAGTCAGTTTGTCAAATCTAGTGGACATAATATGTGTCATACTGAAATTTTAGAACATTAGAAGATATTATATTTTTGATTGGAGTTTTTGACTATCTACCAGAAATTTAGTAGAGCTGTCACCATAAAGTGATTTTTTTAACTGTCAAAAATAAATATAATTCGTCTCTCGATCTTTAAAATGAATTGATTTATTTTTATTAACTGGTTTTAAGGTGTTTGGTAACACGAATTTCTTTTTAAATTTGAGACATCTAACGACGTTGTGATAAGACATACATTTGAATTAAATTAGCTTAAAAATAATTTTGCCAAAACATAACTAGATGTCGCTACAGAACAGTAAAACATTGAATGTAAATATTAAATTCATAATGTAAAAGTCAAAAAACCAATAAAAGCTTAATAATAATTAAGTATAAATAATTTGGAACACCTCGGAAATATATATATTAGAAAAATTCATTAATGTACATATGAAAAAATAAAAAAAACATAGTTTACCAGAATGTTGAATTGTGTAGGTAGTTAGGTGAAGTCTTTACTAAGCCTTTCTACCAGAGGCACCTAGCGGAGAAATATGAAGATTGCAATTTGAGACGTTTTTTTGATAATTTATACTTTCAACTGTATTAATTAATAAATATGTAGGTATCTGAAAACAATATTTTTTTTTATTTTAAGTCAAAGATAAACCTAAAATTTAAGAAAAATTTTATAAAATGTGAATTTTGTTTACGTCCTCATCTTATTAAAACATATATTTTATGGTTATATTTAATATTAAAATTTAGTTTATTAAGTTTTCTAAGCATCGTCTAAGAGATTTTTGACTAATTTACTTATAGTTTTAATATGTTTTATATTAATTTAAAAAACATCGATTTTTATTTAAATATAAATGTGTATAACTTGAAATTATTTTTATGTACTTATATCAAATCGAGCATCAATATTGTGACTATACTCAAATAAGATTTGATAATCGTAGGTTAATCTTCGACTTAGATTTAAAAAAAATCTTTTTAATGTTTTACCTACTTTACCTACATAACATTTATTAATTAATACAGTTTAAATTGTAAATTATCAAAAAAATGTCTCAATTTGCAAGCTTCATATTTCTCCGCTAGGTGCCTCTGGTAGAAAGGCTGAGTAAAGACATCACCTTAATAAACGCCTCCATACTATACATTGGTGGATGCCCGTAAAAAGATAGTTTCCGTGTCGAAGTTAAGTGGACAAAACAAGTCAAGATAATAAAATTTGAACTACTAAGTGTTATAATTATATTATTGTTTTATTTTAATTAGGTGACACAATGTCTCAATTAAGAATCAAAACTTCATGCTACCGAAGTATTGCAACACGATAACCTAACAATCTAATTCTGGTGTTAATTGTATACAAGCCCTCCGCATGAGCAGATTTTAGTGAGTAATGTTTTACCAAGTGCATAGCCAACACGCCAGTGTTGCCATAATATAATTTATAAAAACATCGCTTGTAAAATTATAACATTTTAATAAATATTCAATATCTGGCAACACTACGACACGCAACTGTCACACATATTTTCGAATAACCCAGGAAATGGTCGCGGAGAAAGCGTGAAGGGGGCGAAGCAAGTGCGTGAAAAAGTTCGTCATGTTTTGAAGGACAAACACATGCAATAGCTCTATCTATATTTTTCTATAATCTAAGATTGTATAATAAAATTACATTTATTAATGTTTGAAATAATTAATATTAGGTTGTATGGTGTTCAAAAGCAGCCCAATATCCACTGCCTTTTCACATACCTACGTAGATAGCTACCTTGTTTATTTTGATGGAAGAGAAACGAGAATAATATGAGTTTGATTAGTGGAAATGGAAACCTCGGTTTATCCACTGCTAATACAGCATTCTCGCTAATAACTCAAACTAAAGTATGGATTGTGGCTCAACATTGAACCAATACGATACTCACCTCTAGATAAAATATCCGTTGCCGGGACTGAAGGAATGTTACATTCTCCGTATACATCTAATACCAGTGGCGTAAGTACCGATAAATATAAATAAAAACAATTTCAGAATGCTTAGTTAAATAATGTGTTTATTTATTCAATAAAAATGTCTCATGAATATAGTTTTAACTAATTTAATGATAGAATAATTACAAGATAAAAAGAAATTTTTATATAAGTAGGTACAACGTTTTTAAATTTTGTGTTGAATTATTATGCTCAATATGCTCAAACTTGTACTTGAAATGAAGTAAATAAAAAAACAAACAAACAATTAATATAGAATACTGAAATATCATTTTGATTTCCATAGTAACGCACGTATATATTAATAATTTAGTTGCTAGGACCACCACCTTAGCAACCAATAATAGTCTTTTACTTTTTACGGATTTTTCTGAAATAAATTTCCATACAAAACAGATTTAACTCAAAATGAATTCAATTCTGCTTAAAGATGGCTAACATATAAAAAATAACTATTAAAAGAATGCATTGGCATCGTGTTCTGATATATTCTAAAAGTTTCAAATTTCTAGCTATTCGGGAAGTTAGTTAAAAATCGATTGCAAGATTTGTACTGGATAAACAACCACCCGACAAACAAGAATACGAGCTAAGAAAAACGTGGTAAAAATACAAAAGACAATGTATCAACGTGTAAAGAATATATTATTTTCAATATTTAAGTCTTTATCATAATAATATATGTAGTAAAGTTAGTTTGTCAAGTAAATGAAATGCGATTTAAATATTACTGGAATATTTGTGGACATTCAGGACGCAAGAAATTGCGTTTAACGTTACTAAAAACTGCACATTTCATATTTATATCTTATTAATCTGTTGTGTTCGGTACCTACCTATAGAAAGATTTTTGTCCGCTGGAGTTTTAAAAAAAACGATGTGGATTTATCACAAACTGAATGTATTTATATTTTATACATAATATATATAATATAATAAATATATTTTATATATAATAATAATATATATTTTTGTGATTTTACCGAGGCATTGACTGCGACTCGCTGTCATATCGCCTCTTCGAATGTAAATTATTACCCAAAGCATAACAACCGAACTAGTAATATTTAAAAGACCAAGGAGATCCAATTAAACCATGGTATAATTAATATAAAATTAAAATGATAAATAGTTTGAATTCATGGATTTATTTGGAAAATTAAAATTAGATTGTTATTCTATCAGGCCTCTACGTCGCTAAGCACGCCACTGCAGTGACATCGACCAGAAAAAGAAACGCTTGCCTTCACTTGAAATAAATTAGAAATCATAGTAGTTGTAATGACGCCTCTATTTTGGAACTCTCGGATAAGGCATGAAGCATGAGGCATGCGGCATGAAGCATGGGGCACGAGGCAAGTGGCAGACGCAGCATAAATATTTGATTGTGTTTTGAATTATTGAGCTCGCGCCAAAAGCCTTTTGCTCTCGGGTCCTCTCGGGGACTTTTAGGCTTATTAACCGCAGCTCTGTCAAAGGACTCCCGTTCCGAATCCTTACTACATCCACTACCACTACATCGACCTACACGCAATACTATGCCAAACTTCACTTCCAGATTACTAGCACTTCCCAATTAATTAACCAACGAAAGGATCACGCAGACTACATAGATATGCGATGCAACATTATCTAATCGACACATCATTCATAATATTCTGTCGTTTCAAGGTTTGTTTAGTTACAGCGTTACACAACTTTTTGTAAAATAAATCGATTCAATCAGTTTGCTTTGTAATCATATTGTTCTTTGTTTGGAGTAGGGGTTACAATTAGGGTTGCCAACTTCACATAATTCGGGGAACTTTTCCGAAATCACTGTCGGTGTTTAAAGCTTTTTTTTAACTCTTCCAGCCAATTTTTTTTCCGGAATATTTAAAGTATTGCGTCAAAAAAATATATGGAATATTTAAATTTAGTTTAGATTGACAGTCGAGAGTTTAAGGGTTTACGTTCATTTCCCGTTTCGTTTCCGGAAAATTATAGAATTTACCTTTATTGTTTTTTTTTTAAATCCGGGATATTGTGAATCCCCGGTAAGCTCCAACCGGGATCCTGGACTACGGCTTTAATTACGGGACGGTCCCGACCAAACCGGTGCAGTTGACAATCCTAGTTTCAATCCTGGACATTTTTTTAAATTTCGGAATTAACATTATTTTTAAACCCGGGATTGGACAATATTTTGTACGGACGAAGATATGTTTTCATACATGGTAACTTCAAAATATGTAACATTTATGACTTAGGTACTTATTTAAATAATATTAGACATTTTACAATTGATTTATATTATATCTATGTCGGTATGTACCTATATTTTTGTAGATCCCAAAACCCGAAATAATAGGTGATAAATTTTATGGATTTTGTATGGAAAATGTTTACATTAATATGTACAATTAATAGTAAAAACATATAGGTAGAATGGTGTCAAATTCTTCTAGCAGTATAGGGGACTCATTTAAGTATTGATATCGTTACTTCCAATTAATGACAGTAACACCGTTCCAAAGTGATTTCGTCGTAACCGTTATGCCTGGTCCACACCGGCAACAAGTCGCGCGACAACTCGTTAAATTTTACGATAATTATCATAATTGCTTAAGAAATTTTACGATAATTATCATGCTTATCGTAAAATTTAACGAGTTGTCGCGCGACTTGTTTTCGGTGTGGACCCGGCATAATGCGAGAAGAATCTGTCTTTCCTCTATCAGTTATTAAACAGAATTAAGAACCTACCTATCTGCTTCTTGTTGCGTCATCCCCCATATATACCTTGTTGCTTGGTACTTATTACCTATATACATATAATTCACCTAAATATGTTGTAATATTATAATATATCATAATATCATCGCCTTGTTTCTTATTTGATGTAACGGATTTTTTTTTTGAATTTTCAGCATTTATCTCTTTAAGTATTTTATAAATCGGCTTAAGTTTTCCATACCCGGAATTTTACTTTGCCATTTTGCCAAACTAAGTTAATCAAAAACTAATAAATTCACGTTAAAACTGGGGTGAGCATTTGTTGTCTTCTTCTTTCAAAATTTTGCACTGAGCTTCTGAAATTACCACCGTCAGCAGTCTCTGAATACTCCTGCACGCCAAGAGCTCCAACGCGTCAGCCCTAGGTTAAAGTGCGTTTCTGGAAAATTGTAGTTACGTATGCAGTTCAAAGTGTCACAGTTTATCATGACTTGTTGTATCGGAAACAGGTTTCCGTGTAGCATTACGATAAAAATATGACACGTTGTTCATGGAGCATTCCACCGCAAAGTAAGTTGTACGCACCTATGTGTTTTTTAAACCATGTCAGTTAATAGTAAGACCATATGGGCCTCCACAGCGTGGACGTTGTAGTCACATTTTTATGATTTTACGAGAACCACTTGCTCAACCTCACACACTAAAAATAACATGTACCCACGACATTACATGCTGACACTTACTTGACTAGCCTGGTCATTGTGGGCATTAAATATTTCAAACCAGACACCTAGATACCGTGGATATGTCCTGTGCATTACATTATATGTATAAAATAAAGTTATTGGAAGCAATGGCTACACGATTTTACTATTTTTTCAACTCTCATATAGGATATTATTAACTAAAATTTTGATATATAATTATCTACATTGTGTATTCGGTGATTACCTATATCTTTTTATGAATTTGATAATAATATTATTTGTAGTTATAATTGATTAACGAATTCAGATTGCTATGCTTATCTTCTTCTTGGTCGTGCACTCATGGCTGAGGATCGTGACCACATTTAAATTTCGCCATCCTTTGAGCGACCAAGACTTTCCATCCTTCTCGATCTTCCGCTTCTCTCAGGGCAGAATGGATGGTGCCCCCAGTCAGCTCTTTCACTTGGTCGCTCCATCGTGCAGACGCTCTTCCTCTGCTTCGCCTTCCCTGGAGGCTACCCAAAACTACCAGTCTCTCCAGGTTGTCCGGTCCGCGCCTGACAATATGTCCAAAAAACTGCAGAATTCTTCTCAGACATATCGTCGAGAGCCGTTCCTTTATCTCCAGTTTCTGGATGATTGACTGGTTCGTCCTGTGCTCCGTCCAAGAAATGCGAAGCATTCGGCGCCAACACAACATCTCAAAGGCATCAATTGCCTTCCGTTCTCTTGCCTTCAGGGTCCACGACTCGACTCCGTATAGAAATATCGAGAACACTAATGTTTGCACAAGCATCATTTTTGTGGCAATCGAAATTCCCCGATCCTTCCATGAAGTGGTAAGGCGTGTCATCGCATTTTTTGCAATCTGTGTGCGCCTTCTTATTTCCGCTTATTACTTATTTCCATTCTTCTTATTCTTATTTCCAATATTACTACTTACCGCCGACGCGAGGCGACTGTTTTTGTGTGCTCTCCTCTTATCCTTAAAATTGACTGAATTTAATTCATTTAAATTTAGAAATGTCGACTGTAAGCAAAGCAGTTCAGTGTAATGGTGAAGATCTGCAAGATGGCTGCACCAAATCGTGTGTTAGTGATTGTGGAATTATTGCTAAAAAAGTTGAAGAATTAGAAGAACGGTTGAATAAAACGTGTACCTGTCAGTTGGTGTGCCCCCCTCCGGCCCCGCGCGATGCACCGCCCGCCGCTTACCGAGCAAGCCGAAATCCAACAAATCGGTAATTAGCGGTAAAACAGAAATCAACAACAACTGCGACTCTATCTAATACGATGACGTCCCGAATAACCAGGTCACACAAGGTTTTAGATAACATCAGTAAAAAGTCTACGACCGAGATCTCAAAAACGTGGGAAAGTACTTCAGATCCAGAGCGTGACGTCATAGACATTTCGGCTGTTGGACGATCTACTGAAGACGGAAAATGGTCTACAGTAGTGAAGAAGAAGCGACCAGCGGCTGTCCGTGGCATCTTAGGCGGAGGAGTGAAGGGGAGCGATGTAGTTAAAAACTACCACTTCTACCCCTTTCACCCAGAGACGTCTGCTGCGGATATGTCTGATTATTTAAAAATACTTGCAAATTGTAACGCCCAATTTACAATTGCAAAGCTAAAGTCAAAAGGGGACTATGCATCTTTTAAGATAGGGATCCCTGTTAAACTGAGTACGTTGATTCTAAAGCCTGATAATTGGCCACGTTACTCATTCATTAAAGAATGGGTGTTAAAAATTGAAACACCACGGCTGCCAACCAGCTGACTTAACAATGAAAATAATAATTGCCCAAGGCAATTATTGTTCTACTACCAAAATGTACGTGGCTTAAAGACAAAAGCTGTCGATTTTTTGAGAAATGTTTTGGCTGACGACTATGATGTCATAGGGTTAACTGAAACATGGCTCAATGACAGTGTTTTTAATCGCGAATATTTTGGAAGTGAGTACTTAGTCTTTAGGAGGGATCGAGATTCCGGCGCAGGCCACAGGCAGGGTGGAGGCTGTCTTTTGGGGGTTAGAAGCATGGAGGGGTTGAAGGCCTAACGTGTCCATGCTTTAGAGACTCCAAATGAGGACCTTTGGGTCAAACTAAACTGTGATGGAGTCACTATTTACGTTTGTGTTGTATATTTTCCTCCAGCCAGTGACGTGGAGGTGTATAAATGTTTTGTTGAGAATATGCTATCTAGTGTCAACTTGATTGACAGAAGTATTATTGTGATGGGAGACTTTAATCTAACTTCAGCGCGCAACGGTGAAAGGGTCAATAGTGACCTGGAATTTATGTGCGCTGTTTTTGGATTTTCTCAGTACAATAATATTTCTAACTCTAATAATGGGCTTCTGGATAGGGTATTCAGCAACATCAATTTGTCAGTTTCCCGATGCATGTCCCCTCTTGTACGGGAGGATGACTATCATCCTACTTTGGTTTTTTTGCTCAGGTTTTGGTCGATTCCCCCTCTACGAACTGAAATACCCTCACATGAAACCGATCGGTGCAGGAGATGGAAGTTTGAAGGTGGAAACTTCAAGTTGCTTTACTCATTAATGAGTGAAGTGGATTGGAGTGAGTTGCTCGGGATTTGTGATGTAAATGAGGCGGCACAATTCTTTTATAATACTGTATATAATGTGTTTATGTTTATGTTTTGTGTGATAATACTCTTACAAGACCCGAAAGATCTCCAAGGTAGAATGCAAGAACTCGCGGATGTCAGTCAAACGGTCGGTCTAAAGATAAATGTCTCAAAGACAAAAGTGATAAGGACCTGTTTTTCGGACCCAGCGATTATCTGTATTTCTGGCACCCAACTCGAGCAAGTCAGCAGCTAAATCTATCTCGGACAGCAGGTGTCCATAGACGGAAGCATGCACGATGAAATTGCTCGAAGAACAAAGCTGGGATGGAGTGCTTTCGGACGTCTGAATAGTATCTTCAAGAGTGACCTACCATTATGTCTTAAGCGTAGGGTGTTCAACCATTGTGTGCTACCCGTGCTCACGTATGGCTGCGAGACGTGGACCCTCAACACGAGAGATGTCCAAAGGCTAAGAGTCACACAGCGAGGCATGGAGAGGTGCATGTTGGGCATCACGCGAAAGGACCGTAAGAGAAACGAATGGGTTAGGAAGCAGACAAGAGTACGCGATGTAATAGACGTTGCCAAACAGCTGAAATGGAGATGGGCGGGGCACATTGCTCGCCGAAAAGATGGCCGCTGGACAAATGCCGTCATTCAATGGTACCCAAGGGGTACAAAACGGCCACAGGGTTGCCCTGGATTGACGAACTGGTAAAGTTCGGCGGAAATACGTGGCAGCAAACGACACAGGACCGAGAGAGTTGGAGAAAGCTTGGGAAGGCCTTCATCCAGCAGTGGATTGACCCCGGCTGATGATGATGATATAATGTGTTTGATGAATGTTTTTCAAGGAGGTCGCCATGTCGTGGTGGAAGGCGATACCCAAGGTGGTTTTCTCGAGAGATTATTGGGGACCGATTAAGAGGTGACCGGACATGGAGTGGCAGAAGCATTTGCTGGTCACTTCAGGTCTGTCTACGCAAGTAGTATTTATTATTTGGATGTTGCCTCCACGTCGAGAGAGCCATCATGCGGTGCCCAGTCCATTGATATTTTTCCAGTTGATGAGAGTGATGTGTTAAAATTTATTAAAAAACTAAAAAATACTCACTCTTTGGGACTGATAACGTCCCTACATTTTTTTTAAAGGGGTGTGTTGATTTGGTCAAAGGCCCACTTGCATATATATAATCTTATAATGGAGACAGGTATCTTTCCGGAAACGTGGAAGATGTCGAAGGTTATTCCAATCCATAAGAGTGGTACAGAGTCATCAGTAAAAAATTACAGGCCGGTAGCTGTTCTCTCTTCACCAGCAAAAGTTCTTGAGATGATCATGCACAACATGATTTCTCCAAAAATTGAGTCATTTAAATGAACAGCATGGTTTTAGAGCAGGCCGATCAACGGAAACTAACCTGATGGTATTAACCAATTATGTGTCATCGGCCCTGGATAGAGGCCACCAGATTGACTGTTCTTACAATGACTTCTCGAAAGCATTTGAAAAAGTCGATCATGATGTCCTGATGGAAAAACTTCAACTTATTGGATTGTCTGATCGATTTTTGAAGCTATTCAGGAGTTATTTTAGGAACCGTCAACAATACGTATCGTACGGCCTTTATCAGTCACAGACCTTTTACACATTTTCTGGTGTCCCTCAGGGCTCAAACTTAGGGCCGTTGCTGTTCACGATTTTTATAAATGATATAGCATTGGTAATAAAAAATGCTATGTTTTTGTTGTTCGCTGATGACTTGAAACTCTTTTTGGAAGTTGTCACCTTGGACGATTGTCGTCAGCTCCAACTTGATATAGATAATATATAAGATTGGGGCAGGCGTAACAAACTAGAATTCAATAGTGATAAATGCAATCTTTTGTCGTTTACCAGAGCCTCAAAAGTGTTGTTTTTCCAATACTCGATGCATGGCAGAGTTCTGTCACGAATATCATCTGTAAGGGATCTTGGCATTACGTTTGAGAGTAAACTGAAATTTATTAGCCATATAGTTACCATTTGTTGGGCTTCGTCATGCGTACTTCCCGGGTCTTTTCGGATGTTACGATATTAAAACTTTTATTTAATTCTTTAGTTCGAAGCATAATTGAGAGTGGGTCTATTGTTTGGGCACCGCATCAGTTGAAGTATGACCTTATGGTGGAGAGGGTTCAGAAGAAATTCTTGAGACTCCTTTATTTGAGATTGTACGGATACTATCCGTGGCTTTATCCAACTGACTTTCTCTTAGGCATGCTTACATACTGCAGTTTGCAATTTAGAAGAAATATTTATTTAACTACATATTTTTTTCGACTTATGCGAGGTATAAATGAGAACTCTGCCATTCTGGGCAGTGTTGACCTGTGTGTCCCTGATAACTATCTTAGAAATAGAGAAAATCGGTTGTTTATTCTCCCAAGGTGCAGAACCAACCTGCCACTGGTAATGCCAATTGGGAGGGCGATAACTATGTTCAATGAAATTGCTTCGGGTGTTGATATATTCTACCTACGTGAGGATGAGTATAGGTGGACGTTATTTTATAAATTTTTAAAATAGGGTCTGCTTAACTCATCCGGTGTATTTCCATGTACCTATATAATTAATATTTTTGTATGTACATATTTCTACTGTTTAATAACATACTATCTATCTCTTTTTTATGTCATGTTGTGAACGCCTTAAACTTATTATTTGTAATGTCCACAATATGTAAAAATAAATAAATTGAAATTGAAATTCGTATTATATGCTCTCCATATATGTTATATAACTGGGGAGATAAAACACATCCCTGACGAGCTCCCTTCTCGGTTCGAAAACTCTCAGAAAACGCACTATTTACTCGCACTTTTGTGTGGCTATTATTAGTTTTTGATGAGACAGGTAAGGTGTGATGGAACTCCCATTTCCAGAAGTACTTTCCACATACAGTTCCATCTTACGCAGTCGAATGCCTTCTGATAGTCAATAAAGCATAACATCATAGGGGTATTAAACTCTCTGCATTTTTAAATTAGTTGTCTGATGTTTAGAATTTGCTCTCGAGTTCCCTTGCCCATAACAAAACCAGCTTGTTCCTTGGGTATTTGTCGGTCGATGAAATGCTTCAGACGTCTGCTGATTATATGTAATAAGATCTTGCTTGCATGTGGAATAAGTGAGATTGTTCGATAGTTTTCACATTTACGTGAGGAACCTTTTTTGTGCAGGGGGATCAAAATTGACTCTGCCCAGTCCTTGGGCCATACACCACTTTTCCAGATCATGTTGCATAATTGATGTATGATTCTTTTTCCGTCATCATTGACCTTTTTTAAGGCTTCTGCAGATATGCCATCGCCTCCTGGTGGCTTGTGGGTTTTTAGTCTTTTTATCGCCTCTATCACTTCACTAAAAAGTAGGATACTTACGTCAACTACCTCATCATCCTCTTCTGTATCTCTGTATAGGGCTTCACAATATGTTTTCCACCTTGTCGTGATCCTATCCCACTCCATAAGTAGTGTGCCGTCCTCTTCCTCGGTGGCCCAGTTCATTTTCTTTCAATCTCCTGTGATTTCTTTCACTTTTTGGAAAAGATCGCGAGTTTCTACTCTGACAGCATGCTTATATTGCATCTTATATGAAGACTATTCCGGTCAGATGTACGGACTTGTCAGATGTCAAATTATCGCAACCGAGCTTATTATAAAATTATATTTTCATTTAGTAATATATATATATATAATATTATTTGGTACTGTTTGGTTATCAGGAATACAGCGGAAATCACATTTTTAAAATAACCGATAAACTGGATTATTTGTTAGGTTAACCTAACCCAGAGGTCGGCAAACTCTTGAACCAAAAGAGCGAAATATGAGTGGTACAACGGTTAAAAAAAATTTCGAGAGCCATTCGTATATTTTTATAAATATGATTTATTTAAATGAATTAATTACATTTTGTAATTGTTTATTTATTAAGTGAAGAAGATTTCCCGAATAAAACTAACGTAAATACTTAATATTATGTTTTTATTGTTGACATTATAAATATAATTTTTACAGAATATGAATTAGGTACATACAATTTTTACGCATTCCTTAAAACTAATCTGAACAATGACCTCCCTTGCATTTCTTTGGAGAGTGTGTATGTTTGGTGGTATGTAACTTGTAGTTTTTAATTTCAGGCGCGACTCCAAAAATTCTCATCGGTTATTTGGCTTCTCTCTGGCTCTCTCTTTATATTGTCCATGTTTGAAAATGATTGTTCTCATACATATTATTATGTAGACTCGAATATGAGTTCGGAAAGCTAGTCCATAATAATATGTATTAAAAATCGTGGTATCTACTTTATGTAGATCTTTTAGAGCGCCCCACTTGTGTTGTGAAATTAAATTGCATTTTTCTCTCTCCAAATCCTCAATTTTGGTGGCAAGACCTACAAATTTTGAGCTCCATAATTATTTGCTTGTTAAATCCACCAATAAAATTGAATTTCAAAAGTGCTCGTGTCAATATCAAATGGAGAAAAATTTGATTTGTCGACTTTTGCAATAGGCAGATTTAAACAACAACAATCATACCTTTTTGCATCAACCATCATGGAGAAAAACTTAGTGTAATAATGTCATTATATAATATAATAAGTGTACAAAGCAATGACAAAAAATGAACATTGTGAATTTTGCAAAAGTTTTTGTAAAAATTGGGAATTTGGCAAAGAGCCGCACGCCAGTATCCAAAGAGCCACATGCGGCTCGCGAGCCTCGGTTTGCCGACCCCTGACCTAACCTAACCCAAACTAACAAATAATCCAGTATATCGGGTATTTTAAAAATATGTTTTCCGCTGTATTCCTGATAACCGAACAGTGCCTATTATTTTCTTCCAAGTTAACTTTAACTTTAGTTGTGGTTGATGAATATTTAATATTATTATATAAAAGTATTTTATAAAAATAGTTGATTATTTATTAAGAAGATCCATTGAATGAAAAAACTAATCAGTAGACAATAAAACTAAACTGCCAGTAAGTAAATCCGCGCCCCTTGTCACTTCGAAATAATGTGAGGGTAGCAAAGCAACGTGGTCGGGCAGTCGCGCTCGTATCGTATTTCAGGCTAAAGTACCATCGCGGGACTCCTATCCGCAGCCGTCCTAACAATGATATACCATCGACGACCTCCCGCGGAATTTAAATTACTCATAATGTGGTGAATCTTTTGACAAAAGCTCTATCTTGTACGAGTACGTCACTTGCGCGACGTTTTTTTTTATTAAACTAAACTTCTATTGTAAGTCGTTGACACCGGTCATACAATTGCATACCAGTGGCGAAGACTCTATATTAGGCTATTATTTAAAACCTAAATTCAATTAACCTAAAGACATTAAAACAATTAAAGGTTAAACAATTAACAAAACCATCTGTATTTAAGTATTGCGTCTAGGTTTTACACAAACTGATATACTGTAGATATCTAAGTCTATCAAATCTTCTCATAAAGTATGCAAACAGAGGCTTGTTATAATCCAAAGTTTTTTAAAAAAACTTCTGAGAAAAAATATATATACCTATAACCAATAGAAAAAATCTTTTTGAAAAAAGTTAGACACCCCGCAGGAATCGAACCTGCATCTCTTGGATATCGCGCCATTGCACATAGACGACTATGCTAAAGGCGTCATACTTAATTGCGACAAGTTTTAGCTAATGGTTTTTAATACTCTTTGAAGCGCTTTCCAAATTGAGCTACTATTAGCGATCGGCTTTTCGTGTTTTAAATCAAAGTAGGTATTACTTCAATTATTAACCGACATCACGGATCACTCCAAGATTTTTTGTTGTAACTTACTTGAACTTGATAATAATTTTTAATTAACCATTTTTTTATTCAACGAATAATTCACAAGATTTAAGAATGTAACATTCTAATTATTGAACATTATTCTAATGATCTAATTATTCAAGATGGTGTTCAATAATGAGAATGTTACATTCTTAAATCTCGTGAAATTAGTTGAATATAAAAATAGTTAACCAAAGTTTTTTGTATGGAATTTGAATCGATTTGTCCTCGGGTTCTCAGAAATGTCTTATTCGTTATATGCTACCCATGCTTCCAACGACAGATCCTACATACCTTTGCGCATATTGAGTAATGGCTGTTATTGTACGCACAGTAATCCGAGTTCCCAACAGCCTACTGGATAAGAGGGCCGACTAAAAAAGCCGTAGATTTCATAATCCACGTTCGGTTTCAGATAGGGAAACACTTTTCTTGTAAAATATCATATGCATGTTGTTTTTTTGTAGTTAAATATATTATTTATCTTATGTTCAGTAAATTGTATTAAATTTAATACAGCTCGCGAAATCCCGGTTGATAATCACTGTCCAAAATTGTCATAAACTCGCTACCTTCTAACATCGTTATCTACGACTAAAAATCCATGCTGATATACTCATTTCATCAAAAATCACCTTATTTATAATTAATTAAGAATCCGATTGTAAAAATAAATAACCACAATCGTTTAACATATCCGTTTATCAATATTAAAAGAATTTCTAAAAGCTTCGGCGTTTATTTGGTGATAATTCATGATCATTTATAATAACTAAACACATTTTATAAAATAACTAGCTGACCCGGCAAACGTTGTTCTGCCATATAAATTATTTCTAGTGAATATTTTGGTTGTTAAATAAAAAATCACGAATGTATCGTAAGTGTGTGGGGATGGGATCTATGACAGAAAGAGGAATAGAGCGCTGTAGACGATGACCGCCGATAAAAACAAAAAAACATCAACCATTCATTTTCTCAATTCAAAATGAGTTTTGATGTTCATAATGAATGAATTACCTGTGACAGGATCTCTATTAATGTTTATGCAATATCCGTCTTGTCCCTTCCAGAAAATTAGCGGATATTGGAGAGCGTCGTATGAACGGTGTGTGTCAGCGATGAACTCCAGATTATTGTTTCTTCTTCGAATCACGATTTCTCGCGTTGATGTGCGGTCGCCAACCATGATTCCAGCAATGTCGTCAACAACAGGCACATTGAATCGACGCACGTGCTCTCCAGCTGGTGTTTTATCAGTATTGATGACAATAGCGTGATTGTCACTTTGCAATTCGTGCATGTGTGCTTTGAAGAATTTCAATAATTCATTGTGCTCATTCAACAGGGCGTCCACTTCGCCGACGATGCGCCTGGCATTAGGCGAATTGAGGCTATTGTAGCCGCAACGTGCATCCACATGATTGATGTCCTCACCGCCCATGAAGTAGATTTGTAAAAATGTATGTGGTTCGTTTGGCATTGGCAGCAATGAGCCTACTTTGTGGTATACTTGGCCTTTGATTTTGAACAAAGAATGGAATTGTTGACCATTTGCCGCAGTATTGTGAACTATTTCTGTTGCTCCGAACGAAGTCATTTGGAAGCATGAATTGAATGTGCGAATGGACTTCAGGAACAGGTTTGAATCTGGAACCATGCCGATGAGCAAGCCGTTCAATGGTTCTGGTGGTATCTCAATTAATTTATGGTAGTTGCACTTTTCCGAATGCGCAACACATCCCGGCTGACTCATGTTTGAATTTGAGCGCATGACAATGGGGACATTCTTTATCCATAGCACCAATCAGCACTTTCGGATGACCGGAATATTCAATATCTGGCTCGTACTCGAATGCGAGACGAAGGAACGAAGCGGATGTTAATGTTCGATGTACTTGTTGGCATTGTCGGTCATTTGCTCTGCGTATGTTAACTACGAACCGGCGCGCTTGGCTCCGTTCCAATTGTCGTTGTTGATTTCGTTCAGCTCGTGCCTCTTGTGATTAAGATGCACGCAATTGTGACATGCTTACACGCACATTTTTGTTATCTTGTTGGATTTGTTCGTCTGTTCTTTCTGCTCTACTATTTCGCATGTTTGTTGCTTTATTCGTTCGACGGCCCAAATGGCCCCCCTTGCGTCTTGCTGGCATTGTGACTTTGATACACGCATATAAAAATAGATACTTAAATTAAAATAAATCGTACAAAATTTTGCACGCACTGCGTTGTGATATGCCGAATGATATGTCAAAATGACGCGACGCTTCTCTTGAATTCTTCTCGGACGTAGCGCCATCTGTCATTCAACAACATAAATAATTTAGTTCTGTTTGAAATACGAACGACGGTTAAATTTGTTCATACAAAAATAATAAAATCGCGATTAAAAAATGGGAGGGTGGGGGTAGGAGAATGAAAATTTGGGGTTATAAGTATTTTTTTATGCCAAATAATAAAAAAAATACAAAAAGAAAATTGTCAAAAAAATAAAAGAAAATTTTTCTGGATAGAGATACCCTAATCACCTAGCGGTATGAAATATACTTGTTGACCTATTCTCATACCTAAAAAATATACATAAAAAAAATCATAAAAATCGGTCGAGCCATTTCGGAGGAGTTCGACCACAAACATCGTGACACGAGATTTTTATATATATAGAGATTTGCGGTCGTTATTATAAATATACATTCCTTTAAAGAGTTACGGTTACTCTGAGTTAAAAATTTATTTATTTTATGACTTTATAAAGTTAGTTATAAGGCCATATTATAGAATGTGATGCCATAAAAGAAGGTTATGTTATAGATGTACTTAATAGTGTAGAAAATGATTACAACTGGAAATGAGGCTTTTAAGCATGTCAGTGAGTACTTGGAAAACGGTACGATTTATTTTCCATGAAATGATAAGTAGAGTTTTAGTACTTTCTTCCAAGATGAGCAAGAAGAGACAGCGTGGTCAGATAATGAGGGAAATAACGTGCAGATCTTTTTAATAAACGATGCTATTAACTCCCAGAAATAGCTTCGTACTCGAAATAATATAAAGTTCTTATATGAACATCCAAAGATTATTCTTCCTTTAGTCGTTTTCCGTCAGGTTTCTGGATGCTACATTATTCTCTAATACATTTTCAAATAGACTATCGTTTATTTTCTTAGCCTGCATATTCCTGAATAAAACAGATTTCAATTTTAATATTTTTTTAGTAAATTTGTGTAATGATTTTCTTTTACACATCAATGGTTTCTATTACTATCTAAAATAGTTCTCTACAATCGTCTCTTATATGTATAGACAGTGGATACATTAAAGAGTTTGAAAAGCATTTTCCATTCTGACCAGTCATCAGAGTTATGGTCTCCCAATCGCGCGTCCTTTAGAGTTTCTCGGCGTGATGCGCTTTGATGACGTAGTTCATTCATATTATATTTCCTGACCATCGGAGTCTTCGATTATTTATATATTTTACAATATCCAAATGTAACCGGCACACCAAAGGTATCTATTATCGCCTAACTAGGGTATATGTCAACTCCGTAACATTTTGTCGGTATTTCGAAGCATTTGTACGACCTTATTTTCAGCCCATGAGCTTAGAAAATAATTTATGCTGGTCATCGTTAGTCCTGTCGCACATACAAAATCGTCACGACCGCAATACGCCAAATTTATCGATGTAATTTTGTTGTCATTCATAAAATTTAATGTACATAGCGTGGGTGCCATAGTAAAAAAACACTTGCTTGTCGCATGTAACAAATTTCACTTGACATGGGTGGCAGGTAGAATAGCAAAATGTTACATCGGCGCATGTGCAGATGCTACTTTTTTATTCGTTTCAGTTAGTTGCGTGAGGCCACTGTCTTGGCATGGTCTCGCCTGTGCGCGTAGAGGAGAAGCGCAACATTGATGGAGGTTTTTATTTATGACCATATCCCAGTTGAGATGATTTTGTATGTGCGACCGGGCTTAGTCTTGTATATTTTAAAGATGTAAACGCAAGGTGAGCATTGTAAATTTAAAGTATTGGTGCCATAATGGTTTAGTTATATTATGTCATATTATACTGAAAGGTTATTAATATAAAGAATGATATAAGTAACTAAACACTATTTTATTAATTCTAAGGTTCACTATGAATAGGTCACGCAAATCACCACAATTCTCGGTCAAAGACGATACCTAATAATATGATATATAGATAGGTATATGAATACGATACCTAAATATATGCCACAGTGCTTACGTATTTTAATAAATTTTGTATTAGGTTAGGATGGATACACGGGATTGAAATAAATATTGAAAACAATAAGATATTATGGATGTTTACCAGCCAGCCGTATTGGAAATCGCGACTCACTGATCAGAAGCGCAATGCACTTACCACTGATTCATGGAATGTTTTATCATATAACATAGCCAATATTTACTATTTAAATAAAAATATTTCCAATGGAATGCATCTAGCTTTCGGTAACAATGATAGTTAAATGATGTTGTTTTCAGACCACGGTAAAACCAAATCAATAAAAAATATTTTAGTAAATAGACTGTAGACATTATAATCAATTTATATTTACTCCAACAATGACAGAATTTCATCTGAAAAAATTTAGTTTTATCTTCAATTTATTATTGGATAGGTACCTACATATTTTTTAACAGTCGGTAAAAGTTAGAGTACACCTGATTTCAAGTGCATGATATAAATTATGGAGTCAGCGTTAAGAGTAAGTAGCGAGGGTTGCAGGCAAGTGAAGTGGAGTATCAGTGAGTAGTTATTCGTTCTAGGATCGAGGACACACTCAAATGTTCGGTTCCACATCTCATTTCTTTGCGACCGAGCCAAATGACAGCGATTCTTTATGACCTTTCTTCTAGTCTATGTAGTCTATTAAACCAAAGTAAAGTTAAAAATACAAATTTAATTATTATGCTTATTGTATATGCCTAGTAAAAATTCTGAAAAAAATAATTTGAACTAACACAAATATGAGGATTTTTTTTCCAACACTTATAGAACTTTTTTGTAACAATCTCCCACAATACGCTAATTTTACACTAATTATGAATGATTTTTAATGACGATGTCATTCTGTTTCCTCAGCAAAGCAGTTTCACAGTGTTATTGTTTTTGGAACCCCTCTTGTGTATATCTGATAGGTACTAAGGTAATCAGATGTCATGATTTTTGACAGTGGTGGAATGAGTGATCACTTTATATTCACTCTAGGAGGTACGCAGAGAGGCTGAGTATGATCGAGTAGAGAGAGAGCTCGGGATTGAGAACCTGGAGGATGGAGGACGATATTCCAATCGTCATAGTTGTATATAGCTTTAATTTTGTATTTCTATGATGAATAATATCTGTTGGAGGAGGTTAACGATGAGTAATCTAAAAATAATGTATACACGTATGACACTAAATATATATTTTAATTTATAATGATTTCAAGTAAGTATAATATTATAATTTAATCGTTATTTGAAATAATTACAGCAAAGCTTCAAACAAAACGTTTTCAGTACACGAGTAGGATGTATCAATTGTTGTATACATAAAATTTTCATTTATAAATATACAGTTACGTTTTTCTGGTATATAACGAGTTTCTACCTTGACTAATCGCTTAGTACAAATTATATTATGATAATATCACTATGTTTGCTTCCAATTTAAAATCATGAGAAGGCTTGAATGATCACGAGATTTCATTGCAGTTAGATAGATGTCACTGCATATTTTAAATAAAAAAAATGATGAATATTAATAATTTAATATGTTTGACTAATTAAATTTTAATCTTTACTAGTCAAGGTAAACGTAAAATTAAGAAAATGATTAGCTATTGAGTTTTTACCAAGGTATTTTTAAGGTCTTTAATATTCGCTTAGAAAAGAGTAGAAGATAGGCGGTATTTTGTGGACATTCTCGAGCATAAGCTCGGACTATAATGTGTAGGTACCAGTAGCGAAGAGTAGAGGTAGGCTGTTAAGATCCGAAATAAATAGTGCACATTAAATTTTATTAATCATACGTATTTGTTTTTGTTGAACTAAGACTACAATTTACAAATGGCGTTGGTTAATTTTTAGATATTAATTAAGCCCTGCCTAAACCAAACCATAATAGTTTTGGTATATTTTGGGAGATACGATAAAATTGTGCATACTTTTTCATTCATACTTATTAGTTTTCGTTTTCATTAAGAATACGTCATATTACACATAAATTATTGGCACAAACCAAACTATGATAGATAAAAAATATTATTATATCTATAAAATATGCAAAGTTATGTATGATATAATTGCATAATTTTAGATATTTTATAGAGAGACGAGTATTTTTTTACTATTATCTAAGTATAAGTATGGCTTGGTTTTGCATGGTTTAATTGAATTTTAAAAACTAACCAACACCATCTGTAAAATGTAGTCTTATTTCAATGAAAACAAATACGTATGACTGATAAAGTTTGGTGTGCACTATTTATGTCGGATCTTAACAGCCTACCTTCACCCTTCGCCACTGGTAGGTACCTAGTACCTATGTTCGTTTTTCTGCTGCCAAACTTTGTCATATTTAAGTGAGATTTGGGATCATCCGACTATCCACTAAAATTAAATTTAATGCTTTACATGTTACGCGTATTATACGGAGTATTAAATAATTAACTCTCGAATGTAGGCAACGATTTTCTATCTATTTCGAGAAGAAATTAGCGGAGTACTTCCAAAAAGTTTCCTATGTAATCGCAGTATTCAAAACAGGCGGCATTAGATTAAACTGAAGTAAAACTCAAAGTGTTAGGGCATTAAAGATTTATGTAGTGGGTAGGTAGGAGGGTGATATTATGACTGTTGGTGGGGGTCGGGAGCATTTTCTAGAGCCGTGTTCACAGTTCACGCGCCACTGAATGTCCTATCCTCGCGAGACGTTTCAATTATTTATTACGCTTTGATAAAACGGAATGTTCTTTTCTATTATTTTCTCAAATAACTTTTAAAATTACTTATCGCACATTCAAAGGGTAAGAAATCTTATGGCACACAATGTTTGTAATATATATTATTATTACGTTACATCGCAGAACCAAACATGGAGCATATTTGGGCTCCTGAATAGTATCTTACAAAGTGATCTCTCTTTGTGTCTTAAGCGTAAAGTATTCAATCAATATGTGGTAGAGTATAGGTACCATTTATATCTTTGCACTTTTTTGCACTTTTACTACACTGATACGCCTCTTTGCCTGATTACCTCGCATAAAATTAAATCAAATGATATTCACTTATATTAATACACGTTGTCATAAATAGATAATATGTAAAAGAAATAAATTAGAATCTATTACATCATTATCATCCTAGAGCCGGAATGCAAAGTTATGAAGCGTATACTCTACCAGTGCTCAGGTATTCATGTGGAACATGACCCTTTAACGTAAGAGAGTTCTAAAAAATACGAGCAGCTCAACATGGCATTGGAAAGGGCATGTTGGGCATAACGCGGAAAGACCACACAATACCAATGGACAAGGAGGCAGAGAATAGTACGTCGCCAAGCAGATGAAATCGCAATGGGCTGGCATGTCGCTCGATGAGAGGATAACAAAGAGAATGCCTTAACCCCCCGCTGCATAGACGAATTTATAAAGTTTATTTGTTGTACGTGGCAGCGAAGAACTAGATACCGAGAAGAGTGAAATCAGCTAAGGGAGGATTTGATCCAGCAGTGGACCAACCCAGACTGATGATGATGACAATGATTCTCCGCGTAATGTTTCCCAATAATTATCGCAACTATTTTAAATGCAGAGTGCTGGGTCCTGAGGGTCTTATATACATGAGCATCAGTGTCTATGATTGTATAATATAATTATTATACTAAGTAAAGGCTTCATAGAAGAAAAAAAATACTTTTAATGTTAAATATATGTAATTGAAATTATGTAAATATTGTAAATAATATTAATGACGAAATAAATATTAAACTTTATGCCATAGAATAATAATTATTAAACTGGATACAAAATAAACCATTTTATTATATTGAGAATGATCTAAGGAATGCAAATGGCAATCAAATGAATTTTATAGGAAATATAGTATTGCATAATATTTTAATAAACTGTTTGCAGATCCTTCATTGGAGTATCATCCTGGTGGTTTTGGGAGTGTGATGGAGTGGAAGCTGCATTTTTGTAAACTGGTCTCGTATTAACACATATGTTGATAGCCATACTCCACTCCTTATGAAATGCGCTCTTTACTGTTATCTGAAACACAGAATAGTATATGTTTCTGAGTTCCCTGAGCATAAAGTAATATATTAATATTAATACTTACTTACTTAGGGTATGAGCATACGATTAATATTGAATTAAAATTAATATTAATTTTTGAGAGAGTGTCTATTATTGCGAAGGATGAAACGAGGACAGCGGACGAGAAACGAGGCCGGAAAAGATTCTCTTTCTAATTTTTGTATCAATGTAATAAAGAGAATTGAATATTGAATGACGACAAATAAAAAAACAAGTTAGTTTAAATCTAGCAGTTACAGTTGGATAATCTAGGATAAGTGTATTAGATTCATAATCTTGACTCTACAGCTGAATGATACTCGTAATATGCTCGGAAGTTTATTATTTACGTTAGGTATATTTTTCATCTACGGGAAAACTATTTGTCAGAATAACCACCGCCTGGCGCTACAATTTTTTCAGAGCTTTTGCAAAGCGGACTCACAGGCTCTGGCAGAATAATTTTGATATCTGTTATGCCTGATGATGGTGGGGGGGTTAACCGGTAGACAGATGATTACCACTAAGGAATTTTTCTCAACTGGTACATTATCATAAAATTATATGACGTGTAAAAAAAATCACATCGACATTTTCGACGAGTTGCAGTCGTGACGAGTTTAGATGTGTGAATCGGATAACAAAAACAGAAGACAGATAACAATTCATGCATTTTATATGTACCTACCTCCTTATTATTTTATTTTCGATTTATTATTCACTTGACTACTGTATAGAGATGAACTAAATTTTAGGGAAAAATATTCATTGTTTAGTTTTATGTAGAATTCTCTTAATTTGGCTAACCATTTAATTTGGCCACAATAACTTAGTTATGATGTGTCCCAATTAAGCGAAATCGACTGTTTCAGTAAAATAAAAACGTTTCCTTAATAATTTGTTACAAAAGACTAAATTCCATTTTGACTGAAGATAATCGCGATGTGGGCTATATTAGAAACTGACGTTACCTCAATAACTTCCAAAAAGGTACCTAATGCGAATGCTGTATAACACTTCATGTAATATTTATATCGTCACCTCAATACTGCAACTAGATAACTCTGATTTGGTCATGGTTGGAAAAATGAAATTCTTTATTTGATTGACATAAAACCTAGGCCATAATTATTATTTAAGATACAAATGGAAAATTGTGCTTGTCTAATTGGGAACAATTAAATAATGTTCAATTGTATGAAAAAATATTGTAGATATAAGTATTATTTTATTTATTTAATGCGTTTATGGTTTTAAAGTTATCTAATATTTTCAAACACAAACTTAATACAGTTCCCATTAACTTCTGACTTACACAGTTTTATCATTTTGTAGAGAGGAAAATTTAGAAACATATTCAATAGGTATCTCAAAAACAGTGAAAATCGAGTTATCTAGTTGTAGTATTGAGGTGACGATATATTATATAAGTATAGAAATTGTAAGATTAGTTTGAAAAATAATTAAAATCATTAAATAATTGGTGTCATTGAAAATAGTTGATAATGTGATATTTGAGAAAATAACATTAGTAGACAGATAACTGTTCATCTCTACAGAGAATTGTGTACAAAATTCAAATGTTCAGATATTATTCTGATTCCATGTTTCAAATTAACTCATCTAAAGAGTTTACAAACTTTATCTTCCAATTCCACTATTCAACAGCCATCATAGAATAATGATAACATAGCTATTAGGAGGAGAAACACAGCCGAGAAAAACAGAAACGTTTATAAATAAATCATTCACGGTTAGAACTATCTTGTATCAGAGAAAACTTGATTAACCTTATAATACTTATTGTAGTAATACTGATAGCCTATCCACCAATACCTGGATAGAAGTGAGATTTTTAATTGATAGAATCTGCCTTCATATTTATATGTTTTTGTTAACTCTACTGCTTTTAAGTTATCGATAGCTGTTTTAAGTTATACACGTATCAACAGGGTAATCCAATTAGAATCAATGTTTAATATCTAAATGGTGAACGTCACTTGGTATGTTGTAAAATAGATTATTATAATATTATCGTTTGATAGAATTGATATATTTTATGTCATATATGCTATCAGGCATTTTATGACTTAAATTTATCATGAAGTAATTTATTTTTAAAAATATCTCATTATGTAGAACCAAAATTATCAAGCTGAAAATTGACAATATTTTAATAATCATTGCGATTTTTTAGATTTAATAAACGTGATGTATGTATAATGGGAAGTTATTTTATGGTATCTACAATTAAATACATATTATCGGACATACATAACTTGAAAAATTCTCAGATATACTCGTATACACACTAGAAAAAATCATATTTGAAAAAAATACAAAGCTCGACGGTATTTTTTCAAATATGTTTTTTTCTAGTGGGTATATCTGAGATATTTTCAAGTTATGTACTATGTTCAATGTATGGAATGTTACATTCTCAAAATCCTGTGAATTATTCGTTGAATATAAGAAATAGTTTGTTACATATTACTATTGGGTTTTTAGAAGAAAATATTAGATCAGATAAAGCTCCACACATAATTAAATTGAACATTCAAATTAAAAATTCAAATTCAAATTAAAAGTTATTGTTTGATGGAGTAACTAGATTGATCTATTAGGTATTTCCGACTAAATTCTTCAAGAAGTACTTCAATTCGTTGGTCATATTTTCTGCAGGAACGCCGATAGTTAATATTATATGGATATATCGTTTGTTATTGACGAAACTGGACACTTCTTGGACACAGAAGGGCCTCAACTTGCTGGAGTGACAAATTATTAAAGACTATCACGAGTTTACCCTTTCCAGTGACTCTCGAGGCGATCGAGCCGTTCCAATAATTACTTATTAGAGATAACAGACTTCGTCGATGAAGACAAATTGTCTGCTTACATTTTGTCTACGTGAGATGCATCTACATTTTTATGGCTGCATCATTGACTTATTGTTGTGCAAGTCGTCGATGGAACAGGTGGCTGCAGCAAGTGGAAATATTATCATATGTGTTCCACGGTTTCCTCAGCGCTACATTCATAGTCTATATTATCTAGTCATAAGATCATCGGAGTTTTCCTGTCCTCATTTTTCCATTTGCTCCGGTTACACTGGTCTGAATACGGGTTAGCGTTTCACAAATCTGAAACCTTTTCATCTGGCACCATCTGGAAGGCGGTGCGGTCTCAACTCTTGCTCCATTTCGATATTTCTTCCACCGCAGATGGAAGCAGGTAATTAGTTTGTTATAAAAAATAATTATATTTACAATGTACTTATAATATACAAAGATACGATTCTGAAATCTTGTTGTATGTTCAGTATTAATAAATAATATTAAAAAATAATAAGATAAAATAATATCCAGTAATCTAATATTCCTTTGAATCACTTGTTATAACAATTCGTCAAAATACCGTGTAGACAATACTACATTTATACATTTAAAGGCATTTAAGGAAATTATTTTTTATGACCAATTAAGTTTAATACACCCTTCCGAATACTCGCCCTTTGCGTAAAATACTCCAGCTGTGGTGGCATTGTCATCTAATTTAGTAAAGTAATGAAACGAAAAAACTGCCTAAACTGAGATAAATTTTAATGTAATGAATTTTTCAGTCATTTATTTCAATGGAGAGGCGGAAAAAAACTGAGTTGCATGTTTGTTAGGTCCTAATGCCGGCCATTGAGAATTATTTTCATTCTAAAGAGATTCCTGCGCTTTAAAAAGTGTCATCCCCTTATTTTAATGGCGGCAGCTGAAGAAAAATGTCGCAAAATATGAAGTGCGAAGTGAAAAGTTGGTCGTCTGACATTAGCCAGTTCATTAGTGGAACTTAAACGAAGCGCCGCAACGCTTGCGACGCCTTCAGACGTGACGCGTAAACGCCTTCGCTGTACGGCAACGTAACATCTCCATACTTAGAAGTTTATACTACGAGTATGATTACCCTGTTTTCTAAAATATCTTCACATAATATTACTAGATGGATTACTTGAGAGGCATTTTTATTTTGTTTGTTATAATTATATTAAAATTAGTATAGCACAAACACGAGAAGGAGACTATTATGTTTGAAAGCTTGTTGTAATACCATTATATTATAATGTGTATAAGTTATTAGCCAAATAACCGCATTTTTCAAATGACAGCAAACGCATTGAAAAATTACGTATTCGTATGAAAGTACATAGGATTGCAATAACGAATGAAAATACCAATACCGGTAGTACCGATTAAAAAAGAGCCTCGAAACAGTTGAAGTCACTAATAAAATTATTTCATTGTACAATAAAAGTTATTTTAATGCGATCAGTCAGTGCGTCGGGCCTCTACGTCACTAAACGCGATACTATTATGATTAAAGGATACAAAGTCTACACAATTACAGATCGCGCAAAAGTGACCGTCAACTACAGTCACTGCTGATTGATAGCTACACGCAGGTGGCCTGCATTTTCAATATGGTACGTCCGGACCCATGGTCGTCCGGAAGTCACACGCCACGAAACTCAGATTCCTCACAGTACCCTGCCTATTACCTTATTGCACCTCGTCGCTTGTCCGCGCAACTTTCCGCATGCATTCCCCATGTCAAGATAGTCTGTTAATATATTCTAGCCTATCTGTAGTTGTACACAATATGGTCTGGGGCTAAAACTACTAGTGGATAGTTGCACTCATAAGTCATAATCGCGTGCTCGTGGCCATATTGTTGTTCTGGCGTAGTGATGTCACAGTGAGTCTGTAAGTAGTTTTGGATGAGCTTGTAAATCTATCCGCGTATGAAACTGTCTGCATGGTCAATTATTAATTCCAGTACGATTTACAACATGTTCTGTTCTGCAACGTTTTTAGATCGCGCCTTGAAAAGTTGTACACATTTTTACGGTCATCACAATATAAAAAAAATGTTTTATTTTTATTTTTTGAATTAATTCATGATATACCTACGAATAAATCAGGTTAACTTATTACGTAATAATATTTTTTGCGATTCATTTAAAGTTTCACGATGAAAACGTATCAATTGATTCGTTTTAAGAGTTGGCAAGTTTTCAAAAGTGCATCGTGAAAAGCGAGAAACCCTGAGGGGCCGGGCGTCCAAATGCAATATTGAGTTCATTAGCGGAAGCGAAAAGATCGTCGGTGAAGGAAAACTTTACTTTACTTTGTACTTGGCGAATAAAAAATAGAATAATAAAAAACAACACTTTCCCAGAGGACAGCAGAGGAAGTTTATTTTCACGAATTTCTATAATTATTTAGGACCAGTAGAAAAATTGATGTTTACTTGTAACTACTGACTACTATTACTTAGACATTACCAATGATGTTGAATAAAACCTTTTTGTATATAGATGAAGTCTAAACGCAGGTATGGAGGTGGTTGCAAAAAAGGACCACTTGAAAACACAAAAATTAGGTACTTTCTATGTGAGACTATAAGAAGGTATATTTCATGGGTGTTGAGAAATATTGGATAAACTTAAACACGTGTTAAAGAATATGTTATTTTCAATTATTAATTCTAATTGATTTGAGTTTTGTACTATTCCATTTGAGAAAATCTTCAGGCACTATGCGTACTCACCAATGGCAAATACACGCTGAAAACGAAAAGAGTTAAGATACCGAAAGGCGAAACCCGAGACGCAAACATTGACTCAAACGAAATAGTACAAAACTCTAATCAATTAGGATTTTTATCACTTAATGAAACGCGCATTCATTGTTGATATTTGAGGAAATTTAGAAAATTCTACTTTAATAAGTTGTTTAAAAATCATTATAATGGAGTTCTACCATGCAAACGACAGATAAATTAATAATAATATTATATATAATAAACTGAACAAGTTTTGTAATTCTTACGTTGTATAATCTGATCGTCATTATTAAGACATGGTACACCAAATCTGTTCTAGGTCTGCATTCTATCTTATTAATAATTATGTTCTGCGAGGACCACTAATTTTCATACAAACTATGTGCTTGAATAATTTTGGATACAAAAGTGGCACACGTCAAATTGAAATGGCCTTCAGCGATTTTTATAAGAAAATAATAGAAGGCTCCAACCTAAAGAAGATTTACTATCTTTGACTATTATTAATATAATAATATAATACAAGATTTATCTTGTAAATGATATGTAATGTGGGCGCCATACTGATATTGCCATATACATATTATGACTAAAATATTTTATTTTGTATGACCAATAAAACCCAACATCCAACCATGCCCGGTCTTACTACTCGGAACTATCTACGCTTTGACAAATATTATTTTGTAAGTACATTGTTACTGTTACAAAACTAATAATGTTCTGGGACTGCTGTTTACTGTTGTAACTGCTATCTCTACTATAGTACTCGTAGTTCAATGCGTTTGATATGTTGTACGTACCTCGTCCCTTTTTGCAACATTCTTGACATGCAACAAAAATTCTAAAAATGCCACCAACACTGCTACTGCAACACCATACAGTAATACAACGAAGATACCGCCCATGTCTGACAAGTCGAGCTGGTTTGGGTACTCCGATCGAACTTTGACATCACCCTAAAAATGAATATAATAGTTAATTATGTATTGTTTTGTACGAGGGTTGTCCTAGAATTAAAAACCATTATTCATTTTTGACGACGCGGATATTATTTCTCAAAAGATAGCAGCAATGGCGTGGGGCGTAGACTTCCCTCTCCTGAACGAGTGGTGAGCCGGCACTGTAGCTGCTTCAGTATGACATTTGCAGAGCGAGTGTACATGGTGAGGAGGGGAGAGGAAGGAGGTCCTCACTTGGTGACGTTTTATTGAAGAAAATCGATGATAAGGTTCGTGAAAATCGCCGTCTGGCAGTGCATGGGCTCGAAATTTTGATCCCAGACGTCAGTAAGTCTACCATACAAACGATTTTGAGGGGAAAATTGAGGTATGCAAAGGTGTGCACTTAGGTTTTTTTGAACCTTTTGGACTCATTTAAATGTGATGTCCTCCGTCATCCTGCTCATAACTCCGACCTGGTGCAGAGTTATTTCCATCTTTTTCTTCACCTGAAATAACATTTGGCTGGAAAAAACTTCGAGACCGACGAGGACGTGGAGGAAGAGGTGAGAACATTTTTGGCGACGGCGGAGCCGGAGTTCTACGATAAGGGAATCAAGGACCTAGTATCACGTAACGGGGACTATGTCGAAAAATAGTGGGGATATGTACCTAAAATTTCGTATGATTTTTTTATAAAAAGAAAATTTTATATATTTTATAAAAAGGTCTTTAATTCTTGGACAACCCTCGTATCTAATATATTATTGTGTCAGAAGATTTGAGAATTTATGATTACAAATTAAAAAAACCAAGTGGGATTCAAATTCATGTATTTTTTTACCATGCTCATTTATTTATTATTGATTTTTAAGAAAATATGGAAGGGGCCACTGACTTCCACATTTACCTCGCACACTACTTATAGTGTCTCATCGCTTTAACTGGATCCGCACATTTACCCATACCCAGACACTACACATTTTTGAGTCCAGCTATAAACGCATGGCCTGCAGGTATAACCAAGGGTGCTGACCAACGAGTTATTGCAAAATGTCGCATCCAATGCGCGTTTTGTAATAGTCATAATAATTATTATCAAAAACCTTTAAGGTTTTTGTTATCCACGCTATTTTGTCTTTTCATTATGCCGCATCAAAATGGCCTTTGGAAAAACTTGATCAATTCATTTTGAAATGTTACTTTGGCGAGTTTTGAGAGAAAATAGACATAATTAGATATCGAATTGAATCACAAATCTAAGAAGATCTTAATCTCTAATATCATTTTGGAATATTTCTCAATAAATTACTATTAGTTATACTATTCTACCATAGAATTCTAATAAGTAAATTGTATCTTAATTAATAGAATATATAAGTAGAGGAAGTTTTTATATTAGTGTAATTAAAATGGCGTAATCTTACTAGACACATTCGGCCATCAATGTCACTCCACCATTTTCTTTTGATATATTCCAGTCTACCATTTTCTCTCATTTTCAAAATGGCTCCACTAAAGGCCGACCTGTACGGCGAATCTGAAAAAATAGGTTATATTATTATATACCATTTCCGGTAAATAGTTCGCCAAGGTAATTAGACGCTAACATTAAATTTGACCGCGTAAGAAAATATTAATTTTATTATTCAAGGAATTTTATTCACAAGATTGAGTTTGTAACATACCTAAATGGGTAATTTAAAAATACCTCAGATAGACTTACTAGAAACAATCTTTGAAAAAAATGACACGAACATGACATGAACTGACGTCTGCTAGGAATCAAAAGTAAGTTCCTATTATCCGTACATTGATTCAAACCACACAAGTCGATTGCCAAAACAATTCGATTTGTAAAGCATTTCGGATGTTTGTCGTAATTACGTAGGACGGTGGCTCAATGGACATTGTCGCGAATACGTGAGGATGTGTTTTCAAAATATGTTCATTTAAGAAAATATATATATTATTCAAATATATACGTAACCGAGAAACAATACTTAAAGGTGTCAGATCCAAAGTTAGTTACTACCAATCGTTTTTTTTAATATTTCGTCGAAGCAGTTTTACACTGATATAAGTGTGATTCTTAAGTTTTTAATTAATAAAATTCAACCATTGAATTAAATCATGCAGTGCGTTGTTATGAGTAATTCATGACAATAACATTTTGAGTAATAACTACACAGCCAATTTATTGTGAAAATGGCTATTGACGAAATACTACAACTACACATATTTATAATAACTGATAAAAATTGAAAAACTAATATTCCCCTTATATTAAATTAGAACCCGAATGACGATTTGTCAAAAAAAAATAGTATCCATTTTTTCACAATATTATGAGACAATTTGTTGGCTCAAATCCAGATCCTTCAATAGTAAAGTTTGACGAAAATATTAAGTTGTAAATAGTAAAATTGAAATTTGTTACAAAATTGGTAGCATCCATCATCCAACTTTGATGCATTATTTTAATCAATAGCGAAGAATTGTTTTTTTTTTATTAATTAAAATATATATGAGGCAAATTACTTTGAACTTTTGTATGTAACTGTATATATTGTAATATTATGTTGTACATATCAAATATTCTATATTTGAATACATTAAGTATGATTTTAAGTAGTAAATAATTTATATGTAGTACCCTCAATTAAACGGATAATTCTCATATTATAATACGTAGTTCGGTCTAATTTTGTGAATTCTATCGGTTTTATTTTATTTTTAAATAATATACTTACTTTTTCCAGTAAAATTGGAATTCCAAAATCGACATAATACTATTTTTTTATGAGAATTGGTCAACTGAAGTAAAATGAAGAATATATTCATTATAATATTAAATATATTATTATATACCTACTCTTGTTTTATTTGTAAACATAAAGGTACCAGTTTCATATGTCATTCAATATTTCTCACGAAAACAAAGAAACGAAGGAGAAAGAATACACAGGAAATGTTTTTGTAATAATTACTGTTGGGACCAATATCATATTATCTACCTTCCAAATCCCACCCCCATATACAATGATAATTCAATGCACACTTGGGTTATTATAATTAAGGGTAAAACGTAACGACAACGTCGTTTAAACCGACGATGTTAAAATGCAGTTCACATCGCTAATACTAGTGTTACATTATATATAAATAAAATTCAAGTCTATGTCCTGGGATCCTAATCGTCTACAATATTCAAAATACTTCAAGGTTAGTGACTCCGGTCCGTTAATCTACACTTACCCATTTCTTTTTTCATATTCGTGCAGTTTCTCCCCCCGCTAATACAGTCCACTCGCCCCTTTTAAAACATTTGCAAACAATTAAGTATTAAATATACATACTTTTTAAAAACGCTTTCTGAGAGAATATAACCAATAGAAAAAATCTTTTTTTTTGAAAAAAGTAAGCCACCCCGGCAGGGAATCGAACCCTGCATCTCCCGGGTTTACGCCCCATCTGTGCCAATACCTCTATGCTACGCAGTGATATACTAATTGCGACAAATTTTAACTATTGGCCACTTTTGATACACACTCATCAGCGCTTTTCCAAATCAAGCTACTTTGACTTTTTTCAAAAAAAGATTTTTTCTATTGGTTATAATAATATTCTCTCAGAAAATGTTTTTCAAAATTATGTATGTTCAATAATTATAATGGTACATTCTTAAATCTTGTGAATTATTCGTTGAATAAAAGAAATAGTTAATTATAAATTATTAGCAAGTTCAAGTAAGTTACATCATAAAAATATTGGAGAAATCCACGACGTCGGTTAGTAATTGAAGTAATAGGTATCTACTTTGATTTAATAAACAAAAATCGATTGCCAAAGTAGCTTGATTTGGAAGAGCACTGGTGAGTGGGTATTAAAAGTGGCCAATAGTTAAAATTTGTCGCAATTAGTATGTCATTGCGTAGCATACAGGTAATGCGCTGACGGGGCATAAACCCGGGAGATGCAGGGTTCGATTCCCTGCCGGGGTGGCCTAATTTTTTCTATTTCTTATAATATATTCTCTCAGAAAGTGTTTTTCAAAATTATGTATGTTCAATAATTGAAATGGTACATTCTTAAATCTTGTGAATTATTCGTTGAATAAAAGAAATAGTTAATTATAAATAAGGTATTAATAATTATTATGTATAGAGTTTACTAACTAAATGGCATTGCGATCCCAAAGGACCTGGGCGCAATCGCATTTCCAAGTTGTGTGAGACTGCAGTCTCGTGCTGCAAAATACTCCAGCGCGGTTGTCTCCATGAAGAAGGCGTATATTCCCTTCGACTTTTTCACCCGGTCCACTCCTTCATTGTAACTGGCGGGTGCATTCGACGGGTCAGCGTTCATGATCTCCCAAATGCGTCGGTACTGCGAAAATTCCGAATTCTGCGAAATAACAAGAAAACCTTGATATTTTATTTAATATATTATTTTCATAAAGACTACATACACATGAATCTACTGATATAAACTAAAATCAATTGAATATTAAAATTTATACTACTTATGATAATATTATTTCATGCTTAGTCTACCAGAAGAAACATTTAACTTGTACAGTTGCAAGTTGAAGAGATTACAATATTAATATACTTGGCTGACGAGATAATATGGAACCATGGAACCACAGATACACACCATCCGCTACAGGATCAATAACGTAGAAGTTTATTCCAAACATAAAGTCTGTCATCACTTTTGCCAGGAACATAAAAATCTCACATGAACTCACGCAGATACTAACAGGCCACGGAGCGGTGCGAGCCTATCTAAAAAGATTTAAATTGAGGGACGATGACTATTGTCCATGTGACGGCTACACATCATAAACTGTGTGACATGTCATCAACGAATGTCCTATACTAGAAAGGGAGCGATGGACTCTCAAGACTCTGTGTAGACAGCATAACCATGAAATTGACCTCCTAAAGCCTCACGAAGTACTAAGCAATAGAACAACACAAGAACACTAAACAAAATATTTAATTCTGGCCATAAGGAAAATTAAAGGTATAAATGAAGGAACATAATTACGTATGTTAAAGTACGAAAAAGCAAGGGCATGGTTTTTATATAAAAAAAAATCTGGAATGAAACAGTAAGGAACCTTTGTTGGTAAATGACTGGGTGAAAGCAGCGTAGGACCGAGTATCGGGGCGGTGGAGATGGAAGATTGAGGATTTTGGCCTTCGAAGAAGAACATAGTTTGACCTTTATTTAAAACTTTCTATCGCACTCTCTATTGTTGAAGAATGAATCTCTATGTAAAGGTTCGTCTTGTAATATCTTTTACTAATATTCTTGTTCTACTGCTAGATTGGGTGGCTGATAGTATTGAGATGGCTATAATCTATTTCACTTAGTTGAACCGTTAATTGGGTGACGGTCCTCTGTCGTGTCGATCTTCAATGTATTTTCTGGCAAACGCGCCTCTCAATATTGTTTTTATCTTTTATATGAATATATATATATCATATTATAATAATATGTCACCAAAGAATTCTCTAAAATAGATTTTCAGAGAGTCGTTCTCTCACTAATATTTCATCCAGAACTGAGATAGTCGTTTTCACCTTCCGCAGTATCCTCAACATCTACTTTCAATAACAAACTTATTTTGCTATAAAATCTAGTATTAATTTAATGTTGTCAACTGTCATTAAGTACCTTGAAGTATACTGATGTAGATCCACCCATAAGCACCCCGTACTTAATCATGTTCTGTTTGGGGAGGTCGTCAATTTGCATAGTAGCTTCAGATGTCTGTAGTCGCTCCTTTATACGAAAAGCGGCCAAGTTTGCTGTGTAAAAGGAAACCACGATAATAGTGAAGAACCACCAGACGCTTACAGCCATTCGTGAGGATATATTTCTGTAAACAGTTTAAAAATTAAAACAATTTAATAATCCTTCATCCATCATAGTAGTTCTTGTAAAGGTAACTTTATATTTCGGATCCTAAATGAAATATAATTCCTTATTTTAATGTTGGAAACTATTGACCCAAGTATTTTTCTTCCAGTTATTTTCTAAAACATAGCTCGAAGAAGAGACAATTGCTGAACAAATCTAGTCATCCAGTGGTACCCAGGAGGTACAAAACGTCCACAATGTAGACTTAGAGGCCGCTGGATCGATGGAATGATTAAGTACTGCGGAAGTACGTGGCAATGCAACGCACAGGACCGAGAGAAGTGGAATCAGTTTGAAGAGGCCTTCATCCGGCAGTGGATAGATTTAGGTTGACGATGATGATGCTAAAGAATAAATAACAATGTTTCAAATTCAATCAATATATGGCTAGTACCACCAGTGGGTCTATTCTATACTTATCTAACACTAAATTGATAAATAGTATCAAACTTAGGGTAGGTTTGTATCAAAATATTAGCACTTATTGTAACAATTACACGAAGCCGGTTTTTATTGTTGCAATAAGTACGATATTTTAACAGCAGCAAGATAGGTGCTGTTAAAATATAGCACTTATTGCAACAATAAAAACCGGCTTCGTGTAATTGTTACAATAAGTGCTAATATTTTGATACAAACCTACCCTAAGTGTGATAATATTTTTCACTTTATCACTTTAGCGGTCGATAAGCATAGAATAGACCCACAGATGAGGACAGTGTTTACCGCCACTGAATAATATCAGTTTAAATCGTTAAACAATGATATCATTATCATCAGTTTACATATTTTTTTCTACGAAGGGTGTCTACTTGACGAGAAGACCTCGTGTAGGTGCTCTCTTTATCATAATGACTCGTCCTTATTTCTCTAGAGACGCAATAAATATTTTGTGTGGAGCTTCTAAGTATTTCTCTTTCTGTCACCCCGATGTTCCTTTTACCGTGGTCAGAACCTATTCGCGGACATAATTTAATAATAATTTGTCCTAATGAATTGAGGTTTAAAATATTAGATTTGTTGCACAAGACGGTGATGATTCTGATGAATCTTTTGTCATATTCATTAGGAAACGAGAGCTACGATTTATTGAGGTATAATTAGTGGGTACTGAAATTTTGAAGGACGAAGATATTTTTTTTAAGATATTCAGGTCATGGATATAAGAGAGATTATAGATCCTAACAAAGGGTATATTTTTTGTTAACTCGACTTTATATGTTCATGCTTACCTAGACATGATGTATCCTCCACGATGCAACAAGTTTGCCATTGGCATCCAAATACAATTAAAAAATGACGGAGTTTCCTCAAATCCTTTATTTTCGAAATCAGAATTACGTTTGCACAGTTCCTTGGAAGATATCCTGTAAATAATTCAGGGACAGACTGTTAGCAAAGTGACAATTTGCTGTAAGTAAATGCTGAAAATTCAAATTTTTTTTTATGAATGCCTATAAACTATTTTTAATTAAAGATTGTCCATATGGCTCGAAATGAAATGAAAAATAATTGAGCATCAAATTTTATTTTGAAATAGCATATTCAATTAAAAACAAATAAATTCTTGAATATATGGCTTTAACTATTTTTGTACTTACAATAAATATAGTTACACATTTATAATTTTAACAATCTAATAATATATATTTTCCTCCTCGGATTTATATTTGAAGAATGATTTTTTAATGTTATTACATGAAAAAATTGTATACCTAGTATTTAGTCGAAATAATTTCGTTACAGGCCATTTATTATTATTAGTTATAGTGAAATTTAGATATTCATAAAATTTTTGGATTATATTGGATTTATATTGAATAAATATACGGCATGTTTAACTAGAGAGTTATTGCTTTTAAGATGTTTCATCCTAAGAAAATCATAGATGCCCCCCCCCCCACAGGTGGAGATTGTAATAACTGATTTTTGTTCTTACGAGAAATTGATGTTAACCACACATATTGAAAAATACGCTAGCTTTGGCTGAGTGATAACGTGTCGGCATATAATGTCGTAGGTCCCGGGTTCGAATCCCGGGTCTGATAAAACAAAACAAGACGTTAGTATGAACAATAATTATAGATAAATTGGGTAAGTAATATTATAAATTATTTCGATATTCCAGTTCGTAAACCCCTAATTATCGAATAACATTACGAAACTTAATAGCCATTAAATTAATATCGTCAACTCAATACTACAACTAGATAACTTAATTTCCTCTGTTTTTAAGACGGTTATTGAATATGATTCTGCATTCCCTTCCCTACAAAATGATAAAACTAGGGATTTAAGGAGTTAATGGTAAACTGTAGATATTAATTTTGTGTTTGAAAATTTTTGATAACTTTAAAACTATGAATGCATGAAGAGCATACTTTAGGGAAACGGCAAATAGTTTTCAGCAATAGGTGGGAAGTAATTATTTTGCATGCGTTGCTAGTCGGAGAGCGATAGTCGACCTGTGAGCATGTCAATTTGTTTTGTGATGGCGTCGGAGGAATTAATTCTTAAATCTTGTAAAGATGACTAAAAATGAAAAACAAAACATGTCAATGAATATATTATTATTATTACTTAAATAACAATAAATATAACATTAAATGAACGCATAATGAATTATTATGACAAATTATGTTTTGTCACGCGTTGTTTGCACAATCTGCGCGTCGCGTAGTCACGATCGTTTTAGACCGTGCCCCAGCTGAAGTATAGCCAATATAAGATCTACAACATTTTTTCATACAAATGAACATTATTTAATTGTACCCAGTCAGACAAGCACAATTTTCCATTTTTATTTTAAATAATAATTATAGCCTAAATTTATATTAATCAAGTATGTACAGTTTAAATTTTATTTTACTAACAATGACCAAATCAGAGTTATCTAGTTGTATTGTAGTATTGAGGTGACGATATTATATTGGTCGTGTATAATAATTAAGAAAGCTATTATTGAAAGTCGTTTGCATTAAAAGGAAATTGATAACTTAATGTAAGACAATATCGGTCATTGAAGAAATTCAATTATGAAGTTTACGGAGGAATAAATTAAAATTAGTTTTATTCGTTTTTTTCTACCAAATAACTATTGATAGATTACTGAATCTTTTTCCCATAGATTTCTCGGCTAATCTAAAAAAATGGTGATATTAATACATACCTGGTTAAAATGTAGAGAATGAGTGAGACAGCAATATATGCGGCGAATATGTAAGTCCACAGATTCGACGAAAATGGTTGAAGAAATGAGAAAGTATTTTCTGAGTTTACGTTGAACCTGTTGTATAGTAGACCGATTCCGGCATCCATGAATGGAATAGTGAAGTCGACCGATTTTAGTCGCTCGGGGTTTATCGTTATGTCGGCTACGCCTGCTTGGGCCCTCTGATCGTAGGCAAAGAAAATTAAATTATTACGGATCGAAACTGACAATCAAAATAGAATAAAGTTCGCAATATGTCTTTTTCTATGTATGCTATTATTTCAATCTCTGCCTAATCGAAGAGTGATTTCTTTCTACCATTAAACACTCTTTAAGATCAATTAATATTATCATCAATGTAACTCGTAATACTTCAACCGTCTTGAAGATAGTTCATAGTAGTATATATGCCGTATTGAATGATGCTGATCATCGTGCGGTTGACACATTTAATAGTACCATTATGGTTAATGTATTTTACATAATTTACTTATTTAATTTTTGATGTATTATAAGTGTCTCGTCTCTTAAATTACGGTTAATTAACGCTTTCGCTGCTGAATAGATAATGAGATTTTAATTGCCCCCTTTAAAATGCACGTTAATTACATCGATCGGCCGCCTGGTCATTACGCGCCGTGTGCGTCTTCCGCGTCCAAAGTATTAAGCAATTAATTAGTATAGGTTTAAAACAGAAATGACAATGGACCAGTTTCCAATTATTTCACAACGATAAATTAAAATACGATTGTATCACACTTTTCATTATACTGCCAAAGATATGGCCAAATAAAATTTTGTGGAAAGTGAGGTAGTTTGGCATATCAATAATATTGTATACTAGGTATTATGTACCCCACAGATCGATCGCGGTTGTAATTTTACAATATCGCATTATTGTATGTTCTGTGCCTTAGAGCGTTTTGAATGAAAACTCTATCGAAAAAAATAGAGAAAAAGTACATTATATGGTCATAAAAATCAATATTATTTTTAATGTTATCAAGGATCTCCAACAAAAAACCCTAAATCATTATCGAGATAAATATGGATCACCATTTATAAAAACATTCCAATTGTGATATTTACTCTGAGAGATACGTTTTTCAAATTCAAAATAATATTATGAACAGTTTATTATTGCGATGTTTGCTCATTTAAATGCTTACCATACCGGTCATTTAAAAATACATAAAATAAAAATATCTATTGCTGAAACATATCAATGTGATAAATAATGTACTTATTTCAATTCTAACAGCTGGTTAATCTCAAAACATATTAAATTACCCAGATCTACTGTTGAAAATCCATATTTCTTTTTATTTGCTCATTTAAATAATATATGAATATAATTAAACTCAAAATACATAAAATGACATAAGTATAATGGCGAAGACAACCACGCGATACGTTTTGTTTATTTAAACGTTTTGCAGCTTAGTGATATCAATACTCGAAAAATTATCTACCTACCTACCTGTTATACTAAAATTATATCAATATGATATTATTTGTTCATTTAAATATTGGTATTTAAAAAGACGCATTGATCCTTAAGTAATTTATTATGCAAATTTGGTAAGTAGTTCGCGACTATATTATTATTATAAACGTCAATCACAACAACAAACATGTTGGCCATATCTGAATGTATACAAAACATAAATAATTACGAATTGTGAAATTTAAATGAAACAATTGAAAAAAAAAATCCAAAATAATGTAGATATGTATGTAGTAAATAAAAAAGCTTGTTAAATAATGCAATTATTATAAATTAAGAGTAATTATTAATGAACATACATAATTTTGAAAACACTTCTATTAAAATAATATAATATCTATTATATAGCCAATAGAAAAAATCTTTTTCAAGAAAGTAAGACACCCCACCCCGCAGGAATCGAACCTGCATTTACTTACTTACTTATGAATTATTTGCAATTAAATATTATAAATATTTAGCATGTGTTACCTTCCCTATCAATTCTCCCATAATGCCGGTCCACGTCCTAGTTTTCTTATTGAATGCTCCGTATTGGTTATCGGGCGCCAGTTGAAATACGAAAGAAATGTTTAAAATGTCAGATATGCCATTCATGAGGTCCATCGAGTAACCTTCATACCTGTCGTTCCCTTCTAAGACCTCACCATTTTGAGGTATTTTCAATTGCAAATAAGGTTCTCCAATTCTTGACGAAATTACGAATACCTTCGAATTGGTCATAAGCATATCGTCCAGTTGGGTTATATGAGAAATGCCGTCATTTACATTCCAGTCTCCTATTTTAATCACGCCGCTGTTCAGTTCCACAATTTCTAGATTCACAGACTCGCGTTGGGAGTTTTTGAATCGGATGTCACCGGTCATACCTTTTGTCGTTGCCTGTAATAATAAATAAAAATAATATATAGGTAGTCAATAAACAGTAAAGATACTTAATGGAGAGCGATTTAAAATTAATAATAACTAATAACATTAAGCTGCTAAAAAGAAATCATTTAGAATGATGGTAATAAAATCATATCGATATATGTTTTAATGATAATATTATATTAAATATTTTTACAGTAATTAATTAATATGACACTGCAAGAACATCAGCTTTATTCAAAGAGCATATGAAACAGGTCCTCATGATTATTAAATTATGTGGAATACGTACATTATACGGTGTTTTATTGTATTCAATAAATTATCTTTCCACCAAGAGTTGACAATTAATACAATTAATGTAAATTTAATGATCTGTTATGTATATTTCATCTGAAACGTGTTTAGTTACCTGGGTTTTGCTTTTTGGTATATTTAGGCACTATGTACATACGTATATGCTCATATCCAGTTAAAAACGATTCAAAGAGAATGAATACTTAGATCTCAAAATAGGTTAAATAAAAAGAGTTTTTAAAATTTTTGTGTTATGTATTTAAAAAAAATATTCAAACCTTGAATTAACAAGTTGCAATGTCAATGATATAAAAAAATGAATATAATATTTAAATGTACGCATTGCATGACATGCCCTATGCCATATTTGATGAACTAAAATCATACATTATTATGCTGCGATGAAAATGATCTACTTTTACCAGCTTAATGATGAATAATCATTAAATTTATATTTCAAATGTTTACAAACTAAATAAATATACATATAATGATTTAAATAAAGAGAATATATTTGTGGTAACTATGCATTTAAATTAAAATTTCACTTTTACTGAGTTTGACAAAATATACAGACCCGTATAATGTACGCACGTAAAAAAATCATGCTATTTAAAAACAATTCGGGTTTCACTTAAACGGACACAAATTAAATTTCATTGCAAAGGCTTATATCAAAATGAACACGAATAATAAATTAGTTTGCTATTTCAACAGTGATATTGTTATTCTCGAAATAAAAGTGATATGGTTTTAAAATATATACAAATAATATTATATAATGTGATATATGTAGCTAACTATATTATTTCTTGTAAACTTTCTGCAAAAAATATGTGAGTCAATTCAATTTATTGATAATTTCTTAAATTGTAATTTTGCTTTATATCCGATATAAAGACGTATAATTGATTGAGATGATAATTAATATATTCTTGAAGTCTAAAAATTACGAGTAGCGTAACATGGCATGTTGTGCATGACGCGGAAAGACAACGAAAGAGATCGATGAATAAAGATGCATACAGAAAGACGTGATGTGATAGAGGTCGCTAAGCAAATTAAATGGCAATGGACTGGCATATCACTCGGTGAGTGGATCAATGGTATATAAATGTCGTCATACAGTGGTGCTCAAGGGGCAATAAACAACCAGAGGGATGCCCTAAAATTAGCTGGATCGGCGAACTCATAATGTTCGGTGGATGTAAGTGAACAGTGGAAGGAGCTAGTGTAAGCCTTCATCTAGTAGTGGATCGACCTCGGCTGATAATGATGACTATATAATATTCATTAATCTTATAAGTCACTTGCTAAATGTGGTGTTTTGTATAGAATGAATATTATGAAGAAAATATCTAAAGGACAGTCCTTGTAAAAAATTATTAAAATAGCCGATATTGTATAACTTCATAGTATTATGCCCTTTTTAACAATCAACATGTCAGCTAAAATAAAAAATATAGAATTTCAATATTCCACGGTTTGAAAAGTCCAGGGCTGCATCGAGGAAGTGTGGGCGATGCGATGCGATCATCAGTCGTGGAGTACGTGGCTGGTATTGTTTTGGAACAGCGCACGCGTCGATGCCTGACAATAAATATGTCGCCACTACTGATATCCCAGCGGACCGTGCCTACCCTGGCCCGCCTACCCGCACACCTCGCGGCCTGACTGTTCGTTATTCCATCAGATTAACGACGGGCTTAATGCAGTTTGCACCGTGCGATGAAATTTTCGCGCCATATCAAAATATCAACCCATCCACTTTCCTATACATACACATTCTAGTGATAAATAAACATATTGAAATTGTCTGTTTTCATGTAATGTTAGCTGAAAAACATTAATAAATGAATTACCTGGAAACGAAAAATAAAAACATGAATCTTGATTCTCATGAACATTCTGAGAGATTAAAAGATTCTGCTGTCCCATGAAATACATATATAATAATTATGTTGGGTGCAACGTTGCAAAATTAAAGCATTTTTCTTGGCAGATCTAGCATTTTTGCAAGCTTGCAAAATAGGCATATTATGGCGTATGGCGTTAAAACTAGCATTTTTGATACCATAACAGCTTAAAATTTCTCACAAAAAAGCTAGAAAATGCTTGAAAATCAGCATGTTGGCTTCTTGTACTTTATAATATTATACCAATAATCAAATACACGTACTTAACATATTATTATGATTTTTTTTAAGTGACGACCAAATTTCGTACCTGATCAGTTTTTTTGTAGGACTTAGGTATTACTTAGTAGCAAAGCAATTAACTATCCTTCAAATATTTTGTTGTCGCAAAACAACTAGACATATTTTTAATCATAGGAAAATCTAGTATTTTTTTCTGCCAGATAGCTTATTTTATTATCCTATCTGGCATATTTTTGTCAATGGCAGTTGGAAACAATGCCGGGGTGCTTACTTGCCTACTTGATCTAAATTCAATTAGTTAAAAAAAATGAATTTATTCAGACTCCACTGCAAACGCTTGATATAAAATTTAATGTCACTAAATATTAGATATAACATTTAGTATCTAAGAAAGGAGATATTAAATGACCCCCTAATTAAGAGAATCATAACAAACATTTAGGCCACTACAGAGGAAGTTGTATTACCAGATTTTTGTTTTTACGAGAAATTGATGTTAGCCACTTGCTTAACTTATTAGGTCAAAACACATATGAACGTGTGAATTTGCCAGACACAGGATTCGAACCCGGGACCCACGTTACCGGTCGCTTATCGTGGGCGTCAATTATTGCATGGTTTACGGCGTTTACGCAATAAGCCACAGCTAAAAATAATACCATTCATTCTAAGTAGTAAAAATGCAAGCGTTTGATATCTAGCCTTTCTTGAAGGCAGTAGAATTTTGACTCTTTTGAGAGATAAGCTGATCATTGATGCAATTTGAAAAAGTCGCCTGACATCATGGCACGGTGAGTGTTATGACGTTATAATAAAATCCAGGAGACACTTTTATGGTTCAGCGATCACTAAAATGACGAGACAAATTTCCCACGAGAACCGATTTTAAATTGGCGACAAAATTTTCAATATTTATGCATTTCTTCTGAAATTTTTCGAAGTTATTATAACACTATAGCAATATTTTTTATGGCGAAGGATGTCGAGGGAGGCGAAAAATGCGTAAGCGAAAATAATAGTGCGCACTTGGACAGTTATACTTATACATTTACGGGACTAATAGTATTTTATTGAGCA
Organism: Rhyacophila brunnea; assembly: GCF_057557595.1. Lineage (NCBI taxonomy): Eukaryota > Metazoa > Arthropoda > Insecta > Trichoptera > Rhyacophilidae > Rhyacophila > Rhyacophila brunnea. The sequence continues at coordinate 41,372,651 of NW_028232796.1, read as the reverse complement.
TATTGGTATACATGGACGTCAAAAATGTACGAAATCGATGATATTTCAAGAGCTTACTTATATTAAAATAATGGATAATTAATGTAACATAACATGTCTTTCTGGTGATACAATTATATGTGGATATATCCCTCTTCTCCATACGTGTCTATCCAAAGCCTTTACCTGACGTATAGCATCTTCAAATCAACTATATACTATCCTTCCATCTTGTGTGCGATCGACAAGTCTTCGTTTGCCTTCCGGCTTTCCGAATGTCAGTTTGTTTATCATGAATTATTTGTACATCCTGTATATATAAGCCAGCCATATAAAGTGGGTCAATTAGTATTTTTATAGTGCTTACGTAATTATTTAATAATTTAACTAATTAAAAAAAATAATCCTACCTATTATTTATGGACCATTTATGTCATATCATATTAACTCTACCCACAAGAAGCTGTCAAATGATCGCTTAAAATGTGATAATATGTAATAGTGAACTGACTTTATATCAAACTGTCCGTCAGATGGAATCGTCAAATGTCTCAGATTTTGTTGTTTATTATTCTTCGATAATGAAATTCCGTACATTCCTCAGAAAAAAATGTTCAATTATTGACCTCTATTGTTGGTTTAGATGCGTATTTTGTATGCCATTATATTCGCGAAAGGGGTTTGTGTCGGTTGTCAAAGGTTACTGCGGTTATATGTAGTTACAAACGTGGTTATTAATTTTCCAATTTGTGTGGCAAAGTTATTCCAAAGTAATTATCACCCTTTCGCGCGCGAATGGACAAATGTGCACTGAGCATCGAGTAAATACGACGGCATCAACAATATCCGCTTTGATAAATTAATGAAATTCACCTTCGAATTTTTGCTCATAATAAATGGTAACATTTATTATTATTACGGTTTAGGATTTTCCCCCACAGTAATGACAATACTGACTGTATATTTTACTTGATATGTAGCGACATCCCGTTTCCGCCTTCGTACAGTGGTAAGATAGTAGTTTAGTTTAAGTGCCTTCAAGAAAATAAATCTTTCAAAGAAAGTTGTAGGTAACAGTTATAAGGTTCTAAAAGTTGTACATGTTATCTTTAAGCACCATCAGAACTATTACATCTAGTCTTTTTGTTATTTTTTTGATCCATAATAACTCTCAGATCAATTCCGTATATTATTATCTACCTACATGACGATTACCTAAATTGAAAGTTAACACTAATAGTTAACACCTGCGCATCTATTCTATACACAGGGCCGGCGCGTCCTTATAGGCGCACTAGGCAAACGCCTAGGGCACAAAACATAAGGGGGCACACAAATGGAGAACTAAAATAATTAATTTACATATTTTAATAATTTTAAATACTTAATACGTTTTATTTATTTTGATGTTTTTAACTGTTTGTTGTAATTATGTATCATAAGTAATGATCGAATGCGGAATCTGGCGGCGTTCCATGGCCAGCATCAGGTATACAAACGATACAGCCAGATACAAACGGTACAAACGATACAAATCCCGGGGTTTTGTCACAAAGCTGTGTATTGCTTAGTCTTATTACTTAAAAGCGTTTACAAGACGGTTCTGGACCAACTCAGCCTCTCGCTACATGATTCGGAAAACATTCCGATCGCTAATCAAATTTTTTATTTTCTATCGACCGTTTTTGTTAAAACTGCGACATTTCCAGGTACGTGGTCTAAGCTAATCCAAGATAAAAAGAGAGAAGAGATAAGATGAGACCGAGATAAGACCGTATACGTTTTTATCTCCGCAATTTATATGAATATAGAGTTCAATAAATATATAATTATTTTTCTGGGTCGACACATCGTTGTAAAGTTTTATCTAACCGTATCCCAATGTTTACTCTCAAACTATTGAGCGAAACAAGATGGGAGAGCCGAATTGAAGCTTTGAAGCCTTTAAGATATAATCTTGGTGATATATATTATCATGCATTAATGGAGATATATTTTGATGACACAATTTTGAATAATTAATCTGGAAATTCTTCCAGAATTGAAGCAAATGCCCTTCTTTGCTGATGTAATTTGCATTATTAAATTTATGGTGTCAATTGTCGCATGGTACAATATTCTTTTAGAAGTAAATATTGCAAGTAAAATATTACAAGGAAAGGATATTGATATAACATATTCTGCTTCAAATTAGGTAGTTAGAGCTAACTAAAAAATATTTACTAAGATGCAGGAGTGATGAAAGTTATGAACAAGTTTCAATTGATGCTGCTGAGATGGCAAAGATGTTAGAAACAGAACTAAAATTTGACACAAAACATATTCGAAGGAAAAAACAGAAACGGCACTTTCAATATTAAGCTGAAGACCAGGCACCCAATAACCTAAACAGCAATACAAAATAGGTTTCTACTCTCCAGTTTTAGACATGGATATACAATCTATCGAATAGAGGTTCAAACAATTATTGGAGCGACATAATATTTTATTTGCCTTCAAACAAAAAGCCACCTTCAGATATACTTGTCGACTGCAAAATTTTAGAAAATGCTTTGAGTCATAATGCTAACAAAGATATTGATGCTAACGATCTATGCAGTGAGCTTCAAGCAGTAGCTCGAAGACTTTCAAAGTCTATGCCACGACCAGAAGTACTGCTCTTTATAGTGGAACAAAACATTGAAAATTGTGTACCAAATGTTTTTGTAGCTCTAAGGATATTAATAACACTTCAATAAAATTGATGCTTATTAAAACGTAGGTACTTGCGGTCAACGATGTCACAAAACAGACTAGTTGATTTATCAACAATTTCAATTGAGTATGACCAAACTACGACATTAGATTTGAAGAAGTTGATTAATTTTTTTGCAAAAAAGAAGGCTAAAAATTTAATTTTAATTCTGTAATCATGTCTATTTTTTTTTGTTAAATGTGCATTTTTGTTTATTGTTTGGTTAGAAATTCTTTTTTTTTGTTGTATTGTATATTTGAAACTGAAAAATAAATAGTTTACATATAATTTTCTCATGATTTTTCTCTTATGTGTGTGCGTGCATGTTTTATAATAATTTATTAAATTAAAATTTTTGGAAGATACTGAAATTATTTTATTAATAAGTGTCTATTATAATATGTCTAATGATCCCTAAATGTTTTTTTTATTATTTCGAAAAAAATGAGACAATTTGTTTCTTATCATTTCCTTATCCATTGGTTTGTTTATTGGTCTTTTTAATCAGCATTGTTCCCATTTCCATGAATGTTGAGCCATTCTTGGATTTTACAGATATTGAGGTTTTCTATTTCACATGCATACATTATCTTAATTATCGAGGAGGGTGTATCATACAGTTATGCGTATATCAGTTTGTTGCATTTACAAGATTACCCCAGTCTTGTTTTTTTTTTTTTTTTTTACTAGAGTGTGTTAAAATTAAGCAAATCTAATGATAAAAATGACTTACATCAGCAATATATTGATAGACCGATTTTCCTAGAGCCCACTCTGTTGGGGTTTGGCAAGAAATAGAGTTGATATCCGGAAGTCGCCTTGTACTCATCAACAATGTATTGAGTGATTCCGTTAAGTGATTTACTGCATCTATCATCAGTGCAGAATTAAACTGAAATAGTCATATATAAATTATAAGTGAGTATTGGGGTCTAAAAAGTTGAAAAATCAATCTTCTCATTTACAAAACAGTAATAAGACAAGCAGATAATTTTTGTATTTCCGTCTTTATGAATTTTTGTTGGTTATGTTATATTATAATGAATTTATTGACATTAAAAACATTATATCGATACCTATATGATAATACAATAAGTCTATTAAAAATTTAAGAAATTCTAAATGTACAGAAGATGATGTGTGTAAAATGTATTATACTCAGAATAAGGAAAAAATGCGAACACATTTTAATACTACCAAGTTAAAAACTAGGGCTTCGAACCGTAAGTTTTTTCGTGTCGGTTTTCTTTCCGGTTCAAGTAAAAAAATATATGTCTGTTCGATTCCGGTTTTCGCTTCGAAAAAAATAACGGTTTTTACAGTTTTCGGTGCATCTCCGAGTGAATAATCTAATGTTTTCATTTGTATTAAAAAAATATTTTCTACCATAACTTAGCATATGTTATGGTACTTATATAACACGGCGATACGCTCCAAACTCAATTGTTATGCTGAATCGCACGGTCGTAGCCGTAATTTTTTTAAAATTACACATAAAATTTTTATTACACATAGAAATTATGCGAATAATGTCGAAATACGTCACGACAACTGACGTGGGGAGTAAGATCATGTTAATACGCGTGTTTGAACATGTGCCGAACCGAAAAAACAGATATTAAAAAAATAAAAAAATAATGGTTTTTCTGGTTGTCGGTTCAGTTTCAGTCCGAAGCCCTGCTAAATGAACTTGATGTATTACGAGATGAAGTATCGTTGGTAAGTTTTGCTCGTATGTGGTTTATGGTATTTAATATTTTGACAAGAACGCGCTTTTGTTATTTATTTATTTTTATTATTGTTGTTTCTTTTGAGATATGATGAATCGAGAGTTTATTTTGAGATATCAAATAATGAAATTTATATGTTAATTATCTCCAAAAGTAAATCTACGAGGCCCATATTGTTTTGCATTTATATCAGGAATTTATGGAGGTTTACCATGTAGTATAGAAGAAGAATAAAGATTCGGAAACAAGAGACAGGTTATTATCTCTCAGTCGCATAATTTATGCTCTTGGTATCAATTCTAGATTACCTACTAATTTAAACAGATAAATTAAACATCTTACAGTAACGGTATCTGGACTGGGGTCATAAACAGCTTGCTCTTCATTATAATGCAGCTCCCGGAAGACATGGTTTCCACCACCATAGACAACTCGAAACGCAGTGATGTTGGCAGAAGCATTTTGGAATTCGCCGTAGTCCACGGTATGAGCGTCTAATGATGTCAAGATATATGTCTGGAAAATAAACCAAGAAAAACATGTTAATACAAATATGGTTTTCTGAAAAGTTTTCGAATAGACAAAGAAATACAAGCTAGTTCAAGGCGGTAGATCCAAACAAAGTGATACTGTGAAGGTTGAAACATAGATCTAATCATCAAATATGTTACGGAGAGGTATTTACAACGTGAAAAATTATTCTATTTTATGATCGTAAATATTGGAGAGTTAAAATCAAGCGACCCGGGCTAAGTCGGACTGGCGATAGTTTTCTGAAATAGATAGGGCCCGTGTTATGCCCGATAGCGGGTGTGGTTTGGTGGCGTCATTAACTTCAATGACGATAGTTTGCCATTCCCGGCGGATTGTATGAAGGTTAAGATTTGTAACTGACACCTGTTTTCTCATAATTTAACGAGTTTGGTCTATCTAGGCAGGTAGTGAGCTACAAATATAGAATTCTTAAAGCTAATCATGACATAATACCTACATACAATAAAACTTAATATCGTTATTAATAATAAATTGAGGATAACTCCTGGTTATATGACAGCCAGACGTCGGTTTCGGCTTACTCCCCGAAGTGAGGTCAATTTCGTAAACGACAATATTTAAATTAATGGCAAGATTGCCAACAGTGAAATAACCATATAAAAGGCAATCGAAAAATACCGGATTATTAAATTTGTATTATAATTTATTATATTATGAATTATAAAATTTCCAAAACCACTAATATAGTAGGTATCCAACTTTTTGTGGTAAAAGAAACGTTCAAGAAAGTTTATAAAAATTAGTACCTACACCATGAAGCCTGATTGTAAAACTTTTATTTTTAAATTGAGTAAAAGCTACTCACTCGTATTCCATTTGAGATGAGTTGAACTAATATTCTTCATTTATTGATTTATTACATTGGCCAGCGGATGTTCGTAAAAATAAATAATATACGAGTACCTCTATATTATGAGAGTGTACTCTATGGTCCATCATCATGACTGTTACTATTTAACGATCTCACCTGATGAGGTTCCAGCATACCAGCGTCTCTGGCTTGCCGCAGATACTCGAGAATCGTTTCCTTGGAGCAGTCCATAATGATATGCGTCTCTTCAGTGTTTGCGAGGTCTTCGAATATTGGAGAATTAGATTCGCCTGGTGTAAGTTGATGAAGTGTCATTTGACCCATAGATAAGTTTTCAAGAACTTTTTGAATACGGCGAAGACCTACAAATTATTCGATTATGTACTGTGTTCAATTGCTTATACATAGGTTTATTATATAAAACAACTAGCTGACCCAGCAAACGTTGTTCTGCCATATAAATTATTTCTAGTGAATATTTTGGTTGTTAAATAAAAAATAACAAATGTATCGTAAGTGTGTGGGGATGGGATCTATGACAGAAAGAGGAATAGAGCGCTGTAGACGATGACCGCCGATAAAAACAAAAAAAACATCAACCATTCATTTTCTCAATTCAAAATGAGTAATGATGTTCATAATGAATGAATTACCTGTGACAGGATCTCGTTGTTTAATGTTTATGCAATATCCGTCTTGTCCCTTCCATAAAATTAGCGGATATTGGAGAGCGTCGTATGAACGGTGTGTGTCAGCGATGAACTCCAGATTATTGTTTCTTCTTCGAACCACGATTTCTCGCGTCGATGTGCGGTCGCCAACCATGATTCCAGCAATGTCGTCTACAACAGGGACATGGAATCGACGCACGTGCTCTCCAGCTGGTGTTTTATCAGTATTGATGACAATAGCGTGATTGTCACTTTGCAATTCGTGCATGTGTGCTTTGAAGAATTTCAATAATTCATTGTGCTCATTCAACAGGGCGTCCAGTTCGCCGACGATGCGCCTGGCATTAGGCGAATTGAGGCTATTGTAGCCACAACGTGCATCCACATGATTGATGTCCTCACCGCCCATGAAGTAGATTTGTAAAAATTTATGTGGTTCGTTTGGCATTGGCAGCAATGAGCCTACTTTGTGGTATACTTGGCCTTTGATTTTGAACGTAGAATGGAATTGTTGACCATTTGCCGCAGTATTGTGAACTATTTCTGTTGCTCCAAACGAAGTCATTTGGAAGCATGAATTGAATGTGCGAATGGACTTCAGGAACAGGTTTGAATCTGGAACCGTGCCGATGAGCAAGCCGTTCAATGGTTCTGGTGGTATCTCAATTTCTGGTAGTTGCACTTTTCCTAATGCGCAACACATCCCGGCTGACTCATGTTTGAATTTGAGCGCATGACAATGGGGACATTCTTTGTCCATAGCACCAATCAGCACTTTCGGATTCAATATCTGGCTCGTACTCGAATGCGAGACGAAGGAACGAAGCGGATGTTAATGTTTGATGTACTTGTTGGCGTTGTCAGTCATTTGCTCTGCGTATGTTAACTACGAACCGGTGCGCTTGGCTCCGTTCCAATTGTTGTTATTGATTTCGTTCAGCTCGTGCCTCTTGTGATTAAGATACACGCGATTGTGACATGCTTACACGCACATTTTTGTTATCTTATTGGATTTGTTCGTCTGTTTTTTCTGCTCTACTATTTTGCATGTTTGTTGTTTTATTCGTTCGACGGCCCAAATGGCCCCCCTTGCGTCTTGCTGGCATTGTGACTTTGATACACACACATAAAAATAGATAAATTAAAATAAATCGTACAAAATTTTGCACGCACTGCGTTGTAATATGCCGAATGAAATGTCAAAATGACGCGACGCTTCTCTTGAATTCTTCTCGGACGTAGCGCTATCTGTCATTCAACAACATAAATAATTTCGTTCTGTTTGAAATACGAACGATGGTTAAATTTGTTCATACAAAAATAATAAAATCGCGATTAAAAAATGGGAGGGTAGGGGTAGGAGAATGAAAATTTGGGGTTATAGGTATTTTTTTATGTCAAATAATAAAAAAAATACAAAAAAAATTGTCAAAAAAATAAAAGAAAATTTTTCTGGATAGAGACACCCTAATCACCTAGCCGTATAAAATATACTTGTTGACCTATTCTCATATCTAACAAATATACATAAAAAAATTCATAAAAATCGGTCGAGCCATTTCGGAGGAGTTCGACCACAAACATCGTGACACGAGATTTTTATATATATAGAGATTTACATATTTAACTAATAAACCATTTCTTTTATTTAACGAATAGGGCACTTAAGATACCTTGATTTAAAACACAACGCCCGAAAGCCAACATTAACCCACTTTGATGTAAGAACTACTAGTAAAATTTGTCGTAATCAAATAGGATGCCGGTAGCTTGATTTGTTAAAGCACATCCAAGGCACAAATCCAGTGGCCACTGTCAAGTTCAAGTTCTGTCGGGCGTCATATTTTTTTCAAAAATGATCTATAACTAACAATTATTGACATTTCGTCCGTTTAGGTTTAGAAAAACATTGTGAACTTGACAAAGTTCTTCGAAGCAGACGAAATTGGTCTTGATATTTATTAAATTATATGGATTGATTAGATACCTACTAACTGTGTATATTTTAAGTAATATAATGACTTTTCTCTAAGAATAAATAGTTAACAACAATAAAATGGTAAAACAATTTACACAGTGCATATCATATAATTAACATCGAATTTGATCGATTAAATTACGCTAGAATCGCATCAATCGATTCAATCGTATCTTCCTACAAGTTATTACCATCTCAAACTGGTCTCTTGGGCCTTGGTCTTAGGGATGGCGACGTGCTAGTGGGTTGGGTCATTTTGTGGAGTTAATCAGGTTACCGAGGCGTTATGAGCACCGCCCTGGTACCGGATTTTAGAATAATGGTGCCTAGTTACTATTTTTACATAGCCTTTTTTTGGTTAAAAGTATATTATATACTATTTATTAAATACCTAACATGAAGTTCGATTGGATAAAACTATATTTTTTATAATTGTTTAGTACTTTGTCATGATGATAAATTTATTTGGAAGAATATGTAAAAGATATTTAAAACTAAAAATTGAATATTAAATAGGCTTTATAAATAGTATTACAAAAAACCCATACCTCAAAGGGAAACTAGTTAAAAGTTTGCGATTCAATAAGACAACTTCCAGACGAGGCGAAGTCTTCAAGCTTTTATTTTATTATTTTTTTTTGAAAATATTGCCGGAGCTCACGATTAAAATTTTCTTCGAAAACTTAACCAAATTACTATTATAGGTAAATACAAACTAGTTTGCAAAATCCCACGTTTTATAAAATAGAAAAATGATATTCATAATCAATTGATTTAAGTTTTGTATTTTTTCAATTGCGACTCCGTACAAAAGAAAATTACTGCAAATTCATTTAATTTTATTGATGAATATATTATATATAAATGTATCTATTCTATACAAATTATAGAATAGGGTAAGAGCTACTATTATGGGCCATCTTCAATTATTGGCCACTTGCTTCAATTATCTAATCCAACCGGATTCCGGCGTCCTGGTAGGCCACTAAATACTATCTATATAGTGTATACGGCGGAGCTACGGGATGCTGGTTTAACCTGAAACGCAAGCAAGAAGACTGGCGAGGGATTTATAGTCTAATAATTATGGTAAGCCTACCTATAAGCTTATTTTAGAACGCGTCCAGAAGATATTTCTTCGATGTCTTTATTTTAAGACATAATTTATAACTATTTTCCTTTTGATAATACGTCAAATGATTATTTTCCAACTGCCTTGCTGGCATGCTTACTTTTCACTCTCTTGGATCTTGTAGGTCTCTTCTGCTTTTGAAACATTTTTGCCTATTATCGCGAGGAATGGTTTCAAATCCTGGTGTCCTAATGAATTTGAATTTACATGCGTCTGTAAATGACCTACGTGGTCGCAGCCATGATTATTCTGGATAGGAACAGTTTCCTCATGTCAAGCCTATCAAGTACCATTAGCGAGGGGTGCAAGACTAGTCAATGCACTCCCCACGTAGACATTTTCGGAGACGTGCTATGTATTTTGTATTCGAAATTTTATTTTTCTGTATAAAATTGTATATTTTTTGTTTTCAAAAATTGTATTATGTTGTATAAAATTGTACTTTTATTTATTATTATTATTTTATATATTCTCTTCTTCTCTTTTGTGAGGGTAATATTTGTTATAATGTAAATCTCATGTTATGCACATCTTGAATTTAGATTTGTTATGTCCACAATGTTTTGTTTTCTTAAATAAATAAATAAATATTAGTTACCTGAGACAGTTTATATTCATAAAGATATAATTTGAACCCACCATCGTTATCTTCATAAAGGATAGAGAAAGATTCCCAGTCGGAGTCCACGACAAGATCAGCAAGCGACTTCTCGAAAGTTTGGTGATCGGGATAAAAGTTGAGTGCCATCGGGGCGTCGGCGAATTCCTGGGGAGGATCGAGGGATGAAAACGTCTGGAAGTTTGGAATCTTGAGAGTCTTGCAGATTGATTCGACGATGCCACGCGTCTCTCGGGATTCGGGACCAAAGATGGCCATGACACCTTCGCTTGTCAGGTTGCAAGCTTAAAAATAATAACGAAAATATACATAAATGTTTATCAGCGTTAGAAAAATATTTTTATGATACACGAGAAAAAAGGAGCTTTCAAAAAAAGCTTTAATATAATAAAATATATTTTTCATGTATTGAAGCAAAACATTCAAAAAAGTATTATGCTAGTAATAAAAATGAATAATCACATTAAATAAATTTCACCATTATAGTTAAAATAAACAGGACATTTCCACCGGGACAGATGCTATGTAAATTATTTCACATGGAAATGAAATGAAATGCAGTGAGTCAACATTTTTTTAATAACACAACGAATACTGTTTTTGAAATACGATAGTCTGTTGAAACTGTGTGGCGATGATAGCAAAAAATTAATTCAACGTTGCTCTTTCCTATAAAAATGGTAGCAGTAGTTTATTTTATCTATCATCGGGATGACAAGTAGAATAGTAATTATTTAAATTGCTTGTTTATGTGCTAAATAAACATATATATTTTTAAAACGAAATCTACGATTACCTATTTAGATGTATCTTTATGATGATATATTGGTAAATAATTAATGTGTGTTAATTAGAGTGTTTTTATATGTGGAGTTTTCTATATGTACTTAATACAATTTCACGAAAAAATTCTCATAAGTTTTAATTAATACATAATTATTAGGTATATTATATTATTATATTCATATATTTATATTCTTTTTAATGCAACAATAGGCCACGAGGCCCAACAAAGTTAGAAGTTTAACAGTACTGTAGTAATATACGATCACAAACACCCAGGCATTATTGTGACCTCTCCAAGTCGAACTCAGCGCCAATGGATGAAAAACCAGCGCCTTACGCACTGGACCCCGAGGGCCGCCTTTTGAAGCGTTTCTTCAAATCACTACTATGGGTTCAACCCGAAATGATTTTTTTGTCATACTGTCGAAAAGATCGAGATGCCATTGCAATAGACAATTTTGTATTTGGTGATTTGGCAATACACAATTAATGGTCCATAAATAAAAAAGAACAATGATTACCTACTCATGACGTCTTTTTTGGTTACTTACTTAGGTACTGTACGATTTTACGAGATTGTTAATCTCAATAATGATGGTTCATTATCAGTAGCATGCGGTTTGCAGATACAGGGCATCCCCAGAATTATTCGTAAAATATGTATCTATAGTCTAAGGTAAAATATAATATAGCATCCAGGCTCAAGAGTCAAGACAGTCCATGCTACTGCAGTGTTGCCATGTCTACTGAAATTTCAGTAGATCTACTGATATTTTTTGCCAATATCCTACTGAATTTTTGATTTTTTTCGAAATTCAAGAAATCTACTGATATTTGTGTTTCTCCATAATTGTAAGTTTACTGATGATTATTTTAATAATAAACTTGAAATGATTTACGCACGATCCTTTTTAATGTGTTACACTTATAAATTGACGAAGAAAGCATTGTAACTCTACCCAAGAGCGCTATTTTACCCATTAATATCATCATTGTTTACAATAAATTAATATTATTAATTATTTTTATCCTTATTAGTCTTAAATTATATCTAATATACTACATTTTCCAAAATCTACTGATATTTTATGAAATCTACTGAATTTTTTGTCAAAATCTACTGAAATTTTAAATTTTGACTTGGCAACACTGCATGATAGGTCCCTGGATGGAGCACACGCACATTTTACTCGCCATACATAATAATTATCCAGCGTTGCAACATATTTATATATCCATTTATTTGAGTTGAATATTAAAGATTATGAACGTTTGCGACGTAACGCGGTACATCTTATGACTGTGTTGTTGACAAGGTCTGCCATGCATTGACTTGTACCGGGACGCTATTGTTGTTATTAGTATGTTGATATTTATTGCGCAATTCCAGAATACATTTTATTTAAAAAATATAATTGTTTTCATGACTCTATATTACACATTGATTGAGACTGTCACACCAGCTTTTTCACATTGAATATTGGATATAAATATTATATTTTTTAGAATAATATAATATCAAAGCTACCATTCTGCACTAAACAAAATTATTAGCTGCTCGGCATGATTCAATTAACTACAAACTCTAAGCAAATAGTAAACATTTTCCGACGCCATCCCTACTCGAAAAAATTACCGCACACCACTGTTCATTATACTTATTTTAAAAATATAATATTAATGTTATACCAAGTTTTTCTGCTTTGTAGCTGTCGATGGAAGAAACAGTGCGGATTAGTGGTACAAACTCTATCCCGCTGCGAAGGTTGTTCCTCTTTACGGCGTACCGGAATGCCATCTGGGACGCAGGGTCATTGTCGTGGAATATGCCACCTGAAAGCATCAAATACACAATCACTCACCTTTAAATTTAATCTGATGGCAGGGAAATCGAGTATTCCTATTGTCTTTAGATTCGTTTCTGTTATGGGAGGCACATGGTCTGCGCGCATTTTGTAGAATAATTATTGTTGCGTTTCTATTATTTCCCGATGCACGTGCAAGTCGATAATAAGATTTTGATGTGAATGATAATACTACTCACTAGATATAAACATCGCAATGTTTCGAGACACTTGTTTTCATAATAGAAATCGAATGAATACAATATGATTAATTTAAAGTATAGATATTATACCTATTTACCGAATATTAGGTAGGTATTTAGTAAATTTAAAATATTTGTTTGTTTATCCAATATTTATAAGTTATTTTAGAGCCCCGCAACAACTAACAAAATGTTTACATCGAAATATCAAATATATAAAAGCAGTAATCGTCTGGTTTTTATTCTTTATTTATTACTTATCTTAAATTATCTGTCACGCACGAGAAAAAAAAATATGAACAATGTATACAAAAATATGTGTAAGAAAGAGTGAAAGACAGCATATTATTAAAAAAAATGGAGGAATCGTTTATTTTAATCGGGTTGTGAAAGAAAAGTAATGATACTCTCATAATATTTGAAACCATATTGCGTCATCCGGATAAAAATGTTGTTTGCTCATGGTCCGGTAATGATCTCCATTGGACGTAATGCGAACTCCGACCTCATTTTTGAAGAAATAAGATCTGATGATGCCACCAGCGTATAAACCGCACCAAACAGTGCATTTTTGTGGATGTAATTGAATCTGTAATGTCTTTTCTGGATTGGTTTCACTCGTGCTGAAATTTTGCCAAAAATGAGCCTCATTACTGGACGCAATTTTGTGAATAACTTCTATAAGTTGCGTGAATCGACGACTGATTTTCAAAGTAAACTTGGATAATTTCATTGAGCGCAGTATCACAGCTCAGGTTGTCAGTTAACCCTTTTCTTAGTTCTATCCAAGCAAAACAAATACTTGTTACAACCTCCAATTTGTGGAGGCCCATATGATCTTCTAAGGATCGGACATGATATAAAAATAGATTGATGTTAAGTATTTCCATTGTTTCCATTATTTGCACTAACTGACAAGTACTACTCAAATACACTGTTACTGCAACCTTTAATGCAGACCATTTCTAGAAATCATAAAAATAAATCTACGTTTAATGTGTACATACAAAGATTTTCTTACAGCAAGAGTATTTGAACAATGCATTTGAGAAAGAAAAGGGTAGATAGTTGAACGAAGAGCGAGCGACGCAGGCGAGATTTTCTTTGTAAGTTTTCAGCGCGCTATCTGGTGCTGGTGGGCGAAGGCTCGAGAAAAATCTGCCCCCTGGGAAATGATCGGAGGAAAAGTGCATGCGATATTTTACAATGTAGCTGCCTGTTGAAGCCGCAACTCGCTAGACCTCGATATTATGAAATGCTTTTCAACACAAATGCTCCCGCAAAAACAATTTTATGAGAGGAGTTTTATTAAACCTTACGTAGAGTAAATTTAAAATGACACATAAGCTTTCGAGATATACCAGATTTTCGTTTAGACAAGACTATTATTTTAGTAATATCTGATTCAACTGTAGTTGGCGTGGAAACTTTAATGGTGTAAAATAACGGGTTTTTAGCATTGCAGTTTCAGTATATAAGGAAACAATAATTGTCATCAGGTGGAGGGTTTTTAAGAATATTAATTATTTTACCCTACTACGTTTTCCGTAAGAGGACAGATGCAGAGATGTAACTGTTAATTATTATTAACCCAACTAACATAGAGGTTGCGCTGTCACCAAATCATGACAGATATGAGAAATGTATGTGACATCTACCAAAATAGGCAAGCGTATCACATTGTATTTCATTTATTTTATTTTTATTTTATTTTATTATTACACGCAAGATAAACAAACCTGAATTTAGACTGACATCTAAATCGAATATGATACTAATAAATAGTTCAAGAAATGAAAATATAATTATTATTAAATTCTACAGGTTTTTAAAAAGTATGTCGATAGCTATTTCGGTTGTAACACCATTATCAAGACTATTCAGATAGGCCGTTTGCCTTTGCTTAAATACTATACGTGTATAGATAGAGACAGAATACATTTTCTTATTCGTTCCAGCAATATTATGAATTTGTACACTTATAATTAGGTATTACTGTCTATGCTACATTGGTCAATCTGGCAGGCCAATAAAAACTCGTTTGGAGGAGAAGATATAATGCTGAGCTCTACGGGCTGTACGAAGATTGCAGCGCAGTTCACTGCGATGGCTAGGTCATGTGCACCGTATGAATGATAATGAACCGGCAAAGAGAGTGATGTCCAGCAATCCAATAAAACGTAGAAGAAGAGGGAGGCCAAAGATTCGTTGGTTGGATGGAGCTGCCAGTGACTGCCGTATTCTGGGGGTACCAAATTGGAAAGCGGTCACACTGGATAGGGACAGGTGGAGGGAGCTGTTGGAGGAGGCCAGGACCCACACGGGGTTGTTGCGCCCCTGATGATGATGACGATGAATGAATATGACAAATAACAAATTCAAAACGTTCACAACATGACATAAAGATAAGTGTTTACAATATAAAAAAAAACATGGAAACACATGAGTGAACTAGATCCTATCTTCTATCTAGATCCTATCTTCAAAACCTATAAAATAACGTCCACCCGAACATTCTCACGTAAGCAGAATATGTTTATATTCGAAGTCATTTTTAATTGATAGTTATTGCGATCCCAATTGGCATTACTCTTGTTAGGTTAGTTCTACTTAACGGGTAGCCGGCTTTAAATAAGACGCTGTGATACTAAGGTCATAAATTATTATTTCAAATCAATCACTGAACACTGAAAATGAAGAAAACAAAACATAATAATTTAATGGAGTACAAATTAATGGATTAAGTTACACTGCTGACAATTGATACAATTTCGGCTCTATTTTTGTCAGCAGCATTTTTAAATCACTGCGATTAGTTATTTTTAGCCGACTTTTTTAGCAAATGATTTGAACCATGCTTGCTTGTAAAATATACTACACAACACCTGAAAAATATACGAGTTTTTAAACTTGTTTTTGTGCTTTCTTTTTGCTTTCACCTCCCTCTTATTTATATTCAACACAGCCTTATTGGTTCCGAGACAACTGCCGCCCCCTTGGATCGCCCCAGTGACCCCTAGATGGCAGTATTATTAACGCGATACTTTGGGAAGCACTGGTCTAGTCCAATGTTGAGGTTTAATAGCTAAACAATTTTTTTCCCACGAATCAGTTCTTACAGCTTTAAAAACTACATACCTACATGCAATATTATCTCAATAACACGAAACGGAACGCAATTTTCAAAGAAGCCAAGAGCCGGAACGGTATCTTTTAGAATTTCACGAACAGGAACGGCGCTCCGGTGCGTTCCGGTCTATTTCGAGCCCTGATTATAACGTAATAAATCATAAATAATGCTATTATATTTGAACCCAAGTCAATCGCAATCCAGGTGACCAGATTTGGTTAAATACTATCTAAGCTGAAATTTAATAAACAGTATGCATCCGAGATGTTTCATATCATTTCTAATTCCGTTAATAATAAGTAATTCTGATTAACATAACTAACTAAAATCCTTTGTCAGGTTCTCTTTTTGAATTACTTACCTAATTTAATATTCATTTAATTCTCAATTATTATTATGCATTAAATTTAACAATATATTAACATTCTTCATTGAATATACATAAATTGAAACTACTTCAGAAACATAATATTAATTAAATGTCTTAGACCCACTCCATTACAATCCGGGCGACTGGGTCAAATATTGTAAATGTAACTAAAACATATAAATATATCTTTTAGAAAATAGTCCTATTCATTTATTATACATTAATCTTGTACGATGTCATATTTTTTCCTAGATTTTTTCTAATATGTATGTTTTTGAAATGTTTCCAAATTATGTTTGTTCAATAGATAATGATATATTCTTAAATCTTTTGAATTATCCATTGGATAATAAAATATTAAATCATTTGTGCAAATACAATAACACAAAAATTTGAAGAGATCTCTTACACTGACTAATAATCAAGGGTAAGTACCTTGATTCAAACCATAAAAGTTAGTCGCTAATATTTGCAATATTTTTTAAGTGAATCAAGTTCATGACCAATAATTATTAATTTCGTTATAATTAGGTAGGACGCAGGTGACTTAATTGGCTAAAGTACATTGGCCGGAATTTGATGTTTATTTCCTGTCTGGCGTTTTTCATTTTTTTTTCTAATAGAGTTTAGAGGTGTTTCCAAATTATGTATGTACGTATGTATATATTATATGTCTAAGGATTTTCAAAATAATATAATATTATGTCCATAGTGAATCTAAATACAATGTTTTACAACAGGTTTTCCTCGTAGTCTTGTTAGTACACAAACAGCGTAAAGCAAAGCCAATCGAGGTGGGAGTGTGCATATAGATGTAGGGTTATTGGTTTGAAATTTGAACAGAGGCGCATTGAGACAGCACGCTGGGCGATAAACGGAGCCTTATTCACTACATTTCCAAGAAAATACATAAACCGTAATGATATCGTAAACTGGCGGATAAGAAAAGTACTATACAGGATGGCGAAAGTACTCTCTTTTCAGATGTGTTAAATTGAATGATACAAAAAAGGATAGCAAAAAGACCATTGTATTTTTTTAGCAGAAAGACAAGTGCTTTTGAAGATGTTGTTATAACACTTAAAAAATATGTTTTCTTATAATAATCCATAGCCTTGGTAATGACTGCTTGTTTCAGAGTGTGTTCAGAAAAAAATTCTTCGACACCTTTATTTTAATGTATATAATTATTTTCCCTTTGACAGAGTATTTTCCGACTAATTTTCTTCGAGATACGCTCGTCTTTCATTCTCTTGAAGCTCGTAGGTTACTTTTGCTCTTAAAGGATTTTCCCCTGCTCTCACGTGGTATAGTTTACAATCCTGATATTCTGGAAAATTTGAATTTTTATGCACCCGTCAATTACATGCGTGGTCGCAGTCATGACCTATTTTTGGTGTAAGCTGTTTCCTCATGTCAAGCTCATCAGGCACCAATAGCGAGGGCTGTGCGGCTGGTCAATGCACTCCCTGGATATGTAGACATTTTTAGCGATGCATTATGTATTTAGTTTTTAAAATTCTATTTTATTATTTAATTTGTATTTTTCTTGAATTATTGTTGTTTTTTTAATTTTATTTCTGTTCTATAAAATTATTTTATGCTTTGTTTTTTTATTTACTAAGTTGATTTACCTGTACTTTTTCTTCTAAAACGTCTTGAATTAATAATATGTTATGTGTTCAATGTGTCTTTTTTTAATAAATAAATAATAAATAAAATAAAATAGAATTAAAAAAAAACACATATTGCATCGCTAAAAATGTCTACATATCTAGGGAGTGCATTGACCAGCCGCACAGCCCTCGCTATCGGTGCCTAGTGAGCCTGACATTAGGAAACAGCTTTCACCCAAAATAAGTCATGGCTGCGATCACACGTCATGTAATTGACGGGTGCATACAAATTCTTAAAGTCCTAAAATTCTAAATGTTATACTACCTACACAATACATACTTATAATACGAGGGTGGGTCAATAAGTACTTAGAAAAGCCGACAGGTGGCGCGACTAGTACTGTAAGCGGTTTGTTTTCATGCAGCGGCACTACCGATTGAGTATACTGCGAAGTTTCAATCAGATTGGTCCGGTTGTTGTGTGTTTCTCGTACATTTAAAAAAAAAATTTGCTTGTGAAAAATGGAAAAATGGAAAATGGAGAAAATTGAGTTTAGAGCTGTTATTAAACATTTTAATATAAAAGGGTTAACAGCAAAGGAAATAAAAAATGAGTTGGATTTAGTTCACGGCATATCTGTTCCTTCACTTGCAAATATTTATAACTGGTTAAATGAATTTAAACGTGGTCGTACATCAACAAAGGATGAACCACGCTCAGGACGTCCTGTAGAGGTGACTAAACCAGAAATGATCAATAAAATCCACCATATGGTGTTAAGTGACCGAAGATTAAAGTTGAGTGAGATAATTGAGGTTACAGGGATCTCAAAAGGTAGCGTCATTTCTATTTTACATGACAAATTGGGCATGAAAAAAATTTCTGCAAGATGGGTGCCGCGTTTGCTCACAGTCGACAATAAACGCAATATGGTGGTGGCCTCTAAAGCCCTGTTGTCGCTCATGCAACGCAATCCGGATGAATTTTTTCGTCGCTTTGTGACTGTAGATGAAACATGGATACACCACTATACTCCCGAGACGAAAGAACAGTCAAAGCAGTGGATTGCGAAAGGCGAACCATGTCCAAAGAAGGCGAAAACCGTAAAATCAGCTGGTAAGGTTATGGTTACTGTATTTTGGGATGCACGTGGAATTATTTTCGTTGACTATTTGGAAAAAGGAAAAACAATAACAGGGGATTATTATGCATCTTTATTGGACCAGCTAAAAAACAAAATTGAAGAAAAACGGCCTCATTTAAACAGGAAAAAAATCCTCTTTCATCAGGACAATGCCCGTGTTCACACATGTTTACGATCAATGGCTAAAATTGAAGAATTGAAGTTCGAATTGGTCGACCACCCACCGTATTCGCCAGATTTAGCCCCCAGTGACTTTTTCCTTTTCCCAAACTTAGAAAAATGGCTAAGTGGACAACGTTTTTTTTCAAATGAAGAAGTCATCGATCGGACAAATGCTTATTTTGAGGACCTTCCGAAAACTTATTTTTCTGACGGTTTAAAAAA
Organism: Rhyacophila brunnea; assembly: GCF_057557595.1. Lineage (NCBI taxonomy): Eukaryota > Metazoa > Arthropoda > Insecta > Trichoptera > Rhyacophilidae > Rhyacophila > Rhyacophila brunnea. The sequence goes on along the minus strand of NW_028232796.1, from coordinate 41,352,964 downwards.
AATTGAGAAACGTCTAACCAAGTGTATTGAGCTCCAAGGAGATTATGTTGAGAAATAAAAAAAAATACAAGAATAAAAACTGTTTTAATGCTTTTTTCTAAGGAATTATTGACCCACCCTCGTACTAACATTTTTTTACGAAATAACTTTAAAAAAGATTATTTCACTTATATGAAATGTGGGTATTTGTATCCACAGCCGTTTAGTACTAGAAAATATAAATAAATGATAACTATAATAATATAGGTGTACCATGCAGGAGTCGTACGTTTTTTTGCACTTCCACTAAAGCATTATAATAGGAATAATATATTATGTTTTCTCACTCAAACTAGGTCGCCGATTTTGGCATCGTAAAATACACAGATTATAATTTAATATCAACAATAACAATAATGATTATTATTTTCATAGTCTAAAATAATTATTAATACCAAATACCCAATTTACAACCGCTAAAAGAGATTATAATCTTTGTTTTATAAAGAAAATCAAATTTATTTTAGTTATGTTGCATCAACGATATTTTTCGTAACTTATGTTATTTGAACATATTATCTAAATAATTTTGAAAACACTCATAAGAAAATATAGTGAATAGAAAAAAATAAGTTCTGTGTTGGCAAAATTATGTATGTTCAATAATTAGAATGGTACATTCTAAAATCTTATGAATTATTTGTTGAATACAAGAAATAGTTAATTATATTAATTGATTGCGTCATATCTTCTAAGTCCGTTACTAGGTGTCTCTGATTATACATTGTATATAATTAAGATGTTAAAATCAATTTGAATACAACAAAAACCAATTATATAATATATAATGTGATATATAGTGAGAATTGATTTTCCCTGAAGTAGGCTGTCATAATATGGGGAAGCCAAACATCGTGAGAAGATTTGAAAGGCATAAAATTTTCTGGCATTGGATGTTCATATCTATTTCTACACCCAACTACAGACATTGTGATAAAATAAACTACTTTAAGAGTCTATAGCCAATAAATATTTATATTGCTATAAGTATTGTGTAGGTGTAGCCTAATATTCTAATACCTTGTAGGTCTTCACTTGAATAATATTTCTGCCACCCAAACAAATTAAAAACAATGGTTTCAGAGGCACAGTCAAGTAAATTGGTATTAAAATCTCTATACACTTTTACAAAAGCTTTGCTTTTGTTTATAATAAATAAAAATAAAAAAGCCTTTTTATTTCTTACAAACACAAAAAAAGTAAATGACAGTGGATTGACTATATCTAATGTACGTATAACCTATATTTATATCTATTATGATTTTGTGCTTATTGCTTTTGTTTATAATACAATTTAAATCTTGACAATTGACCATGCAATAGTTGCATCCATTACATATTGTTTCCGAGTTGTTTTCTTGAATATTCAATACTGAGAATATACACAATACAGAGGTGTGGAGATGTGGAGAGGTGTGGAGAGAGTGTGGAGAGAGAGGCTGTTAAAATTCGACATAACTAATGCACACAGCACTTTGTCAAGTTATTTTGATTTCATTTAACTAGGAATAGGTATACTTTGCAGATGGTGCTGGTTAGTTTTTCAATTAAAACCTGCCCAAACCTAACCATAATAGTTAAGGCAGCGATTTCCAAACTGGGAGGCGCGGAGTGTTGCAAAGGGAGCCGCGAAAAGTTTAACACAATTAAGGTAGCCACAGGTTTGCAGTTTGCAAATGCATAATTTATAAAACGGCTGCTAGTTATAAACTACACAAAAAACAGTCATATAAAAGGTTTTTTGCAAACCTGTCTGAAAATATGGAGACTAATTTTATAATACCTCACTTCTATACTATTGTGAAGCGCGCTGGCTATCTCGCGAAAAAATGAGATAAAAAGGTCAAATCATAATGTTGAAATTTGAGGCAAATTTGTTTAGGAACGATAATTTCGTTGTTAAACTTGTCTATTTTGTTGAAATTTAAAAAAAAGCTGACTGAATAAATTAATGCAAGGACCACTAGTCCATTCACTGATTTTAAAAGACAAAGGGAAGACATTCATAAAAAATTGGAGCTTTGGAAATCAAAATTACAAAAAAAATAAGTTTGCCATGTCTCCACTTTTAAATGATTTCTACGCCAGATATAAAAATCTATTTCCTAAGTTCTTGGTTAGTTTGCTAATGCATTTTTCACATTATTTTATTAATAGTAAAAAAGTCACCTGCGGCGCTGCTTGGTTTTAGAGCTGTTAAATATGTGGTTGAAAGGTCTTGATCTGGGGGCCCGCTTCAAGATGTGGGGCCCATAATAGAATCTATTTGGCAATGAACGATGATGAATTTGGATTGAATACTGTTGAAACGGATTGTGCTAATAAACAAGCACATTCGTCACATGAAATATATTTTTTAAAAAAAGTAGCAAAACCTTGTTTATTTTGTTACAACGTTTTTATTAGGTCGTATTCTTATTTGTTCGGTGATTGTTTATCCAGTACAAATCTTGAAATCGATTTTTAACTAACTTTCCGACTAGCTAAACATTTGAAACTTTTAGAATATATCAGAACACGATGCCAATGCATTTTTTTAATACTTTCAGCTATCTTTAAGTAGAATTGATTGTTAATTCTGTTTTGTATGAAAAGTTATTTTGGAAGAAATCCGTAATCCAATCCACTATTATTGGTTGCTAGGGGTCTGGGGTCCTAGCAACTAAATTATTAATATATACGTGCGTTACTATGGAAATCAATATGAATGACGTTGGCGGCTCTCGTGGTGCAGTGCGTAAGGCGCTTGCCTTCCACCCGAGAGTTCTTGGGCTCGATTCCCGATCAGGACACACAATATTCATGTGTTTGTCTCAAAGCCTGGGTGTTTGTGATTGTTCAAAATTACTAACAAACCACCTTGTACGAAAAAGCAAGGACATGGTTATTAATAATTCTAAAAAAAAAAAAAAATATGAATGACGTCAAAATAACATCTCAGTATTATTTCTATCAAGTAAAATTTTTTGATCGTTTAAGCTAGTCAAGTCAAGTTTATATGAGTCAACAGAAAATTTAAAAACGTTGTATATACTTACAAAGTTCTTTTTATCTTGTAATTATTTATATATTTTTTTTCATTTTTGTATGTATACATTGTTGACTATTTAAGAAGGTGTCAGTATTATTTAATGAAATAAAGGGAGGGGGGAGGGGGGGGGGGAGGCGCCAAGATTAGATTTTTTAAAAATGGAGGCATAGTAACATAAAGTTTGGAAACCACTGAGTTAAGGTATGCTATGGGCAATCTGACAAAAATAGTGCACACATTTTCAGTCATACTTATTTGTTTGAATTTTCGTTGAATTAAGAATATAATATATTATAGATAGACGGTGTTGGGTATTGGCTAGTTTTTTAAAATTAATTAGCTCAGTCTAACTCTAAACCAAACCATAAACGATAAAAACTATTATTCACTATATAAATATATATTTAATGGCATAATTTTAAATATCTTAAAGATAAACAAATATTTTTTAACTATTAATTATCTACTATGACTTAGATTAGGCATAGTTTAATTAAATTTTAAAAACTATCAAACACTATCTATAGTTCAACGAAAACAAATATGTGTGACAGGCATAGTTTAGTGTGCACTTTAGGTCGGATCTAAATAGACTATCTCCACCCTTCGCCACTGCATTACAGAGACTATAAGAATGTAAAATTCTTATAATTAAATATACATAATTTTGTTGTTATATTCTTTCACTATAATTTTATTAGTTTTAGAAGCTAAAAGCTTTTTTGCAATATAACAAATCAAGCAAATTTTCATCACTTGTTTTTCTACTTGATCTTCTACATAATATTTTATAATTGTAATATTTCAGGGAATTGTATTGTTTTAATTTACCATATAAATAAGAAATTGCTGTATCCTGTGTCAGTATGTATTTGCCTCTGGTCAGTGCGTATAATAGTGCTGGAAGTTAATCGATTAGAATTTAAATTCAAAACCCATCAAAGTATCCTATACTTATACCTAAAAATATGATAATGGATAAAACTTCTTTTGGTTTTTAATTAATTGCCAGTTATAACTTAGTTTAATCTTATATGCGTATTAATTTAATATAATATTCAATATACTTACCAATTTTAACTTGTTTCTTAGAATCTGCGTGCACTACAAAATAAACCATAAACAAAATCAATACTACTAGCATCATTGGCAAGTCTTTGAAAACACTTAACTTCATTATAGAAGTGATAAATATTCGGATGACATAAAAGTATTAATTTACACAAATTGTTACACAGCACGAGCACCGATTACAATTTTTGGCAAAATATAACACTGTGATTTTTAAACTATTGGCATAAAATAATACTCAAGCTATAACGTTGGCAATTATCACATAACTGGTAGCCACGACTAATTATTACATGTGGTGTAAAAATGCCAAAACGAGAATAACAAACACCATACAGTTTACTAATGACCATATTATGCGTTGTTTAATGAATGTTTTAATTTAGCTCTTAAATAATTTGACCTCTTTTATCGGATGTTATGTCATCATGTGAGATATACAATATGTATACTTCTGTTTAAATTTACGTAGAATTTGTTATTTGAATAATATTATCATTATTTTAAAAGTATGATAATAAATGTATTATTACGAATTTACCATATTATCTCAAGATTATCAAGTCAAAATGGTTTAAGACAATTAATTTAAACATTCATGAGTCAACTCTATACTAATAATAACATTTAAGTGTCTATCTCTCGATCCGTTTATTCGGTTATAACTTATAAACTTACTTACTTCACCATTACACACACCAGTGTAAGCGTGTAAGACAAGCACAAGGTCGCACCACTTCCCTCAGTCTATCTCCAAGTCATGCGCTTCCCGGTATGTGAGACCTGCAGCGCGTAGATTGGTTTTGTAGCAACGCTACATAGTAAGGGAGGATCGGCCATATCGGTGAACCTGCGACACACATGTCAGCCAGCGCTCAAAATGGACAGAGGCGCACCGGAACGCAGCACCGGTTCATGAAATCGCCAAAAGTATCGCTCCGTCTCTTGGAAAATTTAATAACCACTTTCCCTATAATTACGTATTTAAATTTAATATGAAACTTGTCGGACTCGTGGTAAAAAATAAATAAATTATGAAGTGTCGTAAACACCGTTTTTCGCCTACTGCGCTGACATCTTTTGCATGCCACAAGTTTAAATACTGTTGTTCCATAATAATATTATTATGATCGTCTGAGCGAGGTATGTATATAACAAAAACAGCTTAACCACATATTTGTACATAATATACATAAAATCAAGTAAATCAATTATTATTTTAATGTTTTTATTTTATTATTAAATTATAAGATGTTCACATGACATTTAAAAACAAAGAAATAGTATTAAAACAGTGTAAAGAAGAAATAAATATAATATGCAGTATCACAAAAAACGGTATGAAAAGTAAATTAAAAGGTACAAAAATTATAAATTATAAAGCATGGAAGCACACTGAATAAGCTAAGTGGACCCTATTTAAAGAATTCATAAAACAAAGCCCACCTATAAATACTCATCCTCACGCAGATGGAATATAATATTAACATCCGAAGCGATTTGGTTAAACAGAGTTATTGCCCTCCCAATTGGCATCACAAATGGCAGGTTAGTTATGTACCTTAGGAAAACAAACAACTGCAGTCAATAACACCAAGAATGGCAGAGTTATTTACACTACGTACAAGTCGAAAAAATACGAGGCCAAATACTGATATCTTCTAGCATTTAAACTACAGTTTGTAAGAGAAAGCTAGTTGGATAAAGCCACAGATACTATCCATATAACCTCAAATAAAGGAGTCTCAAAAATTTCTTTAGAACTCGCTACACCATACGGTCGTATTTCAACTGATACGGGGCCCAAACAATCGACCCTCTCTCAAGCCGGCTTCTAAGGAATTGTAATGGATTGTTAATACAGTAACATCCGAAAAGACCCGGAGAGTACGTAATACGAAGAAGATAAGATGAAGGTTTTAGAAAATTACCCTTCCCAAATCGCCTATTTCTTTTTTAGTTTCTCTTAACATAATGTTAATAAATGGTTTTATATAAAACCTGATAGTTTTTGGGTGATTTAAGAAGTTTAGAACCAGTCACAAGATACAATAAATTATTGGTTGGAGACATGATAATATTCGTTTCTTTCCTTTCTTTCGACCATGTCCGATCCTAATAGGATCATATTATGGGCCTCCACAGAGTAGAGGTTTGTATTAACAGATTTTGTTTTTTACGAGAAATGGAGGTCAGCCACTTGCTCAACCTATTAGGCCATTAGATATTATTATGATGTGATTACTTGTACTCACTAGATCTTCAGCCCTCTTTTATCAATAATTGAGCTAATTGGGCTAACAAGACCACAGACGCTTTGTTTAATATTTTTTCTGAGACGGGCGAGTCTAGCTGAATTTCTGTATTTATGATGTTGTTAACTTGTGTGTGTACCTACAGTACTTTTAATGAACTTATTATAAAAGCATCACTTTCATATACTGAAAGGTTTCATATCTGCTCTCGGTTGTACTCGCATGAACCAGACATGAACACGTCAAAGAACAAGAACAAGAACAACAACAACCATGTGTTTTGTTTACTCACATTAGTTTATTGTCGGAACCTTCGTTGATCATAGCAAAGCGATGTAGTTTGATCACGTTCCCATTGTTTGTCCCTCGCATACTATAACACTCTGACGAGAGGTTTTCTCATCCGTAAGAGCAGTGATTTCCAACCTTTTTTATTAAGCGAAACTTTTTATAGAAACTCAAAGAACCCCAACCTGGCCGATAAATATTAAGGTCAAGACAAGAAAATTATGAACTATACATGTAAAGCAGTAGAGAGTGATATACCGATGCAAAGTGCCGTTTAGTAGCCATTTATTTAGTCAAAAATACCATTTCCTATTAACTATTTTTATAAGATAATAATAATAATAATGAAGTTTTAAAGGAAATGTTGTATTAGGGCCGCAGGTATTTTAATGAACACTCACTAAACAAATAGTAATACATCATTTTTGTATTGTAACTGTAATGTTCTGCAGATTTTAAACAATTTGACAGAAATAAAATTAACAGTGCGTAGTAGGAGCGTGGCTTAAGCGCCGGTCTATAGTGTCGAGGGTCCCAGGTTCGAATCCTGTGTCTGGCAAGTACACATATTGTTTTTCAATTTGTGTATGAGTCAGAGTATTGACCTAATGGGTTGAGCAAGTGGCTGACATCCATTTCTCGTAATTAATAAAATATGTTAACACAAACCTCCACTCTGTGGGGGACCATATGATCCTATTAGGATCAGACATGGTCGAAAGGAAAAAAAAGTAGGAGAGAACCTTCGTTACTGACAATTAGTATTCTCGATTTTACTTTAAACCCAAAAATACCTTATTGTTTAAAAATAGGTCAGGTTAAACCTGTTTTACTATTAAGTTATAGCTATGTTTCCTGTAAGTGTGTGCAGAGCCCTAGCGTTTCGAAGAATCTCGATTGAAAGTCACTGCATTAGAGCCACCACACATCGTCTGATGGCTTCATACATAATCACGACCGTCGGCCTTATAATTTGTACTGTGTAATATCCACTTTATTGGAATTTATGTTTTTAAATGTGAATAAATCGAGTCAATCACATGGGTTAAACCGGTGTATTTTTTTCCTGAATATCTTCTCTATTCTTATCTATTCCTGAATAAGGCAGAAATAACGTTTACAAATAAATTTAAAAAAAAATGCATGAATTAAAATTGTTTTTAGTCTTTTGTCAATTTTCCGTGAGCCCTTAATATTATGGCGTAGGGTTGGAAGCTTTCTAGCGTAAATACATTGGTTGTGACTGGCGTGTGCCGTCTACTACAAATACGTAAGATTCATGTAATGATTTTTATTTTACTTCTCCGTGTTAAGACCTAATTACACCAACGAGCTTGTAGATGAATGAGTGAGCAATTGCCACTATTGAATAGCAGTTTCACGGAATGATTCAGCTACCAATACGTTCGTGTTGACGTTTGATTTGATTGGTTCATAATATACGTTCCGTTTCTAGTCTCAAATTCTCTCTCTCAATTGGTCAGAACGGTGGCAAAACAAAACATTGCTCCTTCCTTACTTTAAATGGATAAATGGATAAAGTCAGGAAACCTTCATTATGTAAATGTCAAAGCGACGTTATATCAATATCAATGTCACAACATGCCGCGTGCACTTCTACATGAAATCTTATACTTGGTTAGAATATTTTCGTACATTATCGGTAATCTGCTCCCCCAACTATAAATAATAGAAACAACTATTTTGACCACAAGTCGAGGGAACGATCCAAAAATATATTTTAAAATTGGGTCCGTTCGGGTCTGACGATTGTATGAGTCGTTGGATTTGATTAGATCTGCAAGTTTGCCAGTGTAATTTAGGCTTTAGAGGAGAAGAAAATCAGGTTTTCATGTATGATGCCAACATATTTATTAAAAGCTTAATAATTTGCTTTTGTATAAATCAGATAGAAATAGTTGGCGAGTCGATAATTGTCGGGAAAACACCATTATTTGATGGTATCTACTTAAGAGACGATAAAGAACCACAATACAGATTTGGCAGATGTACTATAGATGGTAAAATTAGCAACTTCAGCCAAAACTACCAAGCATGTTGTTTTGCAACTAAACTATTTTCGTCCAAATTATTACTGTTGTGTCAACAATGTGGATATCAATGGATTAAGTAAGATGTGTTTTGAAAATGTCAACTAAATTACTTAAATAATGTTGCGGTTTGCATCGAGTTTGTATGTGCGAGCCTCTAAGGGTTAAAATCCGAGAAATACGAGTAGGCATTGTGTTCGACGAAGCCTAGAAAATCGTCTCAACTTTTGCGTTGCCGTAGCGTTATGAGGAACGGAAGGATACGTTTAAGGGTTGAAACCCTCCTTCAAACTTTATTTATATTCGCAAACTTTTCTTTTTTTCTAATACTTCAACGCCAGTTCTTTTGCCAGCCTCTGAGTTAGGATTCAATATTGTATTTATATCATAGCAGTTTGTAGCTTAATAAGGGTTTTCCTTTGCCCCAACATAATAATATGTAAAAAAAACTCTTCTATTACTAATGCAAGGACTACAGCATTTAAAATGGTTCTACGTTCGCTATTCAATATATTCTGAATGATAAAAGTAAATATTTATAATATAATGAATTTATTATACTATTATACGAGGAGGCAGCAAGCAGAAATGACACCTGGAAACTCTTCCGAATCACTTGTGAAATCTGCGACATTGAAGTTAAATTCCCTCCACCAAACCCGCCCCGCACCACACTCGGTCTTAATCGAGAGTATCACGGGACCCGTCAATTGGTGATGTGAAGCATCTAAAAATTGGCCTGGGAGTGTCCTGGGAGAAGGTGCCCAAGACTTAGGTTGCTACGCTCAGAGTGAGCTCTGACTGAGTTTACTGAGTTTACTCTAATTCAAAGTGCCAGGGAGAGAAAAAGCACATAGAAATTACTTAAAAGAAAATGAAGCTACTTATTTATTATATCAAAGAACGAAGCTAATCATACAGGCAGCAAAATTTATGTGAAGAGATCTTCACGCCCGTAGTAAGACGCCGCAAATTTTTTGAATGCAAGATAGTTGGCCTTAGTAGCAACCAGGTCGGACGGGCCGATGGGTCCAACAACTGGTTGGACCGACCTGAGCATCTCCTCCCGTTCGGAGCACATACTCAGACACTCCCACAGGATGTGATTGGCATCCTGTATTTCCCCTCCGCATGGACATGTCGGACGGCTTGCAAGTCCAAGCTCAAAGAGCCTGCCAGCGAAACCACCATGGCCAGTCACAAATTGACTGGTGTAATGGTCTGGAGTCAAATACTTGGTTATCTCCATTCGCCACTGTATGTCTGGAAAAAACGCGTATGTGAGCCGGCCCTTAGTAGATTCGTCCCACTTTCGCTGCCAGGTCTTAATGGCCGCGTCAAGCGACATGAGTCTAATTTTGCGCTTCAATAGTGCTAATCCCTCGCCGGCTTGTCGAGGGGGGGGGACGAGATGAAAATCACCAACGTCAGCCTCCTCACCTTTGAGGAGCAGCATTGAAGCGCCGCTGACCTGAATGTGCAGGTCAAGTGGGAGAATACCGGCCAGGACCGGGAGCGCGTCAGTTGAGGTTGTACGGTAGGCCTTGGTAATGGACAGGAGCACGCTGCGCTGTCCTCTTAAAAGAGAGGCTCTAAGTTTGACACTCTTGGGAATGCGCGGGCACCAAGCGCTGGCGCCGTAAGCCGCGATTCCCATAAAAATGGCGCCGTAGGCGATCTTGAGCGCCCTTACTCTTAAGCCCCATCCTTCACCAGCCATGCGGCCGACCCTCTGGAAGGCCACCCCAGCCTTGTGGACTTGGGTTTCGGCATGGTGTTGGAAATTTAGCATGGTGTCCATCTTGACGCCTAGATAGGTGACGATCTTCGACACTTTCACTCTCGTGTCACTGAATCGGACTGTGGGTGGTCTCGAGCAGTTCAGTCGTCTCGGTCCTTTGAGGACAATGGCTTCTGTCTTGGAAGGTGCGAATGATAGTCTATTTAGTTTACCCCAAGCCTCAATTGATGCTAAGGCTTCGCCAACAGTGCTCTCAATCTTCGCCCTGCTGTCGGCCTCGACCAACAGCAGCGCATCGTCTGCGTAGGCAATGACAGTACAGTCGGTTGGAAGCGGAATTCTAAGGAGATCGTCGAAGAGTACGTTCCAGAGAAGGGGCCCGAGGACTGAGCCCTGGGGACATCCCATGCTGGTGTTTCTCTCTATTGTTGTTGATCCAACTCGAAACTCGATCGATCTATTCGTGAAGTAACTTTGAATCGACGCGAACAAATTTCCTGGTAGTCTCTTCAGCCGAAGCTTTCGAAGTATAAGAGGCCAGGACGCACTATCAAACGCACCTGCAATGTCCAGGAAAACTCCTAGGACGTATTTACGGCGAGAATTTTCAGAGATGGCAATCACGTTCCTAATGGCGTCGACTGTTGATTTGCCTCTTCTGAATCCAAATTGCTTATCGGAAAGCGGCGAGTGTGTCTCCAGGTGGGCTTCAATCCTGTGGCACAGTAGCTTCTCCAGCACTTTGCCCAGGGCGGGCAGGAGTGTTAGAGGGCGGTAGGCTTTGGGGCTTGACGGTTCTCGGCTGCCAGCTTTGGGGATTACCTTAAGTAAGCCCCTCTTCCAGCAGTCGGGGAACGTGCCGCTTCTGATGCAGTCACTGAAGAGGGCTGTAATCTCTGGCGCGGCGATGGCCCATGTGCGTTTGACAAGTAAGTTGTCAATGCAGTCCGGGCCCGGGGCCTTGCCAGCAGTCAACGTGCGCATGATTTGGTTGATCTCCTGTTCGGAAGGCAACGATGAATGATCCGTGTCGATTGGAAGAGAAGCCTCAAAGCGGGTCGTCCTCATGGCGTCATCATCCCTGGACTCATCATCCAGAGGGATGAGGGCCTCGAGTAGGACCGCAGCCGTTTCAGACTCGGTACTGGTGAATCCGCCACCCGGTTTCTCGATGCCGCACAGGAGGCTCGTCGGTCTGAGTCCCAGCCTCAATGCACGGTATGGAGGACCCCAGGGGTCCGAACCTCCCTCAATGGTAACGAAATTACGCCAGTAGTCTTTCTTGGCTTGAGTGATTGCTTTCTTGTATTCCGTTCGGGTGAATTTGGCCATGGTTGCAAGGGGATCGATGGAGGCAGGTGGTTGCTTGCGCAGGCGTGCACGTTGATGGACCTTGCGCGCTTTTCTGAAAAGATCACGCAGGCGCGAAACATGCTGCGTCCACCACGGCGACTGGCTTGGTGGCTTGGGCTTGCAGCGTCCGAGTGAAGCTTCGGCTGATCCGGTGATGTCTGCAGTCAGTCGTGAGGCGGCCGAGTGTACGTCTGGAAATCGGATTCTGGATGTCCTGTCAAGCTTTTTGGAAAGCGCCTCTTCAAACTTTTCCCAATTTCCGTCGCGGGTTCTAAACCGCGCGGGCGGAGTTGGGGAAACGTCAGAGCCGCCATCGTGCGAGGAGACAGAGGCCAGCTCAAAAGTGATCAACCGGTGATCACTCATGGAAGCGCTCTCATGGACTCTCCAGCCGCTGATTCGTCTCGCAACGGATTCAGTGGCCAGGGTGATGTCGATGTGGGTGCTTCCGGAGTTTGCGTGCGACACGAAAGTCGGCATGCTGGTGGGGTCGTTGAGGACGACCAGGTTGTGCTGGTGAACTAACTCCTCGATGGCGTCCGCGTCGCACAGGGGGATATCCACGGGCGCCCAGAGGGGGGATTGCGAATTTGCATCCGCACAGATGATGACATCCCTGCCACTAACTGCGCGAAGGATGCCGTCAAGCACTGATGCCACGTGTTCCTTTGTACTCTTAAAGCTGAAGTAGGCGGAGATAACCACCACGCTGCCTCCTCCGGGAAAGCTTATGTCTGCACACGCGACTAACTCAGTTGACAGGTGCGAGAGCGACAGCACGCCAAGGCGAGGGTCAAGAGCGAAAACGCAAGCCTTCGGCTCCACACCCCTGGCACTGACGACAAGACCCGCGCACCCGAGTCCCTTTTCAGTGACCTTGGGGCCCCTTTTAGAGGCCCAGTGGTACGGTTCCTGTACCAGCGCCAGAGACAGGCCTGTGGCCCGCATAGTCTCAATTAACTCCGCCGAGCCGGCGTCGCTCAGGTTGACGTTCAACTGAGCGAAGGTAATCATCGCGTGGCAGTGTAGTCCACCATAGCCCTTTCACGCAGCTCGGCGTGGAGCCTTGCTGGGCAATCGAGACTGCCGGTGGAGTGATCAGACGGCTGCTTGTGCTTGTAGCAGGCCACGCATTTGGGTGGGTTTCCTTTGCTGGGGCAGTCCTCGCGGTCGTGGCCGGAGATGGCGCAGTGGCTGCACGTCGGCGTTTTGCTGGTGCATCCTTTGGCCATGTGACCAAAGAGGTGGCATATATTGCACTTCACTACCCCAACGTAGTCCCTAAGAGGGAAGGATTCCCACCCCATGTAGAGTCTGTCCTCTGCAATAAGGGCAGTCCAGATGGCCGCCGGGGCGAAGACCACAAAGTGGCATCTGCCGGTTCTTGGCCCGGCTTTGTGGCTCAGTCTTATGTCCGCGTATGCCTTTTCTGGCAGGCCGGTCTGTTCACGGGTGGAGGTGAAGATGGCTTCCCGGAGTTGTAGTTCTGTGAGTGTAGAGGGAAGGTTGAAAATGATTACACGAGGCTGCTTTTTCCCGGCGAGCTCGGCTCGTAGGGCAGCCTCCGAGGTCTCCAGGGCTTTAATAAGGGCCTTGGCCTCGACTTCAGAACGGGGATGAACAATTACACCTCCGTTCCTTATATTACGGATACCCGTAATTTGAACCCCAAGAGACCTGGGGTCGAAGGCCTTCTTAAGGATCTCCTTCGTGGTATCCGATTTCTTCTCCCCAGATCCGGTCGGGAAGAAGAGAACTCCCGGTCTGGGGGCGAGGGGAAGCAAGGATGGAAACTGTTGGTTGGTGGAGGCGGAGGAGGTAGAGGGTGCTGCATGTGTTGACGTCGTGGCCATGGGAGGGCGGCTTTTCCTGCCCAATGCCGTGGCCCATGACATAGGGGCAGGTGTCGTGGCGGCGGGTTGGGCATTTGCGGGCGCTTGAGGCTGGATGGTCTTAAGTATCTTGGTTTGAGCGTGCAAGTCCTTAATGGCCTTCTTTTGAATTTTGAGACCAGAGGTCCTATCTTTGAGCAGTTGTTCCAGGTGTAGTATTCTGGCTTCTTGGACAATGGATTTTCGCTCGAGTTTGGCCATGGCGAGATTCTGCCGGCTGTGGGCTTCAGATAGGTTCAGCAGAGCATTGGATATTCGCTCTTTGGCGCCGGCCTGTTTGCCGCGGAAGGCCGATATAATCTCGTTTAGACAGGTTGAGACTTCGGTATAAATTTCGTCGTGTTGATCAGGGTCTATCCTGGAGAAGTCCATGGGTATCCCAATGTCTTCGCCAGAGGAGGAAGAGTCGTCATCATCTTGTCGAGGGGGCGCCTGATGGTTTTTTGATTTGGCCTTTTTTGGCTCCGGTTCCGTAATTGTTGGAGATGAGGTTGCTTTTTTCGTTGGCGTTTTTGGCGAACGTTGTTTAGTTTTGGCCGTCCTAGCCGAAGATGGAGCGTAGGCAGTGCATCCTGAAGTGGATGCCGTGAGGGACGAAGAGTTGTCGGGGTTGGTATGATCCGGGGCCTCCTGTGGAGGAGTGCGCACCATATTTGGCATGTAGGTGCGCAATGGTGTGAAGGTAGAGAGTGAGAGAAGGCGGATGGGATCTGTATTTAATATGAGGGATCGTTACACGGCCGGTAGTTTGGATATTGTGCAGTGTTAGTGTTTTAACACTTTTGAAATGGTGGAAGAGGCCGAAGCGATGCGATAGTGTGGTATGTTGAGTATACAACAATAGTGCCTACTCTGCTACCAGGGGTGCTCAAGTGTAGGGTCGGGGTCCAAATGGGGTCCCTTGACGTTTGGTCAGGGGAGGTCAAGTTGGGCCCGCTGTCCAAAAATGGTCCCTATCCAAAGTTGGACAGGGACACGAGGGGGGGTACGGCGGACCTCAGAGACGATGTTTTGGCGAGGTTGACGTGAGTATATGCTGTGGTAACGAGGTGACGGGGGAAAAAGCGTGAAAAAATTCTAAGTCCAAAATGGGCTTGATGTAGGTATATAATAAATAGAAAAAGAGAGAGGTTTGGTGAATCTGAGAGAGAGAATTTAAAGGTCGGAAATTGAAATATGAAATATTGGTGCGGGTAAGGCGAGGTGACCGCCCGCTTTGGACGGCCGCCAAAAAGCGACTGACGTCAAAAATTTAAAAAGTGGGCGTGGATTTTGAAGTATGGGTTTAGGATGGAGGGGGCTTAATGGAGTTGTTTACTCGTAGGGAGTTGGCTGGTGGGTCATTTGCAGAAGAATGATGGTGATTAAACTTTGGTCCTGCGCGTTGATTGGAGATGCTCCTGTTAATCGATATTTGATGTTGCTGCGATGGCAGCAGGCGGCGGGTTCAAAGTTCAATGTTAGTGATTTGTGACGGCGATTCACTTAGAACAACCGCGAAAAATCACTGAGGTTTCACACTATTCACATATGAGTAACGTTATTATGTTAGGCAGACGGTTGCTCATTCACTGTACGAGTTTGAAGTGATTTGAGCGTCTGGTTCAAACTCTGAAAGCAGATTGCTGTCACTAAACACAAAAGTCACAAATTCCCGGGAAAATCCCGGGAGAAAGCACTCGAAAAAGTGTCTGATCGAAGTCCAGGGGCAGGCGCGGGTAAAAATGTAAAAACGGGATCGAAAACAGTGGAAAGCTGGGTCAGAAATTAGAAAATTGCGAAAGAACGGTGAAACGGCGTAAAGACAGTTGCGGAGCGTAGCAAAAACACGTCTACTCCTACTATTGTTTGTCCATCAAGACATCTGCGACAGGCAACCACCGACTCGCGGAGATATTCGCAGCCCAAGTGGAGCGGTAAAGTTAAGAAGGTTTTGAAATACCATTCCTGTGGAGTGCTAAACCGGCTACCCTCTTTAAATCTCTTTGACAGCCTTACTTTTAAATATCCACTGTGAAATGACTCAAGATCGGAAAAGTACTAGAGGAAAACGGCATACATCCTGAATTCCTCAAATACAGCTAGAACGTAATCCTGCACCATTTGTTTAATCTGATATGGGACAAACGTGTGGGAAGAAGAGCGCTGTCTGATGGACTGGGTGAATGGTGAAATTATCATACAAAAATGTGACCCTCTTAGCTGCGACAATTACCGAGGATTATAGGTAAGAGTGTATATAGCGAAGCTACGGAATGCTGGTATGACCTGGAATGATGCAAGATAATTTGGCTAGTGGTTAGTGTTAAAGATTAGATTGAATGAAAATAATAATAAATGTGTTGTGATTGATGGTAGAATAATATTTAAAAATCTACAAAAAACCATTCATTTATTTTCAAAAAATAAATCAATACAATTATTACACTGGTTCAATAGGTAATTAAAATCAAATAAATTATACCAGAACAACTAAAATACATAATATTTTTAATAATATACAATATCGCTTTTAAATATTATTGTAAAGCTTCATCTGAATTCTAAAGTTTACCATCTCGTATCTAACTTCGATAGAATATTCAGCACAGAAAAAATAACGGTTCCTTATAGATTTGATTAATGCCGTGCTCGAAATGGTAAATTTTACATACCGGATGCTTTATTATTTCCAAGAAATTTAAAAAAAAGTGTTCAATTTTTTCTTTATTCGTGTTTGTTATACCATTCGTTTCGAATTCAATTTTCGGAAAGAATATGTAAAGTAAAATAATATAATTATCACGAACCAGAACGCAAGATTTCACGAACAGGTGTTGCGTTTCGGTTTGATCTGGTTCATTTAGACCCCTGTAATGATGTGTTTTACTCACAATATAATATGAAATAAAATTAAGCATTGTATTATAATATATAATAGTATGTAATACGTATACATTTAGAAGAGTTAAACTATTTTTTTAAGAACGACATTACATTTCAAAATACGACATATTGTATCTGCAACAAAGTCTAAAATGTTAATCGAATCTTTATGAACGTTCCATGAGATTTCACGTGCAATAAAAATAAATGAATACTGTACAGCTACTGTAAGTTCGCTTGAGTTTTATAGATATTTACAATCACACCATTTTCTGTATTTTTGATCCCCTCCCACCCTCCATTTTCACACTTCGTCACATAATTTTCTATTCCTCTGTCTAAATTACGTCTCATTTTTGAACTCCCCCACCATTTAAAAAAAACAAAGATTTCAATATATTATTTAATTAATGTTTTCATGAAATAATTTGTTCGATAAAAAAAATGTTTATTGATTTTGTGACGTCACATTTTTTTAACCTCTCTTACTACTTCATCAAATCATCACATTATATAACCCCTCCCCCTTTGGCATGGCGTCATAATATGGATGGCCTATTTGACGAACTAGAAGACAATTATTAATAGTCATTCGGTTATTATGCATAGGTACAAAATAAGTACTATAGGTACATCGAAAGCTTTAATCGCAATGTTAGACACAAAAAAGTATGGCTATGTCTCATATGTCTCATTTTATGTCATTAATCTCTTAGCGCACTAACAACCTTATTTATTACATAAATTATTTGCGATCATGCATCTATTACATATACATATTTTTCCATAATTTGACATATTATTATAATCTACATCCTTAAAGATAGATTCCGAAATGAAACCAGTATATTGAAATCACAATAATCTTTTTCATAACATGATGGAAATCACATAGATTGCAAATGTTTTTATTTTATATTATATTAAAATATTTTATCGAGTCTCATAAAGGAGGAGGCTGCCTGCAGGACGTTGGATGGAGTGTGTCTCTCGCCAGATTTGGACTTGGAGTGCGATGAGTGGGAAGAAGAAGATTCCGAGAGCTTATTGTGGACTGGTTTTGTGGTCAGCTTGAAGTTGAAGACGAACTTTAGCTCCGCCCAGAAGGCGTCATTTACTGTGATCTAGGAAACAGGAAGAAAAGCATTTTAAGGTTTTACAGGTCACTCCCAATGGAGTTCGATTCCAAACATGTCAAAAATCATAACACGATTCCGCATTCAGTTCCGATTCTCATTATCAAATCAACAATAATGTACATAGGTACCTAATTTTACCTACTAGTAATAGGTATTATATGTATACTTTAGTTTATTAAAATTTCAAAACTCATATCCTCACCAGGTGGAGCATATGGACACCACAGTTTGTGGTTATTACATTAATAACAATTTTAGTAAAAAATCTTTTGTAAACCATTATCTTCATAGGAATGCAAAATATATAAATTGACTTGCTCTGTGAATAATAAAATAAAAATGTTATAAATTCAACAACAATGGACCTAGGAACCTTTTAACATTTTTTAGTCGTTTCTATTCATAAAAAAAGTAATTGACAACATTTTTATTATCCTTAACTATTCATATTAAAACATCCAAATTAATTCTTTTATCCAAGTCATTAACTCAGATTTAATAAATTAATACAATCGACCGAGGATACTTGATTGAATTTGAATTTGAATTCTAATTGATTTAAGTTTTGTACTCTTCCATTTGAGTCGTTTTTGCGAATTTTTGGAATACATAGTAAAAAACTTAAATCAATTAGAATTCAGATTTTTAGTTTGTTTAATTTCTGCAGTTTATATTATTAGGAATATTGATGTGTGAAGCTATTGTTGCAATATTTGATTTTAATAAATTATGTTAAACTATAATACCTGTTCTTCGATAGCGACTTGCCGCACATTCCACACAAACTCCATAATGGCGATGAAAAAGGCTATAGTAACGCCACTGCCCAATACCACGAAAACACCACCGACGTTTTCTATTCCCAACTCTTTGGCATCATCAGACGCTCCTCCTCCATCATCCTAGAATTAAGAAAAAATCATGACGTAATTCGTATAATTTGGCCGAGGTCATTCTTGTTCGCGGATCGGTACTATCTCTCAGATTCATCCTTCTCTATAATACAGGGCAACATGAAATATCTGTGACGGTAGAAGCCCATGGAAAAATTATTTGTACATCTAGATTGTAACATTTTTACGTCTTTTCTGGTCTTCGACTTGTTAATACCACGAGTTTCTTCAGATTAATTTCATCCTTCTTGTGGGTTATGTGTCCAAATATCTGGAGAGTGTAAGTACAGGCGAATCGATCTGAGGCAAATTCCTAAGTTGCTGATGATTTACTCGTTTGTCTTTGTGGTTGTCAATAATTAATTATACTCTTAACATCCTTCTATTGTACTACAAATCCGTAGTCTGTGTCTTCCTCCCTACTAGGGTGTCTGGAGGTGGAGGTTGGCGGCCACCGTGATCCGGGTTCGAATCTCGGTATGGTGACAATATATTTATGTAGTTTTTTTTTTTAAAGCTTGTGTGATTGTATCGCTTATACTACTGCCATTTACAAAATATTAGGTAATACGTGTATTATAGCTACCATCACTTGATCCTGCTGCTTGAAAGAAGGTAGGTATAGCTTAATTATTCAAGAAAGCTATACTATCTAAGTAACTATGTTAAAATTATTTTAATATACAAGTTACATAGATTTGTGTTAATTATTATACAGATTAAATGAATTTGTATCACATTTATGTTGAGATCATCATCATCATCAGCCTGAATCTATCCACTGTTAGATGAAGGCCTTTCCAAGCTGATTCCACTTCTCTCGGTCATGTGCGTTGCGTTGTCACATACTTCCGCATAACTTTATCATGTCATCGATCCGGCGGCCTCTAGGTCTACCTTGCGGACGTTTTGTACCTTTTAGATACTACTGGATGACCACTGATGTTGAGATACTTTGACTAAATTAACAGAAGTATATATTTCTAATCACAAACGGTCGTGTAAATTCCCTATTAACAAAGGTGTCCGGCAAGGTGATACCATTTCACCTAAACTATTCACCGCTACTCTTGAGGAAATATTTAGGAAACTTGATTGGGAGGAAAAAGGTGTTCCAATTAATGGGGAGCACTTCAGTCACCTGCACTTTGCAGATGATATAGTTATACTTTCACAAGACCCGAAAGACCTCCAAGGTAGAATGTAAGAACTCGCGGATGTCAGTCAAACGGTCGGCCTAAAGATAAACGTCTCAAAGACAAAAGTGATGAAGAACTGTTTTTCGGACCCTGCGATTATCTGTATTAATGGCACCCAACTCGAGCAAGTCAGCAGATACGTCTATCTCGGACAGCAGGTGTCCATAGACGGAAGCATGCACGATGAAATTTCTCGAAGACAAAGCTGGGATGGAGTACTTTCGGACGTCTGAATAGTATCTTCAAAAGTGACCTACCATTGTGTCTTAAGCGTAGGGTGTTGGACCAATGTGTGCTACCCGTGCTCACGTATGGCTGCGAGACGTGGAGCCTCAACACGAGAGATGTCCAAAGGCTAAGAGTCGCACAGCGAGGCATGGAGAGGTGTATGTTGGGCATCACGCGAAAAGACCGTAAGAGAAACGAATGGGTTAGGAAGCAGACAGAAGTACGCGATGTAATAGACGTTGCCAAACAGCTGAGATGGAGATGGGCAGGGCACATTGCTCGCCGAAAGGACGGCCGCTGGACAAATGCCGTCATCCAGTGGTACCCAAGGGGCACAAAACGGCCACAGGGTCGCCCTAAAAGCCGCTGGATTGACGAACTGGTAAAGTTCGGCGGAAATACGTGGCAGCGAATGACACAGGATCGAGAGAGTTGGAAGAAGCTTGGGGAGGCCTTCATCCAGAAGTGGATTGATCCCGGCTGATGATGATGATATATTTCTAAATTGTCGTTAAAATTTACCAATAAATATGTACATGTTCGATGTATAATTTCACCCAATAATTTCTTTATTAATGCAATGATCTATAAGCTTTCAAAACCAGTTAAAAAGCATACGAAAAAAAGATTAAAAATTTATTGATTTACACTTTATTAAAATGATACAAAAACACCGATATCATCAATTTTATTCTTCCTACATGTATTGCTGTATATTTGTAAATTATCACCTAAAAACAATATACTTACTTACATATTATAAAAGAAACTATTTTTTTTATTCAACGAATATTATTAAATTATTAGCAAGTGCTAGTACGTTATAACTAAACATTTGGAGAGATCCGGATGTAGGTTAGTAATTAAGGCATTTAATTGATACATATCTTGATTTAACACCCAAAAACCGATTGATGACATTATTAAGGCAATTTGATAAGCATGTCATAAAAACTACTACTTAAATTATATAATTAGACGTTATTAAATAGGATACCCGTAGTTTAATTGGAAAAGCAAAATGGCGCGAATCCAGTAGTTTCAAGTTGAAGTCCCGTCGGGTGACTATTCTTTTTTCAAAAAAGATTTTTTTCTGGTGGGTATTATTTACATTATTTAGATGTTTTAAAATTATGTAGGTTCAATAAATATATAGTTTTAATTTAAGAACACAATACGATGAAATACACTAAAACATATCGTTTACTACAAATTAATATTGAATTTTGGACTTATCGGTTTTATAAACCGACTCAAATTAATATGGCTCTGATTTATTTTGTTTTTTAATACTTTCGAAATAAAAAATATATTTACTTATTTTAAGTGCATGAATGTAAATACCTTACGTATTAATAATATTATTAACAATGCACATTGTATGATTATAATTTAACAGGGTAATTAACATTTTTTTTTTAAACTTTATGTTATTTCTTTACCTTACAAGTTCCTCCACCGTGCATTTCTTCCCACCACTTTGTTTTTAGCAATTGCAGTTTACCCTCCTCTTGCATTTTTAAAACCGCTCCACTGATTGCTGTTCGATATGGTGAATCTGAAGACACACCGAGAGGAAATCATGTTTGTTTAATCAAAATAATAATATTCTCCAGATTCAGGTTACTAAATCTATTATCCGGTGCCATTCCCTTCTTTTTTCTGTTATATTTATATACTAACTAACTGTTGAGTAATTAGTCAACAATAATATACAGTTATAGGACAGTAGTTAAAAAGCCTATATATCAATTATTGGTTAATTTTTTTGTCCCGAGTTAGAATCCTTCCATAACAAAACACGTTGTTTTTGTGTATGAGACATAAAGTATGGACCTCTTAAAACCTCTACTCAATGGACATGGTTAATTTGTCTTTTATTGAATATAATATTATTATAATATCAAGGAAACTTTACAGTGGAGCAATTTAGAATAATAATTTCATTACAAGCCTTGTAGTCCAGTGCGTAAGGTGCGTGCATCCAGGGGCTCCAGGTTCGATACCCGATGAGGTCACAATATAATATCTACCTGGGTGTTTAATTGTTTCACGTATACTACTTACATAGCTATGACTCTACACTACTGTCATTGAGCCCCATGGGTTATATACGTTTTATACGTATATTTTAGTATTCCACCAAGAAATATAATTATATAATAATATAATATAATTTCGTCATGAAGGATTCTGTTGCTGACGCATTAAAGGATGCTGAACACATTTTAACCGATGTCGACCCCATAATTAAATATTTTCACATATGAGTCGCTTAGAATCATAACTCACATATTGCAATTTTGTCGTTTTTTAGTTAAATATGCCAAGTGATTCTAAATGAATTAATCTATATACCGAAAAATAGTTGAGTATTAGAAGTCAATTTAAACCATGTGAAAATCGTTGACAAAGTTCATTGTTGGTGTAATATGTCGTATATTTCAAAGAATAGAGTTTTGTCACCAACGCCTTCCTAACCAATCGGGGAGCTCTATTTCTCATAATATGCTATATGTCTGCAACGTTAGGAGTATTAGGTATATATATTTAAAAAAAAAGAAGTTATTCGACTCTCTCACTCATTAATATTCTAGGGAGTTCAATACTGTTCTTCTAATTACAAAAAATAGTGCTCTGTTGGTTTTTAGCGATTATCTCAAAACTTGATTTTTGGAATATGTGAGTTATGATTCTAAGCGACTCATACATGTTATTTAATTAATTTTGCTCTAGCAAACTCGATGTCGTGATAAATAGGTACTGGTAATAAAAGCGTATATATCGAGTGCTGTTATGGTTTCAAATACCTACAAGTAGAAGCGGAATAATCGTATAAACTCTCCGGGTGAGAACCTAATATCTTACGCACGAAAGACAGTCCATATTACTTAGAAAAACACGCTATATTTTTAATATTGACAATGAATATTATAAGGATACTTACTGACTGGCATAGCTATCCCATATCCCTTGGTGTCCAACTGACCTCCCACCTGCATCAGGTCACAGTTCCTCTCCACCATGTACTGGATGGAGGTGGACTCCATCAAGAAAGCATACAACCTCTTTCCCTTGAGTACTCTGTCCATTCCTTCTTCATTGTCTTTGACGAATACAGAGGGACGACTCGATTCCATTGCTGTCCACATGCGCTGGTACGTGGAGAAGTTCGAATCCTAGACAACACACAAATAGAGCACGATTGATATTTTTGATCTTTTCAAAACATCCTGATGACCTCCAGACAAGAATGGAAGAATTTTCGGAACTGGAGCCTTAGAGTAAGTTTATTGATAAATGCTGAAAAAATAAACAAAGGTTATGATGAACTACTTTGTGAACCCACAAGCAATTCATTTGAATGGAACACAGTTAAAATAAGTATAGAGTTACATAATATATTTATAGACTGAAAATGATTATAAATTATTTAAAATATTAATCAATAAAGCGATTTTTAGTACCCATATACTATTTTTAGTTGGAAATTTAAAAAAAAGGGTTACCTTGAAGAAGTTACCAGTGGAGCCACCCAGCACGGCACCATATTTAATCTTGGACTGCTTGGAGAGATCTTCCGCACTGGAGACGGAGTCGTCCTTCCTGTCGTTGGTGAGGAAGGCAGCCAAGTTGGCAGTGTATGAGGATATCATGATGAGGGTGAAAAACCACCACATTCCGGCCACCATCCGCGTCGACACGGCCCTAATCAGTCAGCAGTCGTTAGCGGTCGGGCCCATAATTAATTTATTCCTTCACTAAATGATATCAGACCATCTTTACCCTTTATGAACGGGGTAAATTAAATTTCGAGCCACTCAGAATTAATAACTTTTCCGAGATATTGCTATTTTTAGCTTTAGGTTCATACTAATGATTTGATATTATGATATACCTATATATATAAATATTATACAATTGAATATAATAAATTGTATATGTACTTCAAAAAGTTATGCTTAGGTAATGCTGTGATACGCATTGCAAAAATAAAAAAATAATGTGAAACATATTTTGTTGTTTTTAAAAATCATCAATTATTCTAATGCATTGCACAATATTAAATATATTTAACTGCACACAACTTAATGATGGTCGGAACCATTTTCGTTCATTTAGGAGAGCAGTGCAATTCCTTAGACACGCGAAAGATTTGTAAAAATTTTAAAGGCATCAATGATTAGTGGTTTGAAAATGAGATTCTTGAATTTTGAGTTTAGTGTATCACCAATTGTTAATTTTTTTACAGTTCTCTTACACGTATAAAAGTTATGCAACTTCTTATTTAATAAATTGACAGTTATATTCACCTATCTATTACAATTTTATTATAATATTTATGTTGAATAGTAGATTAATTTTTGATAATTCTTCTTTAAAAATCTCATTATCTATTCAGCAGCGAATGCGTTAACGCATTGGCTGCTGAATAGATAATGAGATTTTAATTGCCCCCTTTAAAATGCATGTTAATTACATCGATCGGCCGCCTGGTCATTACGCGCCGTGTGCGTCTTCCACGTCCAAAGTATTAATTGAGTCATTTATGTTGATAGCTGTTTCAGGCAATAAACCACCTTCGAAACGGTCGTCTGAAGTTAAAGATTCGGATAACCTGTCGCCACTTATGGCCTGTTGTGATAGAGTGAGAGAGTATAATATGTCAATATCTCAACATCTATTTTGTTTGTGACAAATGAATTATGATATTTGTTGATAACTGTCTTCTAACTGAACAAAATCGGTCACTACAGTTTAAAATTATGTGCATTAAGTTCTATAATGATGTCGAATAATTAATATCATCGCCCGGTTAACTCTAAGGCTGCGCGCACACGGCAAAGCGAAGTTTCGGATTCATCCGCCAAACGTCGTTTTCGGGTCGAATGCGTTTTGTTTGCGTTTCGTTTACGGCGATATATCGACGATGCTGTCCAAACATCTGGACAGAGAAAACACAGTTTTCAAGGAGATTCATAAACGCCTTTTTTTGAAACTGCACCCTGCTGCGAGAGTATTTATCTCTCATTACAGTGGTGTACAAGGGTAAATAAATCAATATAAAATCAGTACATAATATTGCATTATACCTACATTTATTTTCCCACTATTGCTTCTTTTGGAGCTGGACTGTTTTATATCGATAGCGTTTTGAAAATTACCTATTATTGTGCCTATTATGTATCATCATAAACTTTGTCTGATCAATACTATCGACCGAGGGTACTTGATGGAGTTTGAATTTAAATTCTAATTGATTTAAGTTTTGTACTATTATTATTTATTAATACAATAAAAAAAAAGATTATAAGTTAATACACGAAGAAAGGGTAAAAACCTTATTACCTAGATACCCACTAAGTAAAGGATGAAGTATAAAAACATAATATTGTGAATAATAAATATTGTTGTTGTTTTGTTTTGTCATGTTCTGTTTTGTCATGTCCTGTTTTGTCCGGTTACCATCTAAGTCATACCACGTGTCTGGGCAGTGTAAAAATAAAACCCAATCATGATGAATTGTTTGCAACCAGAAAGATTCACTTGAATGCTTAATGCTTATTTGGACTATGTCTGCATTTGCATATAGCTAACAAAAATCCGCATGAAAGTCATTTGAAATAATTTCTACACTATGAAAATATCTAGGTAAAACGGTAAAAAAGAAATACTTAATAATATGTAGGTAATGTTTACATCTTAGTTCGCCACTGGCCTCTGAGACAAAAAAGGTTTTTTTTTAATTCTTCGGATAGTGCAATAAATAAATTCTTCCATAATAACACTAGGGGTGAAAACAAAGACTACTACTATCAGTTTGCAGAACACAATAAGGCACATATATATACGATAGTATTGATCAGACAAAGTTTATGATGATACATAATAGGCACAATAATAGGTAATTTTCAAAATGCTATCGATATAAAACAGTCCAGCTCCAAAAGAAGCAATAGTGGGAAAATAAATGTAGGTATAATTCAATATTATGTACTGATTTTATATTGATTTATTTACCCTTGTACACCACTGTAATGAGAGATAAATACTCTCGCAGCAGGGTGCAGTTTCAAAAAAAGGCGTTTATGAATCTCCTTGAAAACTGTGTTTTCTCTGTCCAGATGTTTGGACAGCATCGTCGATATATCGCCGTAAACGAAACGCAAACAAAACGCATTCGACCCGCAAACGACGTTTGGCGGATGAATCCGAAACTTCGCTTTGCCGTGTGCGCGCAGCCTAACATGTATCTTTACAGAAAATCAATGTTTTCAAAACATATTGACGATAGCATAAGTGTACATTCACATTTTATATTCATTTTTACTGTTAAAATTATTTAATTTAATCTGTCACATAATAACACACAACAGTATAATAATTTTATTCAATGAATGTTTATTTTGCAAAAATAATAAAAAAATTACAAGATAAAAAGAACTTTTTATATACAACGTTTTTAAATTTTCTATTTAATTATTATGCTCAATATGCTCAAACCTGTACTTGATATGAAGTAAATAAAAAAACAAACAAACAAACAAATAATATAGAATACTTAAATGTCATTTTGAGAATTCATTTTGATTTCCATAGTAACGCACGTATATATTAATACTTTGGACGCTGAAGACGCACCTGGCGCGTAATGACTAAGCGGCCGATCGATGTAATTAACGTGCATTTTAAAGGTGGTAATTAAAAAATCATTATCTAGTCAGCAGCAAATGAGTTAATAATTTAGTTGCTATGACCACCCCTTAGCAACCAATAATAATATTTTACTTTTTAGGGATTTTTCTGAAATAACTTTCCATACAAAACAGAATTAACTGAAAATAAATTCAATTCTGCTTAAAAATAGCTAAAAGTATTAAAATAATGCATTGGCACCGTGTTCTGATATATTCCAAAAGTTTCAAATGTCTCTAGTCGGGAAGTTAGTTAAAAATCGACTGCAAGATTTGTACTGGATAAAAAACAACCATCGGACAAACAAGAATACGAGCTAATAAAAACGTTGTAATAAAATGGAATCACTTACATAGATTATTTTCTAGATATTTATTATAAATTATTATCAAACAAGATGACACAAAGCTAAAAAGAAAGCAAGGATAATTCATTATTACGCATTTTAAAAATCAGTCCACTGCCATTGGTGAATTTGAAGAAAAAATAAAAAAAATGCCTTGAATTTTCATAAGATAAGTATGTGGCTTATAGATTTAAAATA
This sequence comes from Rhyacophila brunnea, assembly GCF_057557595.1. NCBI lineage: Eukaryota > Metazoa > Arthropoda > Insecta > Trichoptera > Rhyacophilidae > Rhyacophila > Rhyacophila brunnea. Next base: position 41,325,679 of record NW_028232796.1, on the reverse strand, counting down.
TTATTATGCATATTAAAATATGTAGGCATAATTAAATAGTCATTAATTAATTACTAATTAATTTATTTATTTATTAATTATTAATTCATTAATTTATTTATTAATTAATTCTAAATGGAATTCTATTTTAACGCATTTGTATAGGTTACGCCAATTTTTGGACGGTTTTACTTTAATCGTGGTGGAATTTTTTGATTTTTAAAACGCTTTTTATACATGCATCCATATTATTTTAGTACGTGCTTCCAAATAATAAGCAAAACAAGACAAATAATACAATATGTACAGTTGTTAGAAAAATATTTTTTTTTTACCGTGAAAACTAATTTTTAATTTGCATTGTAATCGTTCAAAACCTACACTATAAGCTCACTAATCATGTCATCTAAAATGCCATATAAACCCATTCACAAATAAAAATAAGTGCATCTATCGAAAATATTGCAAAGTTTAAAAGATAAGCAACCAAAATACTATAGATAGCTGGTATCTATAAACATAAAAAAGAATATGTACGTGTGATATTTGATTTTTTGAGCAGGAATATGTAGGATTAAATTTATGTAATGACAGTAATTTAAAATTACTTTGGAGTTCATTGGAAATAATTAAGATTTCGATATTTTAATATTGCCGTGTAACCAATTTATATATTATGAATTAATATAAAATATAATATCCAATATTTTTATATGAAAAAGTATACTTGTTATATGTTTTATTTAAACTTCTATGACAATTATTGATCCACATAACGTTCTGTTCAAGTCCGATAATCAAATACTCCCGCCAACAAATTCTTTTTATGCAATTTAGAAAAGAATATAATCCGAAATGGGTTGCAAAAGTATATGCCTTACTTAGGCATGATATCTGATCCTTGCTGAAGTAAACTTCCCATCACAATCCACATACAGTTGATGAGAGTGAGGGAATTTTCCAGTTCTATGCAGTCCTGGTCGCAAGGGTGCGGTTTGCACCACTCCTTGGGAGACAGTCTGAGAAAACGGATATTTTTAATTACAATATGATGCGTTGTAGTTTAAATGCACGATTAATATCATCTTGAATTCTTGGAGCTGCTATAATATGATGTACCTATTAGGAGATCGTCAACGCGTGGATATTAAATAATAATACAATCGCCGTAGACAACTGATTGTATTCTATATTTATATTTTGAGTACTCTTTTACTCCATAAAATTCAAAGCCTGAAATAGAAATGAAAATTAGATTTGATTGTGAATATTAAAATATGTACAATAATATTAGAAGTGTAATCACTGTTAATTAAATTTCAGTATGTAAGTATGCAACATAGGTAAGAATTCATATTATTTTAGATGTAAAGTTTTTTTTTGTTTCTTACGATAGCGTATTATTACGAAACATCTAAAGCTTTGTCAGCAGTTCACATCGAGTTACTAGAAATTAAATCCCGTTCACATAAACGAATGGAAAGTTTATTCCAGGATTGAGCTATAAAAAAGCATTAAACATAAATATTTATTACAGGTAACAGCACTGACATCACATTTTCTATTTTACATATTAAATGATTAATACAATGAGTCAGTCAACACAATGAAGCGAATAGAAAATATTTATTATTGTAGGTATGACTGTAAAACAAAAAAATACATTAATTAATTATTTATGAAAATGTTTTCTTATACCGAGAAATCTTACAAGATATCTTGGAATTGTTTATCTATTAATATGTTAAATATCACTTTGACATGAATTGTTATAAACGCTTCAGAAATGGACCATTTTTTTGAAAACATTGAGTTATGATTTGAAGATATGATGATGAGGTCATTCTTCGCAGCAGCCTTACTTTGGCAGCAAGTCGCAACCCTGTGCCATCAAAGACCCAAGCACCAGCCAAATGCAGTTGAGAAAATTCCATGTGTTCTCCAGTTCGTCTGGATCCTTGTTGCATGGATGAGGATTCAACCATTCCTGAGTGGCCATTCTTGCTCACGATAAAACAAAGTATGCAATTGAATACACCATAATAATATAGTAGTATTAATTTAAAAAAAAACGTAGTCACCAAGTTTCTGTCATAAACATAAATATGTTTGTAGGTAATAATAATAACATTTGATGGTAATACAAAAATATGTTTATAAACGTTTTACCAAATTGTTACAATTAATATTATATTCCATTCATGACCCCCACATCCTGAAGCGACCTTCCTACCTATCGCTAAAGTTAAGGGCAGTGTGACGCTCTATAGCAGTATTTAACTAAAATTTAATTTTTATTCAAAATTAACGGTATTCTGTATATTATATTTAAATAAATCCACGTGTATTATTGAGTTGTCGAGTATCAAGATAATAATCAAAAACTGCATTGCACAGCCACATATTTAAAATCTTAATATTCTTGAAGCAAAATAGCACCGCATGGATGTATCTATAAATAGTCTAAGACCGCATGTGTTTTTTTATCATTATGATAGCAAATTTACTTAGTTGATTGACCCGCCAAGCCATGCCCTCCCTAAGCCCGGTTTCTGTTAGCCAACCCCTTGTGGGGGTCATGAATCTAGTCGTATTATGGTTTCACCTAAAAATAATTCCACTAAAGAAGAAACTTTACATGATAAGCATAGTGCTAATGTCCTGTAAGAATTTACCCAAAAGCAATACTCGTACATTCTGTGGTACGTGCGCCATTTTGGAAAATGGCGAACAACTTTTAGTCTTTCAATTAGATATACCTCATTGACGGCTGAAAATTTGGACATTATTTTGAAATGAATGGCATCAATTACTGTTGTGAAATAGATCACAGAAATACACAGGTTTGAGGAAATCACATACCCATTATATGTGTTGTGATAATAAAAACTGCACTTATTATTAATAATTATCAATCCATGGGGACGAATATAACGACACAAGAAACATTGGCAGAGAGCCCACAGGAAGCGGCGGGGTGTAGAATTTTCTTGACTCTGGCGGATGCTTATGTGGAAAGGTCAAAGTATACAGGATGAGATTGCCGAACGCACTTTGCATTTTACTCGCAAAATCGTCATAAGAGTAGTTATTTCTCAAATTTATTTATCTCGGAAAGTAGATTGATGGTATATATTTTTACAATTCTCTTAAAAAACCGTCTACCAAGTGGGTTCTGGACTATTAGTTTACATTATATTCTGTATAACCTCCATTTCACATGCAGCAATTACTTTTATGCGATATAAATTCGCGTGGCCATTTCCATGTACTCATCAGTGAACAATGGTCCCGCGATAACTTTCGTTGTATGTGGATCAAGGATAAGTGATAACGTTTGTCAAACTTGCCCATACCATTGCCTCGCCGCGCTCTGTGGGCTTTGCGCCGACCTTCATACATAAATTTGCATGCCGAAAGAAATAACATCTTACCTGGCAAGAACAAAAAGCAAAATGGATACACCAAGATAAGCAGTGCCCATGTAAATCCATACATCCAAGGATAGAGGTTTCAGGAAAGAAAAGAGATCCGCTGATTCTTTCTTAGGTTTGCTGTACAAGATGCTGATACCCAAATTCATAAAAGGCATCGTAAAGTCAACTGCAGTCCTGCGCTCGTAAGTGATCGTCAGGTCACAAATAGCAAGGTCGGCTTTCTGTTTAAAGTAAAACATTATTATGGCGTTACTGAGATAAAATAGTTCACTGACATATTTTTTCAATCATTTTCTATGGTATGCAGGTATGGAAGATAACTCAAGAGACGTCACAGAGAGTTGAGGCTTTCGAGACGTATCCTGAAAATTTCTTGGACTGATCGGGGGACAAAGTAAAGTTTGATGTTCTCAATCGAATGGGAGAGGCCTTTGTTGTATCATACCTATGGCACCATGTTCTGATGGTTGCCGATCTCCGTTAGAAGATGGCATGATAAGAATGATGAGATGATGTGAGAAACAAATAGATTAAATTAAATAATTGATGAAAACAATATATTTAGAAAAAAATATGGGCGGCCTTCACGCGCTGCGAAGTAAACTAATTAATGGTTATTAAAATGCAATTTGTCAATTTGGAATGTTTTAGAAAATACAAGTTAGAAATATATATGCCTTCCCTGAGAGACCCTATGGTATTCACCAAAACGTTAAAATCACGTTGCCATGGATGTAGGGTTTAGCGATGCCGATAAAGTGTGCTTGTCTTGACAATGTTATATTGTATCATGGCGACTGTGATTTTGATACAATATGTCTACACTGCCGCCTAAACCCTGCCGCCTTACGAGTGAATGAATGATTAGAAAAAATCTTTTGTGACTTTCCAGGACTAAGCAATGCTATTATTTTCAAACCGAGAAAAGATTCACATACTAAATATAAGCAGTTATGTTTAGTATTGTTATAGTTATGTATTTGTTTTTTATTTTTGTTATGTTATATGTCAACATCAAATCTAACACATCTGGCGATACTTGGAAATATTTTGTGACGCATTTTAGTCTCATTCATATATATTTCATAAAATGTCGTAAATAGCCAAAGCCTGACGATGATGAATAAGTCAGTTTTGAGTTGAATCGATTGGTAGACTAAAATATTAAAAATAACTGAACGAAAAAAATACTGGATTAAAAATATATTAAAATATTAACTTCTCACCAAATCAAGAAGCTGTTTTACTAATCCATCCCATTTCTTCGTGACTTTATTGTAGGCACCATACTTTTTATCAGGAACAAGCTCAAATCTGTATGATATGTTTAAAATTTTTGCTATTCCATCAATCAAATCCATTGAATATCCTTCATATCTATCGTTTCCGACCAGCACTTGTCCAGGTTCTGGCGTCCTATCCATAAGAAATGGCTTTCCTAATCTTGATGATACAATGAAAGTCTTATTTTGCCACTTCTCTGTCAGTATTTTGTCCACGTCTCCTTGAGTTCTAGTGGAATTGATTCCATGGACCATGTCCCAGAATGCAATTTTTTTGAAACCTGATTTGGATAGTTCTAGGATATCTAAATAAAATTGAGTGCGTCTACCATTGCTATCAAAAATTATCTCTCCAGTCAGACCTTTTGATGTTTTCTGGAAGAAAAAAAACACATAAGTACTACATCGTCAGGACAGAGGGTATAAATTTTGTATGACAAGACAAATTATGTAATTAAATAATTCACTGCGGTGATTATATGGCTTATAAATAAATTGCTAAACAATCCGATGTACATCTAAGTCGTCTCAATAAGAGATTTTTTTCGAGTAGATTTTAGCAATTTGCTCAACTTTTTAAGTCATGCTCTGAGTAAAAACACACATTGAAAAATAATTACCCGATCCAAGATTCAAACCCGAGACTCACAAATTCATAAGCGGATATGTTACTACTCATCTGTACTATAACAGTAGCATAGAAAATAACAAATTATGAAAAAAACTAACCATTCATTTTAAAGAATGAACAAATGAAAAAGTTGAAAATGTTAGTCTTGGATAGGTTACTATGCATTTTTATACGTAGGAAAGTAAAATAATTATTCCCATATAGTCCCAGAGTGACTGAGAGATAACAATAAATTTTCGTCGCAATCTATGATCTTTATACTCAGCGTAGACAAGTCCTTTGTTTTTGTAGCCTTGATAATGGTGTTATAATCGAAACAGATATAGACTAAAAATATTCTGTAGAATTTAATATAATTTATTTTATAATTTTGCTAAGAGAAATTTTTACTCATTTAGTCTATGGACGCGATAATGTAGTTATAATATTATTTTAATTGAAGAAGACTAATAACATTTTAAATACAAAGTAATATAAAACCTAGAGAAACATATATTTATTTTATTAGAAACATTTTTTTTAATTTTTTTATTTGGACTTGACGAAAAATAGTTTATTTAAACAGTATTTGTTATTAAGTACGTTAAATCTAAGATTTGTAAAAATCCTTACGCCATTTGGGAATCAAAGTGCCTACATAGTTAATAGGTACCTACATTGATTCGAAAATCACAAAAAATATTCGCCAATATGGAATTTAAAATAATACCTTGGATGCATCATAAATTTTGGCGTGATTAGTTTTGTATTGATTGCTAAATTGATAAAGCACATCGCCCGAAATCGGATGGATGCGGACCCAAAACTTCCGCTCTGTATACTTATTATGTATATTTTCATATTAGATGCATTTCTGAGGCTTCAAATTCATAATGAATACTAAATTCTTAAATTGAATTTAAATTAAAATATATAATATTATAATGTTGTGACCGCATTGAGTACGGAACATATATGAAAAAGCCATTGATAGTTGAAAGACAATTATATACACACATAATATTATAATGTCGCAAGTTTACATCTAAAAATAAGAAAAAGTAAATTAGTTAATTGTTGGTTGATTGTTAATATTAAACGTAGTACTAACAATTTTCATTTGCTGAATTAGTCTTAGACCATGTTCCCACATCACCACTCCGTCTTCTTGGTCACAAGAAAGTGATCTGGTCTGCAAACCCTCTTCAGAGTTGATAAGGTCTTCAAGTGCTATTCCAAAATGATGAACGGCATCTTGAGTCAATGCAGTCGATAACTAAAAACGACAAAATGCATTTATTATAATATATTATAATATTTTATTATCAGATACAAATCATAATATTTTTGTTATTGATAATGGTTTGGCTGCTATACAATACGTAGATACGTTATTTTAGAATATATTGTATAAAAACAAAATCAGTGTAAAACTATGATAATTATTATCAATTGATATTACCTCTTATATTGAGTAGAAATGAAATAATATGTAAATGTTACAATATTATATAAATCAGTGTTACCAAAACTTTTTTATTCGTTGCATGTTATTCAGATATACATACCTATATATATTTTCAGTACATCAAAGAATACTTGTCACTTTTCCAACACTCTTATTTTAACATATTTCATATTATGGATAAAACTAACAAGATGCAATTAATTATAATTATTTTTGTTTTGTCTTGTCTAGTCATTTTTAAAGACAAGCTAGTACCGCTTTATTTTGAACCATACGCAGTTTTTTTCTTCTTTCATTTTGTTAACTTTCAATTCATGGTGGAACTGCATTGTATTGTTGTTAAATTTAATAAAACGCAATTTTTTTGTAGTAAATATTCCACTCTTAATCAATAAATTAGGAGCGGTTTCGTCCGCCTTAGTGGAAAATTTTAAACTGAAAGTTAAACTTCAGTTGAAAATGTCCCTCTGAGGCGGACGAAACCGGTCCTAATTTGTTGATTAAAAGTGGAATAAGTACTACAAAAAAATGCGTTTTATTAAATTTAACAACAATACGCAGTTTTAGCTACGTCTTCATATTAAGCCAAGAATACCGCGACATATTTGTAGAAATTTGAGTTTTACTATGGGCAACATTAACTTCCGAATCTCTCTCGGCACACAAGTCGGGAAGTTCTGATGTTTGATATCTGTGTTATGAATGTAATGCTAATCTTACTAAAACGGATTCTGGACTAATGTCAGCCGCCCGATGGTTTCTCATTTCGCCTTGCTGCCAGTCGTTGACAGCACTCCGAAGCTCATAGCTGGTAGGATCCACCATTCTAAGCGATGTCACATTTGCTAAACCATGCTTTAACTCCATGTAGTCAATGGTATGATGGTCTAACCCAGTTAGAATATAGACCTGTAAACCAAAAAAATGAAGTAATGACTCTTTAAATGAAATAATCTGAACATATTTTTAAAATAACGATTGTGGTACCTTTTTGAAAACGTTAAAAACATCAGTTGGTATCATAGCACAAATCCATCCATGATCAAGTCTATATACGAGTAGTTATCTTAATCGGCATATTACCGTGTACTTTAAAATATTATATTATACCATTTTTTGTTATTTAACATTGACTTGCCAGATAGTAGATAGATATATAATAGGTTTAGCAAGTGGCAAGAGAGAAGTAAATCTGTTAATACAAACCTCTACTCTGTGGAGGCCCATATGATCCTATTAGGATCGGACACAGTCGAAAAAAAAGATTGACTAAATTTATAATATGATATAATATAATATCTTGATATAAACGCCTGCGATGGCCAAGCGGTAAAGTGTCGGATTATAGTATTGTGCGTTCAAATCCCGAGTCTAGAAAATTCATAAGTTGTTTTTCAATGTGTGTTTGGGTCTAGAGAAAGGACCTTGTAGGTTGAGCATTGGCTAACATTCATTTCTCTTTAAAAAAAACAAAAATCTGTTAATATAACCTCCACTCCGTGTTGGCTATTCTGTCATCTGATATTTTGTTTGTTAACATAATGTTATTGTAAGATTGCAGAAGCTGATATACACTGTATATTCTTGTTTTTTATGTTTTATAATCCAATTACCTTATATATTGTCACATTATTCAATATAAACAGGGCAGATATGATGTAAGTATTAAAAGATGTGGAAAACCGGAGAGATTCAAACAATATCTAATTAAAACAGCTCTCTTGCTATTATTATTATCTTTTTTCAATACTCTTTTCTTCTCTCTTGTGAGGGTAATATTTGTTATAATGTAAATATCATGTTGTGTACGTCTTGAATTCAGATTTGTTATGTCCACAAAATTACGTTTTCTTAAATAAATAAATAATTAACAAAAGTACACATTACAGGTTTGCTATCTGACCACTAAACTAATAATTATTCATGATCATACCTGATAGTCCTCCATGAGTTTAATATCATTGGCCTGTCGCAAGTATTGCAAGACTCTTTCCTTTGCGCAGTCAAGGATGATATGTATCTCACCAGCTTGCTTCAACTCCTTGAAGAGTGGTCTATTATCATCGTCAGGCTTCAACTGTCTGACGGTGATTGGGTCACTGTGGCTTGGACGCTTCAGAACGTTTTGAAGACGGGCTAGTCCTAAACATAGAATTATATTTAATTTGAGTTACGAATATAATAATACATCAATTTAATCTTCTCGTATATTGGCGGAGTGCAGATTTTGACACAAAAACATGAACAGAAATGAACCCTAAAACAGTGACGTTCAATGGGAATAGGCGGGTCATACGTTGCATAGGGGCGGCACATTATAAACAACGGCGAATGAAGGAACATAATTATTATTGTATTTGTAATACACATATTTATGACGGTTTGTCGCTCAAACAAAAAAGCGCTGAGCTTATCCATTAAGTAGTGTACTTTGAAGTAACATTGGAAGTATAAATTGTGGAGGCACTTTTAAATACATATTTAGAGAATACAGGAGAAAGATCTTACCATCATAATCTTCGTAAAGCACTGAGAATCCCTTCCAGTTATAATCCTCAACCAAGTCAGCCAGGGATTGGGCAATGGCGACCTGGTCGGGGTAGAAGTTCAGTGTCATCCTCGGCGTCATGAAATCAGTTGGAGGAGGGTCTGGCGACCAATATGTCTGAATATTGGGTATCTCCAAGGCTTGGCAGGTGGATTCGACAACTCCTCGAGTGTCCATTGACCCTGGACCGAATATCGCAGCAACTCCTTCAGAAGCTAGAGCGCAAGCTGAAAAGATAACATTTTTTGTTCAATTAAATGGTTGTTTTAATTCTTGCCACTTTTTAAACTACACAATCTTATTTTAATTATTGGAACATTGTTTGGTCCACGAGCTTTAGCTGGAATTTTAGTGAATAGCGGACGCCGAAAAATACTAAAAATCATGTGTTAATGTGTTAAATAATGATTATTTCGATTAATCATTTCTGTTTGCATATTTACAATAAAGTAGCTATTCTGTAATACAATGTTATCCAAGAGGTACAGAGTAATCATTAAGCCGCACGAAATTCAGTTGTATCATGTCGGAAATGGCTGGCTGCGAATTTCCAAGTACCGAGAAGAAACTTTCATTTAGCGGTGAATCGACTCAAACTGATGATGGAGACAACCTATAGACTCTCCTCAGTTTTGTGCGTTATGTTTCTATTTTGAAATTTTCTGTGCTGTTGATCGTGGTCTACATATTGGACGTCTTGTACCTCTTGGGTATCACTGGATTTTTAGATTTATTCAGCGATTGTTTTTTCTACAAGTAACGAATCCTGGTAATTTCAAATAAAATTATACGTATAACCCTGACGTTAGAATTATCGGTAATTAATACTAAAGTGTGTTTTCTCACCTATTTTTCCGGCCTTAAAACTGTCCTTGCTGGAAACTGTGTGAATTCTGGGTTCAAGTTGAATTTTCTGTGCGCTGTACATGTTGAACCTTTGGATGGCATACGTGAACGCTACTTCTGATGGATAATCATCTTCGTGGAAAATTGCTCCTGGAAAATAAAAAAATAAATTATATGTAGTCAAGATTATTCGTACCATTATTAAGAATAGTCAATACACGAATTGCAAGCGATGGTATTGAAAATCTCTGAAAAAAAAAACCAGAACACAGAAAACCATTTAATTACAAACGTTTTGAATTAAGCAATACTACTTTTTTTTATTTTATGTTTTTTTTTTTAAATAAATTCTATGTATTTTTTTTACGACCATGCCTGATCCTAATAAGATCATATGGGTCTCCACAGAATGGAGGTTTGTATTAACAGATTTTGTTTTCATGAGAAATGGATGTCAACCACTTGCTCAACCTAGGTTCATACTCTACACACAAATTGAAAAACAATATGCTATATAATACTCGTAATATACTTAGCATAATAATATGATCGTGTATACAGAGTACATATCATACTATCTTCATTCGTCTCATAGCTTATAACTGAATCCTATGTTAAAAGAAATGAGTATGGGATATCTCTTGTAAATGAGATGATAGTAACCGCGTGATAATTGTTACAGAATATGGTGAATAAATTATTCAAAAGTTAATCACTAGGTACTATTTATTTACAATTTCAATTAAAACACGATTGATACATTTTAATATTAATACTATCGACCGAAGGTACTTGATGGAATTTGAATTTGATTTAAGTTTTGTACTATTCAATTTAAAACTTAAATCCATTAGAATTTTGATACGTTTTAAATAAAAATCAATACAAAAAGATAGCTACTCAATTATTCAATTCCCTTTCTTCTTCTTTTTTATTGTAAATATTTACATTTACGTCACTATATTTGATCATAAGATGATCATATAGGTCTCCACAGAGTAGAGGTTTTATTAACAAATTTTAGTTTTTGCAGGAAAAGGCTGTTAGCCACTCGCCCAACCTATTAAGATCCACGCTTTGACAGTGCATATTGCCTGACTATGCCGAAAAGCGAAAACGAAAAATGTCTATATTCTGAGCTAAAATTCACATTAAAAAACAACATATAAATTTTCCAGACTCGGGATATTTATAAGCCGATACGTTACAGCGCACATTCACAAAATAAATTTTGATTATAAAACAGAATAAGTAGATACTTAACCAAAGAATATAAACATACAATATGTAGTTAAAATACAGTGGTCACTGCGAACACTATTGACAGTAGTTGTTTTAAGCATTTCAATTTTGTAGTAATCGAAATGTTGTAGTCGGTACTCTGTACAAATATTTTTTTTCTGATGGGTTTATTCTTGAGGTGACCCATATTATGTTTGTTCAATAATACATACTATAATTTTAAATCTTTATTTTTATTTATTGAATACAAAATAGTTTCATTAAAATTTATATAACTAATGCAACTTCGCAAACATTCACAAATATTTTCGGCTAAAAATTCATTTACGGATAATTTTAGAAATCAGTCAATATCGTAATTTATATTTTGTATTCCTATACTTACATTATTTTTTGGATCAATATTTTCAACAAAAGTGTATTAAAATGATAAAAATGACAGTTTCGAATACCTCTCCTTTGAAATATTAAAATATTGCATTATGATAGTTCTGCATTCAAGCGACGACTTAAATTCGATAACTGGTATTTTTTGTCAGTTATATTATAAAAATAGAATGAATGTTGTATATGAAAGGAAAAAGTTATTATAAATTGAAATTTAGTCGAATATTGTTATGGTAATCATTTTGTGAGTTTTTTGAAACCTAAGTAAATTTAATTGATTTATTTGTAATGCAATAACGGAGAATTTTATTAGATTATTGTTCTAAATCTTCAATAATTCCCATTGAAGCGAATGAAACCGGTTCTAATTATTATAAAACTTACTGGAAGAAGGACTACATAATATTATGTTTTATTTTAATTATGTAATACAATACAATTCTGCCAAGTATTGATAGTCGATATGATAAAACAGATTAAAAAGTAGGATTCTTACCAATTTTGATGTGGTGCACACCGTCGGCATGCCATATCATGAAGAAGAGGCTGAAGATGACCAGACTCCTCACTTGTGTCGAGAATAAAATTCGTAACCACTTCATTTTATGTTATTTTAGATTATTTTAATTCATTTACTTATCATGATTTATTTATTCATAAATAATTATAACACTATAAACTAACGTTTGAAACAATATTATATTTAAACACAAGCAAAATTGTGAAACAGGAATAAATCATAATTTCACTAATATATTAAATTATGATAACCAAAAAAAGTCTTTGTGTTTTTACTTATATCAATTTTAATTGATAACAGTATGATTTTGATGTATGTGGAGTATTATCTTACTAATTGACTGTTAATTAAACGATTACTGTGAAGCGCATCGCATGCATTCAACTATAATTCGCTAAGTAAAATTGATAATTCTCATGAAAATTATGGACTGATGAGTCTATCGATTTGCCAATATAATAAATACATAATTTGTGTTAAATCCTATATACCTCCAAACCATGAAAATTTATATATCGCGTCAGTGGAAATAAATTGTAATTGACCATTATGGAAAATCTTGGTAATTTTTGCCAGAAATTTTTAATTTGAAACTTATTTCAAGTTTACTGAAGAAATAATATAGAATGGCGTATTCTTGACACGTCCTTAAGTTTATTCAACATTCTTCCACACTCGAGATCGGTTGCCGGTTACTCCACGCCAATTATAAATTAATGAAAATAGATAATTTTGAAAACACTTCTGAGTATAATAAAATTACGACACCCAGCTGGAATCTCTAGGGTTTCGCGCCCACGCACATTACCACAATGCTAGAGGTAAACTATCTAATAAATTATTGAACGAAAACAGTTTTTAAGGATTTATTTATATGTTTTAAATTAAAACCTAAATTACAACACGGAGGTAGGTACCTAGTATTTGATTAACTATTATTTAATTTAAAACAAAATCGCATAATATGTTCACTACGATCATAACTAGTGCTGGTCAACACAATATAATTACCTATGTATATAATTCACGTTGGTGTGAAAACTTACATTTTCTTTTCTTCTCGGAAAACTTCAATATAAATTAAAGATTGGCATACTTTTCGAGTGAAAAATAATTCTCCGAAAAAATATTTTATCCATTGGCAACCGTCTAGTCTGAGAAATATTATGAATGAATCCGAATGCAATGCGAACTTTATAGTAGCTTGTTTACATTCATGACTCCTGTATTCTGGGAATACCTATACGTGTATTCAATTTTCTTTCGATAAGCGAAATTTTTCAGCTCAGCAAAAAATTGAAACTTTGTTATTCTTAGAATGCACCCAACGTTAATTGACGATACATATTGGTACGTACTAACTTAATTTGTAACGATATAATAATATACATTTAAAATAAGAAACCAAATATTAGTAATTCATGTATCTATAATATGCCTCAGATATAATTTTAAATTAAACTAAACATAACACATTTTTAATAAAGATCACGAACGGTTTCATAAGTAGAATATTACTAAATTATACTTATTACTATTATTTCTACTAATAATTTGTTGATTTTCATTCATTATATAGTAATATAAAAAAAATAAAACAAATTTTATGTAGGTATTGTCGATACGTACTTTATCCTCATTTCGATTAGAATAATGGTCGGATTTTTTACCCTATAAAAACATCAAGAATCAGAATATATAATGTGTGTGTAAATTAAATTAACCGGTTCTTATTATGAATAATTATGTAAAGATTTATTTGGTTACGTACGTACGTACAAATAATATTAATCACTTAAATTAATTACATTCATGAACATTAACAATTTCATTTACCAATTAATTGATGATTTCTTAGGTGTAGAAAAATGATCCTGATTGAATTAGGTATCTACCTACATGTTTTGTTTTATTTAATTTAAAAAGATGAATATTTAACAATAATTGTTTACTATCAACTAACTCAACTACAGTGACTATAACTTTATTAAATAAATATATAATTGTAAAGCTACCAATCGTGTTACGAGATAATCTATGTATTAATCTATCAACAAGGACAATTTTTAAATTATGGGTGTAATACACATTGGATGAGGCACAATACGTGTATATCACTAATTATATTTTGAATCAAGGCAAATACGTCTAATTTTTTAGAATTCATAAAATATATGGTTGCTTAGTTTAAACAGTTTTGAATAAAGTTGATATAAATTTAATACGAATATAATCAAAGTTTGCTTTACTGTAACTTGGCACTTGCTATTTATTACTTAGCGAAAACTTAAGGGATGTCTTGACGATTTAAGAGGATAGTTAATACTGAAGCAGATTTGAAGTGTTTCATATATATATTTATATATTTGAGGCATGCAGTACTCACGTCTACAAATTGATTTTAAGCTAAGGTACAGTCAGATTGAAATATTGTTGATCGTAATTATTAGTACTTGCCCTAAGGTTATTAACTATAGTTTTACCTACTGGTGACATGGTTTCTAAATTATATTTATGATAATTTCATTCATATAATGAGTTCAATAATACTTGTGAAGAGCGCATATGTATAGTACCTATACTAGTATTATAATAACCATAATATCACACTGAATTTACGTTACTATTACAGAGTATTAGAAGTTTTAAGCGGTTTTAAAAAACATATTTTATGATACTCCTTTATATAAAAAACGTTAAGTACATAATAATTACACACTGATCAACAGTAAGCTTGTATTCAAGTCCGACTAAATAAACTGTACACCCACGATTGCCGCGTGGATTAAGCGCCGGTCTATAGTGTCGAGGGTCCCAGGTTCGAATCTTGGGTCTAGCAAGTACACATATTGTTTTTCAATTTGTGTATGAGTCAGAGTATGGACCTAATAGGTTGAGCAAGTGGCTGATATCCATTTCTTGTAAAAATAAATTCTGTTAATACAAACCTGCACTCCGTGGAGGCCCATATGATCCTATTAGGATCGAACATGGTCAAAAAAAAGAAATAAACTGTTACTAGCATAATAAGTTTCGGTCTTCTCTAATTAATTTACGTCAAAGCATGAGGTTCTATAACAACGTATTTATATTAATAATGTAGTTTTAAAGAAGATAATATTAGTAAAAAGAAATGATTTTTGAAAAGTTAAACTAAGGTCCTTACTAAGAATGTGTAAACTACAGAATTTAATAAAAAAAAAAATAGCACCAATATATGGTTTTTTTGATAATTTCCAAATAAGACCACCTGTAAAGCGGAATAAAATCTGAAATATTATTATTGTTTGCGGGTTAGTAGGGATGGTGTAACTGGAAAAGTTTCAGGCTTAGTTACGAGTTTAACTTTTGCGGTTCCAAAACGTCAAACCACGGTAAACATTAGAACGACCCCAACGGTGTGTGAGAGAGAATGCAGTAAACTTTCATTTTTTGTTGTTTGTTCAGAAATCGTTTGATGAAAATAGAAGACGGAAACAGAAGTCGTGAAACGCTGATCCCACAGTTATATCACAGTTCACAATGGAAATAAACAATCTTGATGTACCTAATATTGATTCAGGTAACTATTAACACATTATTTACTGGATATGACTGATATCAATGAGGCATTTTACACCTAATCTTGTGTCAATACTGACAATTATTATTGACCACGTTATGCCTTTTCTACTTGATTCATATATAAAAATCACAGAATCCACGCAAATTCAATGTCAACTAAATTATATTGACAAATTAATTAAAATAATACACAATATGTGGAACTAACTCCATTTTATGTAATTTAATTAGCACAAATTATTGTTAACTACAAATTGACAGATAAAGTATAAATAATTGTGGTTGGTTGAATTAGTCTATACAGGGGCGCTTCATTACCATCACTCTTCTAAGTCCCTAGTTCTTCACTACCATGTACATTCACCAAACTTTGAGCTAATTTATCCAGTGAGTTTTTTGCATCCCCGTGGGCGTTTAACGCCTTTTGGGTACAACTTGGTTGTCCATTCGTCGAGAGTCATGTCCAGCCGATTGCCATATTTTATTCTACTCAGCGACTTCTATCACATTGCGTACCCTTGTATTTATTTTGTGATCTTTGTTAGATTAATTCTTAGATTAAAGACCATGTTTCACAGAATACATGAGCGTTTGTAGCCCACGTTGGTTGAACACTTTACGCTTAAGATACAGTGAGAGACCACCTTTGAAGGTACTATTCAGGCACCAAAATTAATGCTTTCCATGCCAGTTTGGTTTTGCAAGCAATCTCGTGACATATAACACCGTCATACATAACATACAGACATTTTCTGTCCGAGATAGAGATATATGTAGTTATTGACCCACTCGATTTAAGAGCGGTTGATTCAGGATTGACAATTGATTGAGTATGGATTTTGCAGAACTCAAAGCAGTCTATCATTATTTTGTCTTCGAGATATTTATCTTTAAGTCTGCTTTGTGGCTTTTATTTGGAATCTCCTGCGCCCTGTTCGATAATATTATGTATATTTATACATGGAGTAGCACAACGTGGTATGGAGAGGTGCATGCTGGGCATAACGCGAAAGGACAAAAAGAGGAATGAGTGGATAAGGAGACAGACAAGGTTTTGCGATATGATAGATTTCGCTAAAAACCTCAAATGGAAATGGGCTGGACACATAGCTCGAAGAAGGGACAATCGTTGGACAAATTTAGTCATCCAGTGGTACCCAAGCGGTACACAACGTCCGCAAGGTAGACCTGGAGGCCGCTGAATCGATGAAATGATAAAGTTATGCAGAAGTACGTGGCAACGCAACGCATATGACCGAGAGAAGTGGAATCAGCTTAGAGAGGTCTTAATCCAGCAGTGTATAGATTCAGGCTGATGATGATAATGGTACAAGCAATAGTTTAGTAATACAACTGTAAATACATATCTTGAATTATTGACATCGTATTGGTGATAATTATGCTCGAAGTGAAGTAACTGATCTAAAATCGGTGACACAGGTCAAGTCAAATAATTGATGCACTATCTACCGAATTACAATAAAATGTTTTGATGCACTTATTTACAACCATGTAACTTGAAATACTCCCAGATGTTAACCATAATTTGCGTTGTATTAATATTAAAATCAACATATTTTTGTAAGTACACACTTAATACATTTAAATTTAAACTTCTGAATTAAATGTGGCTTATTAAAACTGAAAAAAATAGTTTTCTTTGCATTACATTAATTATTTCAATTCTCGATATTATTTGTAACAGTATCACAACAATATTGTTACTTATTTGTACATTTCCGTTTCATGAATTCTTATTTTAAAATTAGCCTGCAGTCGACTCAGCTGTTGCTTGTTTCGAAAATTCCAGATTGTCTACGCCATTTTGACGCCGATTTTTATTTTTAGAACCATGCGATGTGATAATAAATTTAAACAAATTAATTATTCTATTAATTTGTCTACAGATATTTTAATAATTTATAATTTATCCGTCTGTTAACAAAATTTGTTTAAAAATATTATTATTTTAATCAAACAAAAAACAACAGAAATTATTTATGTGTGCTTGTATGCATATCATTCCCTTCCAAAGTATCATTGATTATATAGTTATATTTAACGTCTAATACTTATTATCGATTATATTTTTAACTATCAGAAAGTAATCACATTTACTATCTATGCCATTAATATTACAACAATATTGTTTATTCATTTATAACTAAAAAACCGCTCGACCAACAACATTATTGTACAGTAAGTTGTAATTAAACTTAATTTTAATATCACATAAGGTTCCGTTGTTATAATATAACTTCTCGCAAATAACGCGCTTGCAACAATTCATCACGTGTTTGTATAATGGTCAGATACCATTGGTAGAATTGTGAGGTGAGGTTTAAAGGGGCGCAAATTTACATTAATTGCACGTGCTTTCCGGAGAAAGTAGTAATGTATAGCAGTATTGGAGTGGTGAGGTGGGGTCTGGGTAGAGGGACAAGCGCTTACGGCTAGTCAAAATTGGATCGGCCTATTTCTCTATTGTGTATTTCACGTAGACGAAGCCATGGACAATCGCTGAAATTAGATATAATGTGTAGAAGATGCGTCATCTACAGCATTTTAATTTTCTTCAATAGCTTTACGCCTATTATCTACATAATATGTTCAACATCTGTGTAGGATATGATTAACTGAAATGGCTGGAGCTTATTTTTTTCTCAGAGTATTTATTATACAAGAAAATATGTAGTAATTAATTAATAAAAAATATCTTATGAATATTTTTTTACTTATATTATTGTATACTTATACCTATTGATACTTCTACTTATATAAAAAGTATGAGTTTTATTTACCCTAATATGTATAATATACATATTATAATCCATATTCATTTTACTTGTGTTTGGTATTTTAATGAACGCACTTTTTGTTTTATCACGAATTAGTATAGATAGTATTATGACTTATTAATGTACCTATATGTTTTCATCGTCGACGCATTTCAAATGTTTTGTTCTTAAAATAGGTACATTTTGTGTTAAATAACAATCAGTTTTATATGTGACTAACTTGTGAAACTTTTACCTTAAAGATTATAACAGTATAATAATATATTATATATTGGCATCTTAACTCAATAATAACACAAAACATATGTAATGTATTACATTATAAAGCGGCCATGGTCAGAGCTGTCACTCTCAGGTATGCACGGATATTTTTAAAACTTTCATATAATTATATATTATAAGTATAATAATATGTTATAATATTTTACAGCTCTGAATGTTTATAAATATAAGACATTATTCATAATATAATTATTTGTAAGCTTTCCCTTATCAGAATAGGTAATATATTTGTTATTTTTATGCTATAGCTATATCAGTATCAACCGTAAAAATTCAAAGATACTTTTGTTGTCATTATTATAAAAAATGGTTTACTTGAAACACGTGTGAAACATAATGACTTAAGAAATAAAGATTGTTTTGTTTACAAATATTTAAATCACTAGGTAAATTACACACACTTCACAATCTTTTAAATTGTTTTAATTTATTATAAATAAATACTTTTGCGATATATTCAATTCAAACTCGATAATATATCTTAAACGCGATGCGTTTTCATTGTGAAAAATGCAAAACTAAAATTTTTCACCGACGAATATTTAGTTTGAAGACTATGCAAGAAATTTTCTATAAATACTTTTGCTTGGACTTGATTTAGTTTCGGAAATTGCCGTCCGATCGCCGCCGGACGCGTTCATTAGTGGAATGAGACGCCAGCGGGAAATTTCAATTTGAAAATTGAATTTAGAATTCTCAACTGATAATCTGCATCTTGATAAGGACCTGAATATTGCGAAGTCTCCAATAATAAACGATTGCAAATTAATCACAATTCATATTAAGGTTATCGCTTATAGGGTTGTATTATTATCAATTAGTTTGATATGGGTTTCGAGACGCGTTGGCCAACTTTTTACGATTTCAAATTCTATCGGGATTAGAAATATATTTTTATATTATATAGGTATTTACAGAAGATTTGTTCAACGGCTCTGTTGAAAAGCTCTCTATTTAAAGTGAATTAACATGGAAATCTGGTAAATTAAATGATAGCTGAAATTCGAGTGACAAGAGATAAGAAGCGCATAAGAGGTTGTGACGTGAAATATTTGTGCGGAACGTGGAACTTTTATATTCCTAATGAAATAGATACGTGTGAAAGGAAAGCTATAATCATTTTGATGTTAACCGATTTTTACTACCTGTCAAATAGTACCATAAAATGACAAAATCGCATCTCGCTTACTCTTAAAGAATGAGATTGGAGAGATAGTCAGCACGTTTACGTGTAATACGCACTATTGCTGCCAGTAAATCCATGCACGTGTACAGACGCTATAAAGTTTTAAAACTTGATTGTGTCTCATGCAACTAATTATCATTAATAAGCAATCATAAAACATCGCAAATACA
This sequence comes from Rhyacophila brunnea, assembly GCF_057557595.1. Lineage (NCBI taxonomy): Eukaryota > Metazoa > Arthropoda > Insecta > Trichoptera > Rhyacophilidae > Rhyacophila > Rhyacophila brunnea. The sequence continues at coordinate 41,305,359 of NW_028232796.1, read as the reverse complement.
GTATGTGATACGCACACTATTGTGTAATAATTATTCAATGCACTATTGTATAGCACATACCCCATTAAATAATATTAAAAACGTCATTGAATTGACATTAAGTGTTGTAAAACACAAAGTTCCAATGAATCCCTCTGGTTATACTCAGAGTACTTTGTTTGTAAGAATTTATGTGCCTATATTAGATAATTATATGGATTATTTATTATTACATAATTTATAAAAAAGATTAACTTTTTTTAAATGAAGTCAGGCCTTAAGTGTTAACTACTCTATGTTAGAATTCCATTCTTATATTACGAAGATAACTGGAAAAGTTTGATCAAGAAAATTAACTTGTACGTGTATGTTGAATGTAGACGATGATGCCAAACAAGGGTGCTTACTGCTTACATCGAATCTTGTTAAATCTATGGAATAATTATTGAGTACAACTTTGAAGGTGATATACATATATTATAATATGTACTACATTATTGATCGTATATAACAGTGCTCCGCAACCGGTGTGCCGTGAGACAATTCTAAGTGTGCCGCAGTACATCGCTCCCAAAAAAAACACAAATATTTTGTATATTATTCAATACTTACTTAATAGCCAAATTTGCGTACATGGTTGGTAATATATTTGAGCACCTGCATGAACTTAATAAAACAATGCAAGGTCAGAATGAAAATATATTGACGTGCTCTGATAAATTAGAATGAGTTAAGACAAGTATCTCTACAAATGAACCAAAGGACCTACCAGAGCACCATTAAAAACACACAATTAATTTTGGATCCGTCTCAAAAACATTTAGCTTTGCTTTGCTGAAAAAGAAATTTCATCATTACTTTCATACAATCAATATGACTGGATTCGAAGCCCCTCTTGCAACCAATGCCGAAAATTCTATAGAAGCGCTTTCCCTATAAATTTTAAAGTATAATACCTGCGACAAATATAATTATAATACTTAAACTGTAAAAAACTGATGTGTCAACCCTAGGCAAATTGTGGTGAAAAGTTTGGTGGCGACTGTTTAAATTATGATTTCGAGCTTAGATTGTACGGATTTAATAATCAATATAATAATGTATTGTGATTATTCGTAGAAATAATAAAAAATCTAAAAATACATCATTTATTTAAAAAAAAAATACACTATTAAAATTATTACACTGATTAAACAGTCAATTAAAATCAAATAACTCAAATGAAAATAACTAATATAGTACATCATATTTACATATATTATATATATTACAGTATAGCGTCCTCCTATAAGTATGTGATAACTGATAGTAAACCGTCAGATTAAGTTTACACCGAATCTTACTTCGATTGACTTCAGGATTGAATTCAGCCAAGAGATAAAAAAATCCAGTGATTAATTTTATTAATAATGCAGTGCTCGAAATTGAAAATTTTAAAACTTGGAACGCTAGATATATTTTCTAAAATATCAAATAGTATTATATTTTTGTTATTTATCTACCTTGTGTTTCGTATTTAGATAGAACGCAATTTATATTATTCCACAAAGCCTCGAGAATTTTACGAACAGAAGTTGTGTTCCGGTTCTGGTCCATTTTGACCCCTGTAATAATGGGTTTTCCCGCAATATAATATCAAATAATATTAAATACTATATGTCTTTACGAATACATTTAGAAAAGTTTAATTATTTTTGTAAGAAGGGCATTACAATTAAATTATAAATGCGACTCGTTTCAAACTGCAACAGATTCTAAAATTTTTGTCGAATCTTCACGCATGTCCTAGATGTTTCATGTGAAATTAGAATAAATTAATATTATAAAGCAAGAAACCCACGGTGGCCGCGCGGCTTAAGCGTTGGACTATAAAGCCGTGGGTTCCAGGTTCGAATCCTGGGTCTGGCAAGTACACATATTGCTTTTCAATTTGTGTGTCAGGGTATGAAGCTAATAGATTGAGCAAGTGGCTGACATCCATTTTCTCGTAAAAACAAAATCTGTCAATACAAACCTCCACTCTGTGGAGGCTCATATGATCATATCAGGATCGGACATGGTCGAAAAAAAAAGCAAGTTGCTCGAGTTTTATGGATATTTATGATCACACGATTATCTATATTTTGACCCCCTCCCACTTTCCAATATCACACTTCGTCACATAACTCTTATACTCTCAAGAACGTCTCATTTTTGAACTCCCCCACCATTTTTTTTAAAACCAAGCCGTTAAAAATTATTTATGCCAACATATTATATAATGTCCTCACGAAATAATTTGTTCTTTGAAAAAAATGTTTATTGGTTTTGTGACGGCACATTTTCTACAACTTCTCGTACTCATTCATCAAATCGTCACATTATATGAGCTCCCCTTAGACGTGAATGCACTAGAAGACAATAATTAATAATCATTCTGTTATTATAGATACTTTTCTTTTCAATAGATGGCCACAAGATGAATGACATATTATGATTTAAAAGAAGTAATAAACATCGACAGGTTTAATCTCAATGACACAAAAAGTATAATTATGTCTCATTTATTTTGATGTCTTTTAATCTCTTAGCGTTTAGACGTAGCACTAACTACCAACCTTATTTAGTACAAATTATCATACGTCTACAATACATATTTTTTCCCCATAAGTAACAATATATCCTGAAATGAAATCTGCATATTAAAATCACGGTAATTCTTTTTATAACATGGTGGAAATCACACAGATTGCAAACGTTTTTTTTTAATCTTGTATCGTATTAAAATATTTTATCGAGTCTCATGAAGGAAGTGGCTGCCTGTAGGACGTTCGATGGAGTGTGTCTCTCTCCAGATTTGGACTTGGATTTTGAGTGCGATGAGTGGGAAGAAGAAGATTCCGAGAGCTTATTGTGGACTGGTTTTGTGGTCAGCTTAAAGTTGAAGACGAACTTTAGCTCCGCCCAGAAGGCTTCGTTTACTGTGATCTGGGAAATAGGAAGAAAAACATTTCAATCAGGTATAATCTTTTTATGTCTAAAGATTTAAAAACATCTAATTTCAATGGTATTTTTTAATAACATGCTATGCATACTATTATGAAATATTTTTTTTTAAATGTTTCCACAATATAGTAACTAAGAAAATAGTTTTAAAAATACAAGATATATTCTGAAATTGGTAAAAAATATATTTTCATAGGCGCAACTACGACATATGTTGTAAATAGATATTTTTAAAGTCCTGAATGTGCCGAAAGGCAAAACCTGGGTCGCAAAAACCGACTCAAATAGAATACATACTTAGTACAAAACATAAATCAATTAAAATTCAAATTTATAGCTTGTTTAATTTCTGCAGTTTATTTTAGGGATATTTTGATATGTTTAATTTTAGGCTATAAAGCTATTGTTATAATATTTGATTGTAATAAATTATTGTTAAACTATACCTGTTCTTCAATAGCGACTTGTCGCACATTCCACACAAACTCCATAATGGCGATGAAAACGGCTATAGTAACGCCACTGCCCAATACCACGAAAACACCACCGACGTTTTCTATTCCCAACTCTTTGGCATCACTAGACGCTCCTCCTTCTTCATCCTAGAATTAAGAAAAAATCATCATAGGGGAACTCATGACGTGATTCACATAAACTAGCCGAGGCGATAGTAGATCGGTACTATCCCTCTCAGATACACCCCTCTGTACTGGGCAGCATGGAATGTTTGTGACAGTATAAGCCCATTGGAATGTTTATTTATTCGTTCAACCAGATTCTTTTTTACGTATTTTCTGGTTTCTTAAGATTTTATCCCTCTTGCAAATTATGTGGACCAATATCCGGAGAGTGTATCACATGCGAATCGATCAGAGCCTAATTCCTATGTCGCTGATGGATTACTCATTTGTTTTTGTGACTGTCTACAATCCTCTCAACATCCTTATATAGAACTACATTTCAAATCCGTATAATCTTTGTTTTCAACTGCCCTGCTCTGATGTCTGGCGATGGAGGTTGGCGTTCCTCGTGATACTGTGCGTAAGGCACTAGGGATTCACTTGGGGACTCCGGGTTCGATTCTTGAGCTCAATATATTTATGTAGTTTTTTTTTTCAATCCTGTATTTGTGTGATCATTTCGCTTCTACTAGTGTTTGTCTCCACTACTGTCATTGGGCCTCATGGTCTGTTGTAGTGTTCAAAAGAATCAATATATATTTAAAATAAAAAATAGCCAGAATATCACCGTCTTCAGCTCTCGGATGAAGTATAAATCTAGGTAAATAAATGGTTTTGGTACTTTTTTCATTATTTATTAGTGTCCTTTATTTTAATGTTTGACTCATCCAACAAAACCGAAGAATTCGAACGTTCCTCCGTTTCCGAAAATAGCCGAGGTGGAACAACAAAACTCTACATGCCTAGAGGATCGAGCAGGACTAATATACACTCACACAATTTTTCATCGATGTATACGAAATATTTATTACCTATAATATTATGTCAATGGTTTTTATATGATACAACAAAATAGTAATATTATGAAGGTACTGCTACCACAAGTTGATCCTGCTACTTAGAAAAGAGAAAGCGTAGTTATTTAAGATTTAAATTAAAGTATGTTTTAATATTTTAATATATGTACATACTAGTTACTTAAATTGTTTGTAAGTTAGTATACACATTAAAATGATTTTGTATAATATTAATGTTGAAATGCTTTGATTAAATTAATAGAAGTGTATATTTCGGAAAACCGATGAGTCCACAAATTATGATCAAACTCTAAAGTACGTAGGTACGTGTCTGATTTTTTGGTTCGCCATCTCCATTCGTTATGTATATCATCTGTATCCCTATACTGATTATCAAGATTTGAATTCGATTTGATCAACCCAATTAACCTGCTCTCCGTACGACGCTGCAAATTTATCAAATGCCTCAAAGTGGCGTCGGTTGATATCAAGTCTGCGTGGCAAATTGGGTCCGTGTGTCGGACCCTAGCAAACAGCTCTGCCTGCTCAGAATTCATCAACGGACAATCCCAAATTATGTGTTAAACATCTCGGTGTTCATACCCGCAGGTTGAATCCGGCCCATCATCTATGAAGTTTGGAGCCCGTGGAGTTTAGCGGAGAAATTGTCATGGCTGGTAAAGCGCGACCCAAATTGAGGTGCATGTTGCGGACTATTATGTGACGTCATAGTAAGCTGCCGCTACGAGAAAAAAATGTGTAATATCGATTTTCTTAGTGTTTAAAATGTTATCAGATTGATCTCCTCCATCCCAGACTCCCATCCTGTAGCACATTTGAACTTTTAAATTAACATTGTCAGTTGGCAAAATCTGCCGAAATCACTACAACAACAATGAGGTCACCTCACGTTGAACTGCACTGCATTGACACCTGCATGACGTTTTGAACGTTTTTATAATATTCCACATGCCCACACTTTTAGAATGTTTTGTCAAAATCACGTTCCTTTGATTTTAGCGGTTGGCACTATGTATTTTCGATTATAATGTTGTCTATTATCTATGGTCTGCATGTTGGGTTCTGTTCAAAATATTATCTATGGATACCATGCCGCAAGTATTTTAACGTATGTACACGTAGAAACTGTCAAATTAATTGAAATTAGCATGAATAATTAATAATAATTCAAATTACTAATATATTATAGTAGGCATCTTCATCAGTGTCATTCTTTAGTGAATTTACACAGATGGTGATGGTTCAAAATAATCTGCAAAATGATGAAACCATGGATTAAATTTGTCACCGCGACAGCGTGACAGTAGGCGACATTCACCTCAATTTGGTTCGCGCTTTAGAAGCTGGATAGTCCAGGGTGTGGGCCGAAGTAGCTTTAACTTAACACACACTAAAAACACATCATTTACCACAAATAAATATTGAATTTTGGACTTATCAGTATTTGTAAACAGACTTGTCAAATTAATATGGCTTTAATTTATTTTGTTTTTTTTTTAATATATTTGAAATAAAATATATACTTATTTCAAGTTCATGAAAGTAAATAGTTTGATATTATTAACAATGCACGTTGTTTTTTTCACAACCTTATACTTTATGGAGCACCATATGGTACGAATTGAAGTGAATATGGTGATTTACATTTGTTTTGACTTTAGGTTATTTGCTTACATCACAAGGAGGACCACCGTACATTTCTTCCCACCACTTTGTTTTGAGTAATTGCATTTTACCCTCCTCTTGCATTTTTAGAACCGCTCCACTGATTGCCGTTCGATATGGTGAATCTTAAAACATAAAATAAATTTAAAAAAAATACTGATTTTGAGATTTACATATAAAAATTTGTTGCCTGTTGTAGAAATTATGAGCTATGATGTATTATTGATTTAATTTAATAAAACGCATTTTTTTAGTACTTGTTCCACTTTTAGTAAATAAATCTTCTATGCTGAAAAGTATTTTAATCACAATATAATGAGATTGCCGGTGTGGACACGGCATTACGCTGCACTGGTATTGGCAACAGTGGAATATTATTATAATATGGCCGATTAGTGTATTGTTTTTATTTACAAAAATTAAGACAATCAAAAAATGGTTTTAAAAAATTGATTGAAGAAAAAATAGCGCATAATCATTAAAAAAAAAATATTATACCTAATAATTAAATAATTTTTTTCATTCAAAATTGTTTTCATATTTTTCATCTTTTCATATTTTCGTTTAAGAAGTACGTACAAACTACGAAGGTTTAACTTTATTGAAAATATTCGTTGACAATAATTCATTTAGATGTCGGAATGAGAGGTTATATTTTTTGATTTGGAATAATATAGACATGCTTTTGTTTGCTGATGTTTTTTCTAGTTGAATTTATAATACACGCCTTTATAAACATATATGAATACAATTCCAATGTATTTAAGCTAGGTACTTTTTGGCAAAAAAAGTGACATTTTATAGAGAACAATAATCTCACGTCTATTTGAAGCGGATCGACCCCTGATAATGATGAAGAAATCCAGCAAAAGATATGGGGTATTTAAAAAAAACTAACCTTTTCTTAGGTCGATAATTATTATAAAACAATCATAATTCGTAGGATATTTTATTACATTTGAATGGGCACATAGCTTATAATCAGTATCTTTAGAATTTTCTTATATAATTATCCTAGAGCGTCAATGGCATTGAGCTACTTTACACGCTGCTTGTAGGCGAATTTACAATCTGCTCGTAAACTCGCCCAGTGTCATCATCGAACAAGCTAACAAGCAGATTATAAACAATCTACCGAGAAAAGTTGACAGCCGGTCAATTTTACACGCTTACACGCTGGCGTGTGGGCCTACTGCGTCTGCGCAGTAGAGCGATGGTAGCGACCTCCCGGTAAAAAAACGAATTACTCATTTTTATATTTACCTTTTTGACGTTTTAAATTGGAAACATTATTCGGCAAGCATTTTACGTTCATTTACGTTCCACTTCATAGCGCTAGAGCCCGATAAAAGTAAAAAACAACACAATATTATGATTTCAACTCGCTAGCATGTGTATATTATCTATGCTTTTTGACGTATATCACCTATTGTCTATGATCTACAATTACGTTCTGTCAAAATAGTCGCTGGCTTGTGGCTTCTCAGCGAATGGAAAGTTTTGTGTGTCATCATCAAAATCGCAGTAGCTGAATCGGCCGCTTTTAAATTCGCCAACAAACAGCTTGTAAAGTAGCTCAATGTTATTGACGCTTAAGACATTTTGGAAAACGCACCAATTTCTTATTTAAATACCATTTTGTTGATTCTTAAACGATTTCACTTCAATTTTTAGAGTCCCAAACTTACTTCGATTTAAATCCAGCACAATATGATAAAACTCGACATAATCACAGAAAATATCACTTTTTACACAAAAACGCGTTTTCTATCCGTCACCATACTTTTTAGTATCTTGCCGTCCATCGAACACAAATTAATTATAATGTCGCTTAATACTTTCTATGTAATCGATATAATATATCGATTAAACCACAATTATTATTCTACGAAACTATAAATCTATTCTATATATCTTAACTCGCCGCTTCGATAAGAAAAGATTATCAAGAACACTTCTTTTTTATTTATCTGTCAAACTAAAATTAATAAGAGACTGTCAATTGTTTTCTTTCGCGAATTGATTATAACCAGAATATTTTCAAATTTAGAATTTGCGGAAATTCGAGAAAATATCGAACAATGATGTTACGTTCTATTAGCATAGATAATCTCCTATATATTATTATCCTAAGAGATTTTGGAAAATTCACTAACGGCTCATTTAAGCGACATTTTATTGTTATGTTTACATCATCACTTCGAAATGTGCGCTACCGATTCATCTACCGTTTGAATTGACCACATTTCAGAAATTTTCAATGATTTTACAGGTACGTGACGTTTATATTCGATATTTTCTTACATACCGTATACGATTCGCCATATTTCATTTAACGTACAGCAGAATGACGTCTTCGTCGCTTAAGACCTTCTCATCCTTTAATTGACAAACGGAATCGATTATTTTTATTCAAATATCGTAATGTAGGCATTGGCGCACTTTTTTCCGGTGAAAAAACCATAATATTGGTACAATTCACTGTCCGCAATTTCATAGATAACATGATATTCCAAATTTGATTTTTTTAAATACTTCTTTGTGGCTGTTATGCACTATTTTTTTTATTGAATAATTACCTAGGCCCATAGATCACAATATAGTCATATTAAACTAACAAAGTTGCCATTGCAAACAATGAAAGAAATTGATACGAATTGTTATAGTTATCAAAATGAGTCATATTATGTATAATATCTACCTATTTTTATCGTCCCTATCATCATCAATCTTGACCTATCCACTGCTGGATGAAGGCCTCCTTAGCCTTATTCGATTCCTTACTTACACATGAATTGTTATATTTATCAAAATCAGTGATATTATATTATTATCTACCTATCTATATATAATGCCATTATTATCACGAGCCTCAATAAATCCACTGCTGGATGAAGGCCTCTCTACGTTGATTGTATTCTTGACAGTATTGAATTTCTAATGTTATTTATCTACATATTCATATCGTCATCATAATCATCATCATCATCAACCAGGATCAATCCACTGCTGGATGAAGATTCCGCAACCTGATTCTACTACTATTAGTTCAACGAATTTGTGATATTATACATATTTCTATCCATCTTATCATCATCGACTTGAACCAATCCACTGTTGGATAATGGCGTCCCTAGCCCGAATCTACTCCTTTCTGTCATATGAATTGCTGTATTTATCAAAATCGGTGATACTATATTTATCTACATATTCATAATGTCATCATCATCATCATCATCACATCGACCTGAACCAATACACTGCTTAATAAAGACCTCCCTAGCCTGATTCTACTCCTTTCTGTCATATTAATTTCTGTATATATCAAAATCGGTGATATTATATTTATCTACATATTCATATCGTCATTATCATTATCATCATCATCGACCTGAACCAATCCACTGCTTAATAAAGACCTCCCTAGCTTGATTCTACTCCTTTCTGTCATATGAATTGCTGTATTTATCAAAATCGGTGATATTATATTTATCTACATATTCATATCATAATCATCATCATCATCAACCAGGATCAATCCACTGCTGGATGAAGATTCCGCAACCTGATTTTACTACTATTAGTTCAACGAATTTGTGATATTATACATATTTCTATTCATCTTACCATCATCGACGTGAACCAATCCACTGCTTAATATAGACCTCGCTAGCCTGATTCTACTCCTTTCTGTCATATGAATTTCTGTATCTATCAAAATCGGTGATATTATATTTATTTTCATATTCATATCGTCATCATCATCATCATCATCGACCTGAACCAATCCACTACTTAAAGACCTTCTTAGCCTGATTCTACTCCTTTCTGTCATATGAATTGCTGTATTTATCAAAATCGGTGATATTATATTTATCTACATATTTATATCGTCATTGTCATTATCATCATCATCATCATCGATCTGAACCAATCCACTGCTTAATAAAGACCTCTCTAGCCTGATTCTACTCCTTTCTGTCATATAAATTGCTGTATTTATTTATGAAAATCGGTGATATTATATTTATCTACATATTCATATCGTCATTATCATTATCATCATCATCGACCTGAACCAATCCACTGCTTAATAAAGACCTCCGTAGCTTGATTCTACTCCTTTCTGTCATATAAATTGCTGTATTTATTTATGAAAATCGGTGATATTATATTTATCTACATATTCATATCGTCATCATCATCAACCAGGATCAATTTACTGCTGGATGAAGAGTTCCGCAACCTGATTCTACTACTATATTATACCTATTTCTATCGTCCTTATAATCACTGACCTGAACCCATCTACTGCTGGATAAAGGCATCCCATGCCTGATTCTACTCATTTCTGTCATTTGAATTGCTGTATTTATCAAAATCGGTGATATAAAATTATATCTATTTATATTTCCATTATCATTATGAGCCTGAATCAATCCACCGGTGGATGAAGGCCTCTCTAAGTTGTTTGAATTTCTGTCGGTCATATGAATTGCTATATTTATCAAAATTGCTGATATTATATTTACCCATTCATAATATCGTCATTATCATCATCAACCAAGATTAATCCACTGCTGGATGAAGGTTATCCCAACCTAATTCTACTCTTCTTGGTCATATAAACTGCAATATTTTTTTAAATTTGTGATTTTATATACCTACCCATTTATATCGTCATTATCGTCATCAACCTGTATCAATCCACTGCTGGATGAAGGCCTTTTTAAGCTGATTCCACATCTTTAGGTCTTATAAATTCCTATTCTTATCATATATAATATGTATTGCTTCATTATTTATCAACATTTGTCTCGATATGAATGTCCCGCGTCGGGAAACTATATTGTTTAAGGTTAATTTTTAAAACAAAATATGATTTTTAAAATATTATTCTATGGCTCCAAGCATATTTTATTTTTTATAGACAATGAAACAAAATAATGTTTAAATTTATTTTTTATGCTGCTTAGCTAAGCTGAATTTTTCTATTATGTAAATGGGACCCGAAAGAGATTAATATTCGCGTTATATTGGATCGCTATTCATGATAATCACGATTGAGATGTATAATTTTTTTAACATATTTAAATGCACATACCTACACATATATTGTATTAAAATTAAAATGTCAGTGGTAGCAATAGGCGATTGCCAGCTGTTCTTCTAGGCCTAGCAGCCTGAAATGGTGTCAGACGATATTAAGAAGACCAGACTTCAGAATAGACTACGCACATGACTCCAAATTTGTATTGGCAGTGACGACATGCAAATCGTAAAACTGACAAATCAGCTAAATTTTTAACTGTCTGACGTGAATGAAAATCCATCCCGAAGGGAAAACTATGGCGCCGTCTGTAGACACTTTACAATTATTATATTAAAATCTAACACCAAGTCATTATGACGAAAAGCTGTCTGTCTGCAAGACCTAGCGAGACAGACTGGCGAGAGCCAGCTGGCTCAGCTAGTCAATTAATTAATTCTTCTTGTTTTATATCGAAAGTAACTATTATTAATTAATACTCAATGTTTATATTTATTGATAACTAGCGAGGACCCGGCATGTGTTGCAATGCCACTCAAAGAAAGAAAGTGTATGTGTTTTAATTCTGTTTATTGAAGTGCTTTTGCATACACAATATTTTTTGTTTTTCCATGTGGTGCGTACACAAATAAATCAGTTTTTCCAACGCGTGAGCAGGCCACATACAGCTGTCCATGAGCATGAGAAGCATGGATTTTCCAAATTTGGTATAGGAACTCACCAAAGTTTCATTGCAATCGGATGAATGGTAAAGGAGAATGATGGTTATACTAATTCAGAAACCTTTGCGAGTGTGTGCACAACAACTTTACTGACGAAAGTTTCATTGCAATCGGATGAATGCTATATAAGCCATACGAATAAAAAAAGATAGAATGAAGAGGAAGAAGAAGAAGAAGAAGTCGGTTCTACTAATTCAGAACCCTTCGCGGGTGTGCGCACAACAACTGACGAAAGTTTAATCGCAATCAGATGAATGGTATAGGAACCATACGATTAAAAGAAGATAGAATGACAAAGAAGAAGATGGTTTTTCTAATTCAGAAACCTTCTCGGGTATGCACACAACTCACTAAAGTTTCATCGCAATCGGATGAACGGTATAGGATCGCATTCGCATACTAACATACAAACATATATGTATATAGATAATTAAATTTCAATAATGTTTCTTCTTATTAAATTTAATATTGTAAATAATGACATTACGCATGTTGATTGCTATTTTATCACCTGTAAGTGAAATATATACTAATAGTCAAATATAATACTAAGTCAATTATGACCACTGTATGCCATAATTTGGTACTATTTTTTTTTCGTGTGGTCATATACTATAGAATATTATTATAACACCGTAATAATCCATAGTACGTGCCGAAGTCAATTCAGTTTTACACTTATGATGAGAATGTTATTTTTCACATTTTTTATATGTAATAAAATTGTATTTCCTCAACCAGACAATTTGTTCAATAATAAATTAAGCCTGTTGGACTTTATTAGTATATAGACATTAGTATATTAAGTACTTACTAATTTAAAAATAAAATAAAATTTTTGCTCCTAAGCAAAGCATATGGACCCACCCCTTCAGGATGATAATAATTATCTTTACGAGATATTTAAGTTTTAGTATTTTTTTTACCTAATGGGATCTTCCTCCATTGAAAGCGTAATATTCGTATTGCTATTTATAATCTAAATGTACGAAAAATAAAACTATCATGTCAATTGCATCGTGTCAAATTAAGCATTGTAATGACAAATCTATGACTATCCAAATTACCTACTACGTAAAGTAATCAGCGTGCCAATTCAGTGGGTTTAATTATGATAAGACTATTTTTCATCATTTTATTAAAATCCAAGGCTTATTTCTATTAGATTAGGACGCCAAGCAACCTGCAAGATTACACGAAACACGCACGTTAACATCATTTTACTCACTACTTTAATTATAGTTTGTCAATTTATGGCTACGATCGTATGTTGTAGGATTGCTAAAAGAAATGGCATATTTAAAAAAAAAACACTACCTTATTATTAGGTCAATAATTATTATAAAGCAATCATTATTCGTAGGATGTTTATCACACTTGAATGGTCAAAAACATAGCTTATAATAAGTATCTTTAGAATTATCTTCAAATGTGTTAATCTTGCTCATTTTTTGAATAGTAAAATGCCTAATTCTTGTCAAATTTGGGATCACAGAGATTATCAATATATTTTTTTATTGTAAATACTTCACTATAATAGTGTCGACATAAATGATACTAATGGTTTTATAAATGCGTTTAAAAATTAATAAATGTAAAAAATCTTAACACCACTGCACATACATGTACTGAAATATGACTTTATTCTAAAACATTAGAACGAGAGGTTTAAAAGAATACTATTTTATGTAATAAAAATATTTTATGCAGTCATTAAATGTTTAAAATACATATAAAAGATAATAAGGCTTCAAAATTATATAAATAAATTATCTACAACGTTTAAGGAATGTCCAGGATCATGCTTTGAAAATGCATTTAAAGCTCCATTTTGACCTACGCTGAGCATGTCCGCCCTTAAGTTGTATTCTTTGCACACAGCTATAGTTTGTAAACATTCTAAACAGTGTGGCTTACCTTTGTTAAGAAAAGATAGATTATCAATCTCCCACCGTTCTTAAAATTCTCGATTTTCAACTCCAATCTTTCCTTTATTAGTAGTACTCGTACTTAGGGAATGTTTAAATAAACGAATAAATATGAAATTCAATGGTGTTATATCACACTTCACTGATGGAAAATAACCCACGATAAATTTTAACACAGCCGTGCAAACACAATTTTATATTTTCTTTCACCGGACATTAATTCACGTCAAATATTAATTTTGACAAAGTTTTTCTCCCCAATGTTTTAACTCGCGGGCCGCAAAATAAATTTGGCGGGCAGCATGTGGCCCGCGGGCTTCCAGTTGGACAGCGCTGCTCTAAACCATTAGATCGAGAGGTTCAAAGAATATTATCGAACTAATGTAATAAAAATACTTTATGCAGTCATCAAATGTTTAATATAAATATAAAGAAATAAAAAGGTTCCAAAATTATATATTATCTCCTATATATTATTATCTCCTATAAGTATATTATTATCCTAAGAGATTTTGGAAAATGCACTAAAAGCTCATTTAAGCGACATTTTATTGTTATTTTTACATCTTCACTTCGAAATGTGCGCTACCGATTCATCTACCGATTGAATTGAACACATTTCAGAAATTTTCCATGATTTTACATGTACGTGACGTTTATATCCGATATTTTCTTACACTCGCCATATTTACTGTTTACGCCTCACAGAATGACGTCTTCGTCGCTTAAGACCTTCTAATCCTTTATTCGACAAACGGATTCGATTATTTTTATTCAAATATCGCAATGTAGGCATTCGTGCACTTTTTTCCGGTGAAAAAACCATAATCTTGGTACAATTCACTACGTATAATATCTTTTGACAGCGGGGTACGCCACTGTCCGCCATTTCATAGATAACGTGATATTCCAAATTTGATTTTTTTTAAATACTTTGTGGCTGTTCACTCAATCTTTTTTTATTGAACAATTACCTAGGCTACTAAGGGTTCCGCAACGTGATCCTACTACTATCGGTTGAAAGAATTTGTGATATTATACCTATTTCTATCATCCTTATCATTATCGACCTGAACCAATCCGCTGCTGGACAAAGACTTCCCTAGCCTGATTCTATTCCTTTCTGCCATTTGAATTGCTGTGTTCATAAAAATCTGTGATATTATATTTATCTACATATGTATATAGTCATCATCACCAACCAGGACCAATCCACTGCTGGATGAAGGGTTCCACAACCTGATTCTACTACTAGCGGTTAAACAAATTTGTGATATTATACCTATTTCTATTATCCTCATCATCATCGACCTGAACAATTCCACTGCTGGATAAAGGCCTCCCTAGCTTGATTCTATTCCTTTCTGTCATTTGATTTGCTGTATTTATAAAAATCTGTGATATTATATTTAGTTACATATTCATATAGTCATCATCATCAACCAAGATCAATCTACTACTGGATGAAGGGTTCCACAACCTGATTCTACTACTAGCGGTTAAACAAATTTGTGATATTATACCTATTTCTATTATCCTCATCATCATCGACCTGAACAATTCCACTGCTGGATAAAGGCCTCCCTAGCTTGATTCTATTCCTTTCTGTCATTTGAATTGCTGTATTTATCAAAATCTGTGATATTATAATTATCAACATATTTATATAGTCATCATCATCAACCATGATCAATCCACTGCTGGATGAAGGGTTCCACAACCTGATTCTACTACTAGCGGTTAAACAAATTTGTGATATTATACCTATTTCTATCATTCTCATCATCATTGAACTGAACCAATCCACTGCTGGATAAAGGCCTCCCTAGCTTGATTCTATTCCTTTCTGTCATTTGAATTGCTGTATTTATCAAAATCTGTGATATTATATTTATCTACATATTTATATAGTCATCATCATCAACCAGGATCAATCCGCTGCTGGATGAAGGGATTCACAACCTGATTCTACTACTAGCGGTTAAACAAATTTGTGATATTATACCTATTTCTATTATCCTCATCATCATCGACCTGAACAATTCCACTGCTGGATAAAGGCCTCCCTAGCTTGATTCTATTCCTTTCTGTCATTTGAATTGCTGTATTTATCAAAATCTGTGATATTATATTTATCTACATATTTATATAGTCATCATCGTCAACCAGGATCAATCCACTACTGGATGAAGGGTTCCACAACCTGATTCTACTACTAGCGGTTAAACAAATTTGTGATATTATACCTATTTCTATCATTCTCATCATCATCGACCTGAACCAATCCACTGCTGGATAAAGGCCTCCCTAGCCTGATTCTACTCTACTTGGTCATATAAATTGCTATATTTTTTTTATTTGTGATTTTATATACCTACCTATTTATAATATCCAAAATAAATTTTGTTTCAATATGAATGTCCCGCACCGGAAGACTATGTTATTTAAGGTTAAATTTTAATTCAAAATTTGATTTTTTAAATATTATTCAACGGCTGTAAGCATTTATTATTTATATAGTGCTAACCTTTTATTATCTAAATGGGTCCCGTGGCAGATTAATATTCATGTGATATTGGATCACCAATTATAATAATCACATACATTGCTTTATATTCGAATTTATGAGATGTATCATTATGTATCATTATTAAATGCACGTGTTTTAACGAAACATTTATATAACTACACATATTTTATTCTATTAAAATGTCAGTGGTCGCAATCGCCGATTGCAAGCTGTTCTATTTGGCCTATCAGCTTGAGGTGGTGTCGGACGATATTGTGAAGGCCAGACTCCAGAATAGATTACGCATATGACCCCAAATTTATATTGACAGTGACGACTTGAAAATCGTAAAACTGACAAATCAGCAAAATGTCAAACTGTATTAAGGTGAATGAAAATCAATTCCGAAGGGAAAACTCTATGCATACTTCACAATTATATTAAAATACAACACCGCCAAGCTGGCGAGAGCCAGCTGGCTCAGCTAGTATATATAGATTTTCTACAACGTTTAAGGAATATCCAGGCTTATGCTCTGAAAATATCATAATATCTATATTTTGACTGGAACAATTTGAAATAATTTCTTCATTGCAAGCCACGTAGTGCGTAAGGCGCTGGCATTTCATCATTGGCAAGTCATAATATATTTACATACTACATCAAAGCCTAGGTGTTTGATTGTTTCACTTATATACTATTTACATATCTATGTCTTTACTTGCTAGCTTGTTAAAAAAGAATATATATGTATATTCATATAATTAATTTTCCCCTAGGGATCTCGATATCACAAGAAATAGGTACTGACAATAAAAGCATATTTAAAGAGTGCTGTTATGGCATTCAAAGATCTAAAGAAGAAGCGGAATAATCACACGAACTCCCCGGGTGAGAGCCCAATGTTACCAAATACAGTCTATACTTAGAACAAGAATCTAATTTTTTAATATTGACAGTGAATATTATACAGATACTCACTGACTGGCATAGCTATACCATATCCCTTGGTGTCCAGCTGACCTCCCACCTGCATCAGATCACAGTTTCTCTCCACCATGTACTGGATGGAGGTGGATTCCATCAAGAAAGCATACAATCTCTTCCCCTTGAGTACTCTGTCCATTCCTTCTTCATTGTCTTTGACGAATACAGAGGGACGAGTCGATTCCATCGATGTCCACATGCGCTGGTATATGGAGAAGTTCGAATCCTAGGCAAGAATTAAATATAGTAAGTACTATTACGAGCCAATAGCGTATCTTATATTTTGTCAAAGTTCTCCAATAACTGCAGAATCATGTACAATCCGACGCAAATGTAGGAATGTAAGATTTTATGTTAATTTTGTGCTAGAATAATCATTTATCGTAATAATTTATTTTTTGAGCGCAAGTATTCAGTTTTTCAAACAAATAAACGAATAAATTTGGAGTATATATATGTGCTATCACTTTGGCGGATTTGCTCTGATTGCGTAATTACGCCATCATTTTTGCAATGGTAAGAATATTGCACTAATATTAAAATGGGCTGCCTAAATAAATTGTAAAATATTATATTAAAAAGTTTCAATGCAAAATATTATTATATTAAAAAATGCTAACGCGAAAAAGGGTTACCTTAAAGAAGTTACCAGTGGAGCCACCCAGGACGGCACCGTATTTAACCTTGGACTGCTTGGAGAGATCTTCCGCACTGGAGACGGAGTCATCCTTCCTGTCGTTTGTGAGGAAAGCAGCCAAGTTGGCAGTGTATGAGGATATCATGATGAGGGTGAAGAACCACCACATTCCGGCCACCATCCGCGTCGACACGGCCCTAATCAGTCGACAGTCGTTAGCGGTCGGGCCCATAATTAATTTATTCCTCCACTAAATGATATCAGACCCTCTTTACCCTTTACGAACAGGGGTAAATTAATGTTTCAGCCACTCAGAATAACTCTTCAACTATTTATAGATTCCGAAATATTGCTATCTTTAGCCGTAGGCTTACAGTATTGATTTAATACTATGTTGTAGTTATTATTATATTTTAAATTAACATTATGAGAAATACTCCTATTTTAAAATAAATCATAATTTATATTACGTCATTTAAAGATAAGATAATTTTAGATGTTTAAAAATTTGCTGATAATTCGATTTAAAAAATGTAAAATATATTTTAACGTTTTTAAAAAACGGCAATAATTCTTCTACTGCTAATATCATATTAAATTTATTAAAAAAAATACTATTGAACACAACTTAATAATGATTAGGACCATTTTAATCCACGGAAAACCTTAAGCACGCGACAGAATTTTAGAAATTGTGACAAAAATTGTGAAAAAAAAAGTGACCAAGTGGTTTGACAATGAGATTCTTGGATTTAGAGTTTGGCGTATCACCCATTATTACATTTTCTGCACTTTTTTACAACCATCATAAAAATTAATATAGGTATAATATGCCATTCCATATTTCGTAAATCGTCAGTTATATCCACGTATCTATTACAATTTGTATAATAATAATATGTTTTGGTTTTGAAACAAACTTATTCTTGATAATTTTACTTTAATTGTGTGATTTACGTTGACAGCTGTTTCGGTACATAAACCCATCTTCGGATCGGTCAACTATAATAACCGAAGTTAAAGATTCGGGTAACCTGTTATGATAGAGCGAGAGGGCATAATATTTCAATATCTTAAGGCTATACCTCAGTTGAGGCATGGTATAAAAATGGCTAGGCGATGCGCGGATTGCGGGTGCAAATGACGTATGCCGAATGAAATATAATTTGTCATATAAATTCAACATGCCTCCATTTAATGTTCTGTTTATTGTTCTATTAGTAACAATAATAATATATTCATTGACATGTTTTCTTTTTAAAGTAAATGGGTAACGTTTTTAGTAATCTGTACACGATTTAAGAATTAATACCCCGGTCCCCATCATTAAACAAATTGACGTATTCACACGTCGACGTTTGCTCTCCGAGTGCCAGCGAGTCCAAAATTTCGTCGCGCCTATAGTTGAAAATTATTTGCCGTTTCACTGAAGTATCGCCGTAATATCTTTTTTGTTTGTGACAAATGAATTTTTGGTAACTGTTGACAATGGCTTCTAACTAAACAAAATCGGTCCCTATCGTTAAAAATTATGTGGATTAATTTCTATAATGATATAAAATAAATATTATTGTTCCGGTTAGCCCTAACATGACGTATCTTTACAAACAAATTAAATTTAAAAATAATAACAATAATAATAGTATTATAAGTGTAAATAAACGTTTAATGTTCATTTTGATAGTAAAAAAACATTTAATTCTATTGTATAATAGCCATAATTTCAATAATGATTATATATTATGCAAAAATAATAAAAAAATGGAATCACTTACCACGATTATTTTACTAGATATTATAAAACATTATCAAACAAGATCATACAAATCTAAAAAGAAAGCAAACATAATTAATTATTATGCATTTTAAAAATCAGTCCACTGCCACCAGCGAATTTAAAGAAAAATAAAAAAACATTTTGAATTTTCATAATATAAGTATATGCCTAATAGATTCAATATAATATGCACATATATCTTCAAAATATTATAATGCATATGGTAGAAGGTAGGCATAATATGATTGGAATTCAATTTGAATGCATTTGTATACGTATTTGTATACGACTTTGGATGGATTGATTTTAATCATCATTCACATACAAACCACCCGATTTGGTTCATTTGTCTATATTCTTTTAGTAACATCGTAGGTGGAACTTTCTGATTTTTAAAACACTCTTTATACATGCATCCATATTATTTAAGTACGTACTTCCAAATAATAAGCAAAACATGACAAATAATGCAATATGTTCAGTAAAGTTGTTAGAAAATTATATTTTTTCACCGTGAAAACTAATTTATAGTTTTAATCGTTCAAAACCTACACTATAAGCTCACTAATTATGTCATCTAAAATGCCAGATAAGCCCATTCACAAATAAAAATAAATGCATCTATCGAAAAGCAACCAAAATACTGTAGATTATTGGTATCTATAATAATAATAAATAAATAAAAAGAATATAATAATACGTGTGATATTTGATTTTCTGAGCAGGAATATGTATTTATGTATTGACAGTAATTTTAAAATAGCTTTGCAGTCTATTAGCACTAATTAAGATTTAGAGTATTTTAAAGATTGCCATGTAACCAATTTATATATTAATTAATATAAAACACAATATCCAATACTTTTATATGAAAAAATATACTTAATTATAACTTGTATTATATATGTTAATTGATACAATGTCTTTCCACAATTGACACCATTAAACTATCATTTATTGTTTAAATAGATTTACAAGAAAGCTGTTGATTTTTTAGTGGTGATAAAAGACATTTTGATCCTAGCTGTGTTACTGTTTAAACTTCTATAACGATTATTGATCCACGTAACGTTCTGTTCGAGTCCGAAAATCAAATATTCCCGCCAATAAATTCTTTTTATTTCTAATGCAATTTAGAAAAGAGTAAATTACGAAATGGGTTGCAAAAGTATATGCCTTACTTAGGCATGATATCTGATCCTTGCTGAAGTAAACTTCCCATCACAATCCACATACAGTTGATGAGAGTGAGGGAATTCTCCAGTTCAATGCAGTCCTGGTCGCAAGGGTGCGGTTTGCACCACTCTTTGGGAGACAGTCTGAGAAAACGGGTATTTTTAATTACAATATGATGCGTTGTAATTGAAATGCAGGACTAATAACATCTTGAATTCTTGGAGCTGCTATATTACCTATTTGGAGATATTCAACGCGATGGATATTAAATAATAATACCAACAATCGACATCGAAAACTGATATGGAATTTATATTTTGGATACTATAGTCCATAATGCACAGCCTGAAATAGAAATACAAATTTGATTTGATTTTGTATGTTACAATATTTACAATATTAGACGTGTAATCACTGTTAATTAAATTCTAGTATGTAAGCATGCAACATAAATAATTCATATTATTTTAGATGTAAATATTTTTTTGTTTCTTACGATAGCGTATTATTACGAAACATTTAAAGCTTTGTCAGCAGTTTACATCAAGTTACTAGAAAATAAAATCACGTTTACGTATTAAACGAATGGAAAATGTATCCCAGGATTGAGCTATAAAACGCATTAAACATAAATATTTATTAGAGGTAATAGTACTGACATCACATTTTCTATTTTCCAAAATAATAATGATTAATACAATCAGTCAGTCAACACAATGAAGCGAATAGAAAATATGTGAATACAGTTTTGATGAAGAGCATTCATATTTATTATTGTAGGTATGACTGAAAAACAAATACATTAATTAATTATTTATGCAAATGTTTTCTTATACCGAGAAATCTTACAAGACGTCTTTGAAATATATATCTATTAATATGTTAAATAATACGTTGACATGAATTGTTATAAACGCTTCAGAAATGGACCAATTTTTTAATAATATTGGGTTATGATTTGAAGATATGATGATGAGGTCGTTCTTCACGGCAGCCTTACTTTGGCAGTAAGTCGCAACCCTGTGCCATCAAAGACCCAAGTACCAGCCAAATGCAGTTGAGAAAATTCCAGGTGTTCTCCAGTTCGTCAGGATCCTTGTTGCATGGATGAGGATTCAACCATTCCTCAGTGGCCATTCTTGTTCATGATAAAACAAAGTATAAAATTGAATACACCATATAATTAATTCTATTAATTAAAAAAACGTAGTTCCATCAGTAACATAACTATGTTTGTAGGTAATAGGTAGCTTATCATGATAACATTTGATGGTAATAAAAAATATATCCATAAATGTTTTATCAAATCGTTACAATTATTATTATAATATTCCATCATGATCCCCACATCCTGAAGCGGACCTATTTACCTATCGCTAAAGTTAAGGGCAGTGTGACGCTCTACGGCAGTATTTGTTCCGCGAGGTAAAATAAAATTAACGGTATTCTTATGTAATGTTTTGAATTTTAAATACATCCACTTGAATTATTGAGTTGTCGAGTATCAACATAATAATCATAAGCTGCATCGCACAGCCACATATTTAACATCTTAATATTCTTGAATTAAAATAACACCGCATGCGATTTTTTTTGCTTCGGATGTTGATACAATGTGTTTACTTGCAATATTACTGCCACAAGAGAATAGATTTAATTATCTCGAAAACTGGTGTAGGAACCGTACCACTGGGGCTCTGAAAAGGGCCCCAGGCTCGCTGAAAAGGGACTTAGGTGCGCAGGCGTCGTCATCAGCGCCAGTTGTACAGAGCCAAAGGCCTGTATATTCGCCCCACCTTGGCGTGCTGTCGCTCTCACATCTGTCGACTGAATTGGTCGCGTGTGCAGATATCATCTTACCCAGAGGAGGCAGCGTAATCGTTATTTCCACCTATTTCAGTTTTAAGACTACAAAGGAACACGTGGTATCGCTGCTTGACGGCATCCTCCACGCAGTTGCTGACAGGAATGTCATCATCTGTGAGGACGCCAACTCGCAGTCCCCCCTCTGGGCACCCGTGGATCTCCCCTTGTGCGACGCGGACGTCATCGAGGATCCGGTGCACCAGCACAACCTGGTCGTCCTCAACGACCCAAACAGCATGCCGACTTTCACGTTGCATGCAAACTCCGGAAGCACTCACATCGACATCACCCTGACCACTGAGTCCGTCGCGAGACGTATCAGTGACTGGAGAGTCCATGCGAGCGAGTCGGGTGATAGGCGAGTGATCACCTGTTGATCACTTTTGAGCTGGTCGTTGACTCCTTGCACGATGGCGTCTCTAACGTATCCCCTCTCCCACCCAGGTGTTTCAGAATGCCTGGCGGGAACTGGGAAAAACTCGAAAAGGCGCTCTCCAAAAAGCTTCATAAGAATTCGAGATCCCGTTTTCCGGACCTGCACTCGGGCACTTCATGACTGACTGCAGACATCACTGCAGCAGCCGCTGCAAGTCCACGTCACCCAGCCGTTACCGTAGTGGACGCAGCAAGTTTCGAACCTGCGCGACTTTTTCAGGAAAGCACGCAAGGTCCATCAACGTGCGCGCCGAATCAAGCAACCACCTGCCTTTATTGATCTTGCATCCATGGCTAAGTTCGCCCGATACGAATACAAGAAAGGAATTACTCAAGCCACGAATGACTACTGGAGGAACTTCGTCACCATCGAGGCGTGTTCGGACCCTTGGAGTCCTCCATACCGTGCATTAAAGCGGGATCTCAGACCGACGAGCCTCCTGTGCAGTATCGAGACACCGGGTGGTGGATACACCAGTACTGAGTCTGAAACGGCTGCGGTCCTTCTCGAGGCACTCATCCCCCAGGGACGATGCCACCACGAGTATGGCCCGCTTCAAGGCTTATCTTCCTATCGACACGGACCATTAATCGTTGCCTTCCGAACAGGAGATCAATCGCATCATTAGATCGTTGATTGTTGGCAAGGCTCCAGGCCCGGAATGCATTGAAAATATATACTTGTCAAACGTCAATGTGCCACCGCCGTGCCAGAAATTACAAAACTTTTCAGTGACTGCATCAAGAGCGGCACGTTCCCCGACTGCTGGAAGCGGGGCTTCCTGAAGGTAATCCCCAAAGCCGCTGGTCGAGAACCGTCAAGCCTCAAAGCTTACCACCCTCTAACACTCATGCCGGTTCTCGGTAAGATACTGGAGAAGCTTCTGTGCTACAGTATTGAAGCCTATCTGAAAGAGCATGCGCCACTTTCTGATAAGCAATTGGATTCAGAAGAGGCAAATCAACCACAAACGCCATTAGGAACATGATTTCCATCGCTGAAAATTCTCATGTATGTCTCAATATGCTTGCAATATGCAATACGCTTGACGCGGCGTGGAAGACCTGGCAGCGACGGTGGGATGAATCAACCAAGGGCCGGAAAACATATATGCTTTTTCAAATATGGCGATTGGAGGTAACCTAAATATCTGAATCCTGACCATCACATCAGTCAATTCGTTACTGGACACAGTCGGTTCGCTGGCAAGCTTTTTGAGGTTGTACTTGTAAGCCGTCCGACATGTCCATGTGGAATTCAGGATGCCAACCACATCCTCTGGGAATGTGTTCCGAACAAAAGGAGATGCTCAGGTCGGTCCAACCAGCTGTTGGGCCCATCAGGCCGTCCGACTTAGTTGCTACTAAGGCCAATTATTTTGAAAAAATTGCGGCGTCTTACTGCGGGCGTGAAGAGAGATCACATAATTTTTGCTGTCCATGATGATTAGCTTCATTATTCTTGTTATATATATACTAGAATCATTTTTATTTTTATAAGTTCCTTGCGCTCTTCTCTCTCCGGCACTGTGCATTAGAAAGTAACTTCTTTAAACTCAGTCAGAGCTTACTTTGAGCGTAGCAACCTTAGTCCTAGGTATCTTCTCCTAGGGCATTCCCGGCCTGAAACTGAGCTAGATGCTTCACATCGCCAATGTAGGGCCACGTGATACGCTCGATTAAGACCGAGTGTAGTGCATGGCGGGTTTTGGTTTGGAGGGATTATCTTCAATGTATCTCGAAAAGTAGATCGATGGTATATATTTTTACCATTCTCTCTGAGAGTCAACAATCCACGAAAAATCTGCCGGTGAAGATTTGCTAATCGTATTGATCAATACGACCCATTCGAATAGAATATTATTATTTCACAGAACCTTGCGTGGCGATAAAATGTACCGAAGGCATTTAATCCTGACGAGTTCCACTTATTAGTTAACATTATTACATTATGGACACTTTCCTATACACGTTATCAAACAATGGTCACGAGATAGTATTCGTTGCATGAGAAATGGGAGTAAGTGATCTCGTTCGTAAAACTGAATATGGGCTTTTCGCCGACCTTCATATAATATAAAGTTGCAAGACAGAATAAGTAGCATCTCACCTGGCAAGAACAAAAAGCAAAATGGATACACCTAGATAAGCGGTGCCCATGTAAATCCATACATCCAAGGATAGAGGTTTCAGGAAAGAAAAAAGATCCGCTGACTCTTTCTTAGGTTTGCTGTACAAGATGCTGACACCCAAATTCATAAAAGGCATCGTAAAGTCAACTGCAGTTTTGCGCTCGTAAGTGATCGTCAAGTCACAAATCGCAAGGTCAGCTTTCTGTTTAAAGTGAAACATTATTACATCATTAATGGAAGCATAGGGCAACAAATAGATGAAGATTAAATAATTTATGAAGAAAACAATATACCGGTTTTACATAAATATCAGAAAATCCATGCGCCGTAAAAGTAAAAGTTAATAATGCACATTATTACAGTGAAAACTTACTACTCGTATTTAAGAAGTATTAAAATACAAAGAAAATTAATGGTTTAAGAAACCAATAAAACTTTTTCGGTATTTTCTTAGTAGTGATTAAATCCCCTTTATTTAGCCTTTTATATGAATGTGAAGAAACTCAAGCAGTTCGGCATGTTTGAGACTTGCATCTTGTATGACTCTCTGCCATTTACTAAGATGATGAAAATGCGCTGGCATGGATAAAGGTTTTACTGGTGCCCCTATAGTTTCGTTGTCTTGACAGTGTTATTTTGTAATACAGTGGTTGTGCGTTTGTTAAAATATGTCTATGCTGTCACCCAAACCCTGCCGCCATACGAGTGAATTAATGAATACAAAAAATGTTTTGTGTTTTTTCAGGACTACGGAATTATATTATTTTCACATCGAATAAAGATTTACACACTCTATATAAGCTTTTTGTGTTCATTAATTGAAATTTGTCTTGATTTTTGTTACGTTCGTTTATTAGCAAGTCGAAGACTTCTTGGCATATCGTGCTGCTCCGATACTTGAAAATATTTTTTGACGAATTTTGGTCTCATACATATTCTTTTCATAAATTTCATAGTATATATTATATATATTTATTTTATAGTATTCAAATTAAAGTAAGTACTCGTATGTAGTCAAAGACTGGCGGAGATTAATAAATCAGTTTTGAGTTGTATCGATTGGCAAACTAAAATATTAAAATTAGCCAAACAAAAAAAAATTAGGGTTCAAAAAATATATTAAAATAATAACTTCTCACCAAATCAAGAAGCTGTTTTACTAGTCCGTCCCATTTCTTGGTGACTTTATTGTAGCTACCATACTTTTTATCAGGAACAAGCTCAAATCTGTACGAAATGTTCAAAATCTTTGCTATTCCATCAATCAAATCCATTGAATATCCCTCATATCTATCGTTTCCGACCAGCACCTGTCCAGGTTCTGGCGTTCTATCCATCAGATATGGCTTTCCTAATCTTGATGATACAATGAAAGTCTTATTCTGCCACTTCTCTGTTAATATTTTGTCCACGTCTCCCTGAGTCCTGGTGTAATTGATTCCATGGGCTAAGTCCCAGAATCCAATCTTTTTGAAACCTGATTTGGATAGTTCTACTATATCTACAAGAAATTGAGTGCGTCTACCGTTGCTATCAAATGATATCTCCCCAGTGAGACCTGTTGATGTTTTCTGGAAGAAAAAAAATAATACATTTATTTAAACTGGAGTTATAAATTATTATGCATTACAAACCAAATTATTTAATTCAAGAATTCAATGAAATAATTGATAAAGCAGAAGGTGATTCATACATAATTTTGAAAAACACTTTCTGAGACAATATATTATAACCAATAGAAAAAATATTTTTTTTGTTGAAAAAAGTAAGCCACCTCGGCGGGGAATCGAACCCTGCATCTCCCGGGTTTACGCCCTATCCGTGCATTACCACTATGCTACGCAGTGACATTTTAATACCTACTCATCAGTGCTCTTCCAAATCAAGCTACGAGTACTTTGGCAATCGATTTTTGTTTCTTAAATCAAAGTAGATACCTATTTCTTCGATTACTAACCGACATCGTGGATTTCTCCAATATTTTTTTATGATGTAACTTACTTGAACTTGCTAATAATTTATAATTAACTATTTTTTTTATTCAACGAATAATTCACAAGATTTACGAATGTATCATTCTAATTATTGAACATACATAATTTTGAAAAACACTTTCTTTTCTTTTTTTTTCTATTGGTTATAATATATTCTCTCAGAAAGTATGTATGTTCAATAATTAGAATGATACATTCTTAAATCTTGTGAATTATTCGTTGAATAAAAGAAATAGTTAATTAGAAGGTAATTCATTTTTGTGTTGGCCATTAATACGTTCCGATACGAAGATTTGCCGCCCCCAAAAAGGGATTCCTCAAAAAACTGTTTCTAAGTGAATACATAATCAATATCTGAGTAAGTTAGTTAATTGTTAGTTGATTGTTAATATTACACGTAGTACTTACAATTTTCATCTGCTGAATTAGTCTTAGACCATGTTCCCACATCATCACTCCATCTTCTTGGTCACAAGAAAGTGATCTGGTCTGCAAACCCTCTTCGGAGTTGATAAGGTCTTCAAGGGCTAATCCAAAATGATTAACGGCATCTTGAGTCAGTGCAGTGGATAACTAAAAACGACAAAATGCATATACATACTATATTGATAATATCTTTAATAAATATAGTTAATAATGTTATCGATAATGGTTTGGTTGCTATATTACACTATACAGTACACTATACTTGTCATTTTCACTATACTTGTCACAACACTATTATATTAACATTATTTCATTTGCATAATTTTTCTTGAGGCCCACGATGGCCGATCAGCTTATGAGTCTTCTCATAATCCCAGCTTTTTGAATCCTGAGTCTGGTAATTATTACACATATTGATTTTCAATTTGTGTTTGGAATCAGAGTATGTACTGATTGATACTCAATGGGCTGGAACTTGAAGTTCTGATAGTCGGGAGTCATTCATTTTTGGGGGTTTAGTGTAGGAGACGCACAGGTGAATTAACATTATGTTAAGTACCTATATTACAATATGAAATTAAAAAACACAGAGATTAGCGTGAAAAGCAGTCCGCGGAGACTAATTTTATACATATAAATATACAATTACATAGGAGAGGTAAACTTATAGTTCAATTTAGATTACGGGGATAAAAAGTTATTATAGTGTAGAAGGGACAACATTATAGCTCGGGAGACGTCCGATTGTCGAGAGACGCATGTCACAAGGAAGTTAATTAACTTTGAATATATTATTAGTTTGCACTGATTACTATTTTTATTGTTTCATTCTCGCGTCGTAAGGGTTGTACAATTATTAATTATATAGCAGGGTTGTCAACTAATTTTTACATAATATCTACTTTGGAGAAGAAAAATCCATAAATTTTAATATTAATACTATCGACCGATGATAATTGATGGAATTTGAATTTAAATTCTAATGGATTTAAGTTGTGTACTATTCTATTTGAGTCGTTTTTGGCGACCCGAGTTTCTTCAGGTACTGTGTATACTCACCAAAAGGCAAATGAGCACTGACCCCGAATACTATTAACTCTAACTTATATAACTAATATAACTAAGCAATACAATAAAAAGGGTAAAAACTCCATTACCTACGTATCAAGTCAAGGGCCACAATAAAAAATAACAAACAAATTATGAATAATTGAAGGTTTAGTAAAAAAACTCCTGTCTATTTAATAATACTACCTATACTCAATAAGCAAATTAAAATAAATCATCAAAACCATAATAGTCTCGCATGTAAACCATCTTTGCTATATCCTATATGATTGATATACATGCGAGACTATATTATGGTCAATGGTATTGATATACAACATTTAAGTATATATATATGTATGAAGATGTGTGGATGTGGATTTAGGTATTTATTTGATTTAGGCGTTTTGTTTGACAGTTTGTAGTGATATTATCTTCTTAGAAACCACTCCAACGAAATGAGTCACTGCCCTAAGTAATGATAATAATATTAAATATAAAAACATAATATGGCGGTAATGATATATTTTTGGTAGCATTACTGCCATCTGTTTTATGCTGTTAGAATTTTATAATTAAAAATTTTGGATAATAGAAATATGCATAATAAATAAAATACTTTCAAATTACATAAATAAAATATTTTTGGCGATCGACCAAAAATCTTTTTTTATTTATCGATTTTATTGACAACCCTGTTATATGGGGTAATTCTGAATTTTCGGGGAAAGTAAATGTTCTAGACGGCGTGAACCTGCATTTAGGGGGTGAATAAAAATATTTAGGTTTTAGATGACGAATTAGGGCATATTTGTATGAGCTATACATAGGGCAGGGTAGATTTGGTGTTAATACCTAATAGATTGAGAAAGTAACTGACACATATTTCTCGTAAAAAAATGTTAATACAAACTTCTACTCCGTAGAGGCCCATATGATCATATTAGGATCGGAAAATATTTTCCATAATAGCATAATATAACATAATTTATTATGTGTACGATTTCTTACATAATAATAAAATGTTATAAAAAGGCGGGACTGTAACGGTTTATACTTGACCATTTTACGATATGAGAGTGCAATATATTACGATATAGGATTATAATATCGTCACCTTACTATTAAAACTTCGTCTTCTAAGTCTGTTTGAGAGGAATGTTGAGGGGAAGGAAAAAACGTAATATAAACAATATTTTAAACACCTCTCTAATCGATGAATCTGCTAATACTGATTGTGAAATACGAGGTTTTAATTCCATGTTTGAAACCACGAGACTTACGAGTTTCTAAAATTTGTCGATTGAATGATTTAAAATGTTTTTTAGTTTAAATTTTGTCGAACATACTTAATTTTTCCATAATATCGAACATACGAGGTCTTAATAGTAATGTGACGATATATTATATTATAGTGTCGATAGATTATAAGAGTTTTATATTTAATTTGTCATTATTGCGTAGATTATATTATATGTACCTATGTCTTCAAATATTAAGCCAAGAATACCGCGACATATTGAGTAGACGCTTGAGTTTTACTATGCGCAACAATAATTCGCGACAAACTTCCTAATCCCTCTCGGCACACCAGTTGGGAAGTTCTGATGTTTGCTATCTGTTGTATGAATGTAATGCTTATCTTACTAAAACTGATTCTGGGCTAATGTCAGCCGCCCGATGGTTTCTCATTTCGCCTTGCTGCCAGTCGTTGACAGCACTCCGAAGCTCATAGCTGGTAGGATCCACCATTCTAAGCGATGTCACATTCGCTAAACTATGCTTTAACTCCACAAAGTCAATGGTATGATGGTCGAACCCAGTTAGAATATAGACCTGTAAACCAAAAAAAAATAAACAATACAACAACTATTTAATAAACTAATCTGAACATAATATTAAAATAATTACAAGATAAAAAGAACTTTTTATATATTTTATATTTTGCAATAAACAAACAAAAATAGAATACTGAAATGTCATTTTGATTTCCATAGTAACGCACGTATATATTAATAATTCAGATGCTAGGACCACCTCCTTAGCAACCAATAATAGTGGATTGGATTACGGATTTCTTCCAAAATAACTTTTCATACAAAACAGAATTAACTGAAAATGAATTCAATTTTACTTAAAGATGGCAAACGCATTAAAAGAATGCATTGGCATCGTGTTCATATTATAAAAGTTTCAAATGTCTAGCTAGTCGGGATGTTAGTTAAAAATCGATTGCAAGATTTGTATTAGACAAACAACAACCGAACAAACACGAATACGATCTAAGAAAAACGTGGTAATTACGATTGTGGTACCTTTTTTAAAACTTAAAAAAATCGGTTGGTATCCTACCACTAATACATCGCTGATCAAGTTAATACTACCAAATTTATACAACTTATAAGAGATCTATATTTGGCTGCGTCCTTTTTCTGACTTTCTCTTCTTGGTCGTACACTCATGGCTGATTATCATGCCCACTTTTTAATTTTTCCATCCTTTGAGCGACTACGACTTTCCATCTTTCTTAATCTTCCGCTTCTCTCAGGGCAGAATGAATGGTGCCCCAGTCTGCTACTTTACTTGGTCGCTCCACCGCGTAAACGCTTTTTCTCTGCTTCGCCTTCCCTGGAGGTCACCCAAAACCACCAGTCTCTCCAGGTTGTCCGATCCGCGCCGGACAATATGTCAAAAAACTGAAGAATTCGTCACAGACATATTGTCGAGAGCCATTCCTTTATCTGCAGTCTCTGGATGATTGACTGGTTCGTCCTGTACCCTGTCCAAGAAATATGAAACATTCGGCGCCAACACCACATCTCAAAGGCATCAATTGCCTTCCGCTCCTTTGCCTTCAGGGTCTGTGGTCAAGTCCGACTTATTTGGGGTGTTAATGCGAACTCAGCCATTTTTGGCAGTGTTGACCTAGGTGTTCCAGATAATTATCTTAGAAATCGGGAACATAAGTTATTTGTTATACCAATGTGCTGAACTAACTTGCTATCGATAATTACAATTGGGCGGACTTAAACAATGTTTAACCAAATCGATTTGGATATTAATATAGTCCACATATGTGAGGATAAGTTTAGGTGTGCGTTGTTTTATAATTATTTCTTGAAATTTGATCTACTTAGCTAATTCGGCATACTTGCGTGTACTTTAAAATATATTATTGTACAATTTTTGATTATTATTTAAGATTGCGTAAATTTATAATATGAAATGCGATGGCCAAGTGGTAAAGTGCTGGCTTACAATATCGTAAGCTCAAATTCTAGGTCTGGAAAATAGTTTTTCAATATGTGCTTGTGCCCAGAGGAAGGATCTAATAGGTTGAGCAAGTGGTGTACATTCATTTCTCGTAAAAAAACACAAATCTGTTAATACAACCTCCACTCCATGTTGGTCCACTTGATCGTCTTAGGATTAAATATGCTGATGTACTGTGTAATGTTAATTTATAATATTATGAAAAAAACATAGGTACATAATATCTTGTATACCTACTCATACGGTTTTTATCTGAAATTTTGTTTGTTAATATAATGTTATTGTAAGATTGCAGAAAGTGATAATATAAGATATAACTTACTGTTTATTCTTAATTTTTAAAGTTGAGTTATTCCATCCTACCAAGGAAAATATGAAATTTTGGAAAATCTTTGTACTTTGATATACATACTACATTTTATGTTAATAATTATGTGTAATATTCACCAAAAGACATATTTGCCAGAAACTTTCAAAGAATCTCTAAATAAAACAGCTTTCTTGCATAGTTACCAAAAGGTACACAAGTTTTGCCATCTGACCACTGAAATAATTTTTGATAGTCATACCTGATATTCCTCCATGAGTTTAATATCATTGGCCTGTTGCAGGTATTGGAAGACTCTTTCCTTCGCGCAGTCAATGATGATATGTGTCTCACCAGCTTGCTTCAACTCCTTAAAGAGTGGTCTATTATCATCGTTCGGCTTTAACTGTTTTACGGTTATTGGGTCACTGTGGCTTGGACGCTTCAGAACGTTTTGAAGACGGGCTAGTCCTAAACATACAATACATCATTATTACGAATTTAAGTAATTTGAGTTACGAATATAATAATACATCATTTTAGTCTTCTTGTCCTATATTAGAGGAGTACAGACTTTGACACATAAACACGTAAAAAAACAAAAGCACAGACAGTGACGTTCTGTGGTGGTAGGCATGTCATGCTTCAGCACATTATAAACGGCGGCGAATCAAGGAACATAATTATTGTTGTATTGTAATACATATTGTTATGGCGTCTTATCGCTCAAGCAAAAATCTCCTAGAGGTGCCTCCAAACCTGTCGGTTTTAGTTTAGTTGTATGTTTAAGATAAATAACAAAATAGTTAAGTAGATACCTAACGATTTTGCGGACAATTTGAAACAAGCAATGAAGGGGGTGTTATTAATCTGCTTAAGGGTAGGACTATGCCTAAGAATATCACTGACCTTAGATAGCAATATACACGATATTTCTGGCTCTTCTTACATTATTATAACTCAAAATTCAATAAAAAAAATAATAAATATTAATATGATAAGTCGTATTCAGGCAGTTGACCGTGTTAACCGCGACCTATCAAATGTCGTTGGGTAGTATTGCACCATATTTTTTAAGACATCTTACTTGATTCCAAATGCATCCTATTAAAATCTCTAATTGGAAAAACTAATCGTGTGTAGAGTTGGGTTTCCGGAATTTCCCGACGGGAATTCTCGAGAAATTTTCGAGATTTTCCATCCCGAATCTCGAGAAATGAAATTTTTAACATTTCGGGAAATCCCGAATCTCGAGAATCTTTTTTCGGGATTCGGGATTTATTTATTATCAAATATTATTTGAAAAAAAAACGATTTTCTGTATGAAAAAAGTGGTCAGGAAACACAAAACGTTCAAAGACTCGTCGGGGCATTTAACACAATTAAGCCAACGTCAGCTCAAAATGAGCGCAATTTTTGCAACATCGGGGAATTTTGTGTCTCAAAAGCGTACGCGATTGACAGTCTGTGTTTTTTGAAATTCTATTTTAATAAGTATCGTTTTGAATTATTTTTGTTTTCCTACATTTATTTTGTTTGTCTTCTCACATAAATAAAAAAAAATATGTTTTTTGGAATTTGTCTGTTTTTACACTGATTTTAGGATTTTTTTAAATTCCCGAAATCTCGAGAATTCTCGAGAATTCAAAATTTCATCATTTCGGGAAATCCCGAATCTCGAGATTGAGATTGTCTCGGGAAGTACCCAACTCTAATCGTGTGTTACCAATTATTGTACATAGCCGCCAAGTACATTTACGGAATTGCCCCGAGTATTATCCGTGTTATTTTGGATCAAGAAAAATAACGGAAACCTGTTACCATGTTAGCTAGTTAGAATAGCCAAGTTGATGGGGTTTTTACATTGTCAATTATTATTGTAAATTTGTTGCTACAAAAAAAGGTTTTTTTTATTAATATTGTTTGCAATATTCTTGCCTAAGCCGGGAGATTTGAGTAGGTATATTCGGTTCCATTATTGTCACAAATTCAACCATTTTTTAAATTCCTCGCTACACCGGACACGGTTTTTGATTATTCATTAAGTAGTGTTCTTTGAAGTAATATAGGATGTATCAATTGTAGAAGCACTTTTATTAATACGTATTTAGATTTAGGGATGATACAGGAGAAAGATATTACCATCATAATCTTCATAAAGCACTGAGAATCCCTTCCAGTTATAATCCTCAACCAAGTCAGCCAAGGATTGGGCGGCTGTGTCCTGCTCGGGGTGAAAGTTTAGTGTCATCCTCGGCGTCATGAAGTCAGTTCGAGGGTGGTCTGTTGACCAATATGTCTGAATATTGGGGATCTCCAAGGCTTGGCAGGTAGATTCGACAACTCCTCGCGTTTCCATAGAACCTGGACCGAATATCGCAGCAACTCCTTCAGAAGCTAGATTGCAAGCTGAAAAATATCATGTTTTGTTCAATTAAATGATTGTTTTAATTCTTGCCAGTTTTTAAACTACACAACCTTATTTTAATTATTTGAAGCTTGTTTTGGTCCACGAGTAGCTGAAATTTTAGTAAACAGTCGATGTACAAAAATATCAAAAAATCCTATACCTTAATAATGTCGGAATCATGTCGGAAATAACTGGCAGCGAATATCCAAGTACCGAGATGAAATTTTCATCTAGCAGTGAATCGATTCAAGCTGATGATGGAGAAAATCTCTAGAATTCTCAGTTTTGTGCATTATATTTCTACTTAAACCTTTTCTGTGTTGTTGATCCTGGTCTACATATTGGACGTCTTGTACCTCTTGGGTATAACTGGATTTTTAGATTTATCCAGCGATTATTTTTTCTATAAAAAATGCATCCTGGTAATGTCCAATAAATCATAAAATATTACCCTATTGTTAGAATTATCGGTAATATTATATACTATAAGTTTTCTCACCTATTTTTCCGGCCTTAAAACTATCCTTGCTGGAAACTGTGTGAATACTGGGTTCAAGTTGAATTTTCTGTGCGCTGTACATGTTGAACCTTTGGATGGCATACGTGAACGCTACTTCTGCTGGATAGTCATCTTCGTGGAAAATTGCTCCTGGAAAATAAAGAAATAAATTATTTGTAGTCAATATTGCATTAAGTACCATTATTCAGAGTAATTAATACATGAATAATTATTGTAAGCGATGGTATCTAAAATCTCTAAAAAAAATAACCGAAAACACAGAAATCCATTTAATTACAAACGTCTTGAACTAATAATTCTTTATCTTTAATAAATCACCGATTATTTCTAAAGGTTTTCGGTTTTATAAAAAATATTTATTTACTATCTTTAAACTGTATATATTTTTGGTGGTAGATCGTAACTTCACGTTATCACGTCGGGGTCACCACTTTGAAGGTATGATGAGGTTTGTGGTAGATAACGAGTAGGCAGTGGATTGGTTGTTGAGATGTGGGTTTATTGGTTGACACAAGAATACACTGAATGCAATAATAAGGATGATGATGTGAGATTAATGGGATCGATATGATCAAGATATTTATTATTATAAGACTATCAAGACTTGATCTAAGTGGAATAACAGATGTACTATATCGAATGAAGAACTCGTGACAATAGCAGCACGTCTCGTGATGGACTCGATTAGTTGAGTATAGATGCATAGATTTTTATTCTTATTTTTATATTAATGCAGTACATAATAATATATCGAGGGCATCCGTTGTTCGTTCTCCCAAGGTGCAGAACAAGCCTGCCATTAGTAATGCCAATTGGGAGGGCAATAACCATGTTTAATGAAATCGTTTCGGATATTGATATATTCCACTTACGTGAGAGTGAATTTAGGTGGACGTTGTTTTATAGGTTTTTAAGATAGGGTCTATCAAAGTTCACTCTGTGTGCTTCCATCTACTTTTATTTTTGTTACTTTATTTTATTTCTTTTCTTATTTTATTTCTTATTTTATTACTTATTGCATTATTAACTCACATTTCTCTGTATTTTTATTTTTTTAAATTATTAACACGTATTTTATGTCATGTCAAGAATATTATGAATACTTAAGTGGAAAGTAAAAAAATATTATAAATTGAAATTTAATCGAGTATTATTATGTTATAGTGAGTTTTGTTCGAATCATCAATTTATTTTCCAAGGTTTACAAAGCTCATTTGAAATAAATACATCACAGTAGTGCATGTTTTGTAGTTATAATGAGTATAATATTTATTAAAACATGGATAATTATTTCAATTAAACAATGTTTCAAACAAATCCACAAACCTTAATTGGTTGCATTATATAATTATTTAAATTATATGATTCTGGTAAGCCAACATCTAACTAAATAACACAAAACACGTTGGCATCAACTATTCATAATTTAATTATTGGTGAAAAAACTTTATATATTAGTTACTAAAAAAATACGTAGTAATCCAAATAGTTTGATAACGAAAAAAATTAAATTTTAATTTAAAAAACTATAGTCTTGGTTTTTATTATACGAGCATTGTATATCAATACTTATAAATACATAAAACGAAACGAATACAATTATTATTATTATTATTATTATTACTACCTACTGCATCCTGATACGTTCCAGCATCGGAGCATAGTGAAAGCAAAATGTCTCTCCACTTCCCTTGCTTCATCGCTATGTCTTAAGTCTCTTGCCATATGACACCTTCACCGTGTAGTTTATAGCACCGCTGTGAGGTAAGGGAGGGTCGGTCATTGCGACAGAATCCTTGAAGGTGTGCCACAAAGGTACGAAGTCACGTGAAGCGCCTTTGCATGATTTTGTCAATCACTGAGAGTTGACGTGTCAACTCACAAGCTCGAAGGTTTGCAACGCGGTCGTACCAGTTTACCAAAGAGAAAACAAAAGTCGAGGCCCTTGGATTCTTGTAATAGCCCAAATAGCACAGCTTTACCTCAATACATAAATATGATAAACCACCCTCAATAGTCGCCGATACCCGCCTTGTGTATAGAATAGACCCACATAATAATATGTTCGTCGTCTGGAATCGTTCAAGATAAACTTTATGACTCATAATATTAGAATAAAACACGTGGTAAATATAACACCTACTAAATATTTCACAATTTTTGGTACAGCTAGCACACACACATTGAATAAACGCCATCAAGTCTTCACGTAAAGCAACTCTCAAAGTTGCTTACTGAAGAAAAATCATTTAAATGCCTCAAAGGCTTAAACTTAAAGGCTTTAAAAAATATGATACAGGTGAGCAACTTGAGCTATGCATAGATTTGTATTTATATAGTTTTTGGCAAATAGTTTTTAATAGTATTTATAATAATTCTATTATCTCAAGAAAATTGACACAGGGTGAAAAACAATTAGCCCATTCAATACATACAGGAGTCAATAATTTGAATATCTACAAAGTGATTCCCAAAACATGCTATATTTTATACGGAACGTAAAATACTATAGGTATTTTCAGCTATTTTAAATAGAGAGGAAACGTAGTCAATGACAGAAATAATGATTAAAAATACTTTAAGCTTGCTATGTATTAGTTAAAAAGACTAAGTTACCTATATATCGATATGATGTCAAGGGCGAAAGGGTTAAAACATTAAGAAAGTCGACATCGAGTATATGCAGGATGCCGATGCATGTCAACTTCTAAGGGAAAATTTCCGGTAAGTGAGACACTGTCAGAAAAAGAAACGTAGTGGGTTAAGACTGGTTTGAGTTTGAGTACTCCATATTTATTTATAGCAGCCTCTACCAATGAAAATATGCCCAAAATGAAATCGGAAATAGTCACTGAGGTCCGATAATGGAAATGGCACAGAAAGAAAGAGAATTATTCCTACTCACTTCTACTCATTCAATCCTTAGTAAATGGAGCTAAAACTATCCTCATAAAATACTTAGATACGACGTATATTAAAAAAATGATTGTTTATTATATGGGAAAACTTTTTTTCATTGTGACATTATGATTATAATATGTATCTACATACATAGTTGGGCAGTAAACTCAGATATGATATTATTACACCACTATAAAAAATACTTACTATAAAATTCATGAAATATACCGACATATATTCACGAAATATTAAATTAAAATATTTCCATAGTTCCAGTTCAGTCGGACAATAGTTTTGCTTCAGGTTATATATGTCTCCGGCCTCAGTTAAACTTCTAGAGCACTGCGCGGATCCACATCCACAAAATATAATAATATTATTTTTTATGCGACAGTAAAATTTTAGCGCTTTTGGCTCGGCAGGCTTTCTTTGTTCTTGTCTCTTTTATGCCTCTCTGTACTTGAAGGCGAGCGTCTTGTCCGAACGGCATGATGTCCGGATCGGACACAACGCACGTGCGATTGCCACAATCATATTACTGGGTTTTTTGCCTAACGGTTTAGTTTGTGATAATTTATTAAAACCTTTTCGATTAAAATCAAATACCGCAAGGTCAATCTAGCATTATGATGGTACTGTTTCACGGTTGTCACTTCACGACACTTTAATATGGACTACTGAGCTTCAAAAATAGATACTTGTAGTGGCTACCAGGTGTGCGGACTTAAACCAGAAGTGGCACTCGACCATCACGTTCTATGTATGTCATAAGAGTGTATTATACATTAGCCGTGCCATTTCTTCAATGCAACCAAAATCCAGCGTCCTAAAATTCCGCTAAATATTAACCACATCGTGTGTACGATACAGCTGGAGCATAGGATGCTGGCATGATAGACCTTGTGATTTCATTAATAATAATTCTTGAGAAATCGCCATTATTACGAAATTACCTATTTTACATTTTTTAGGTCTTCCGGACAAATTTAACTAATTCCTGAATATAAAAAATCTTTTTGAAAAAAGTAGGAATCGAATCTGCATCTCTCGGGTATCGCGCCTATGCACATAGTATAAACTATGCTAAAGGAGTCATACTTAATTACGATAAATTTTATTTATTGGCCTTTTAATACTCACTGAAGCGCTTCCCAAAGAAGTGTTTTCAAAATTATGTATGTTCAATTAATAATTAGAATGTTACATTTTTAAATCTTGTGAATTATTCGTTGAATAAAAAAAATAGTTAATTAACTTATCCCATTCAGAATCAAAGTCGAAAGCTTTTTTTACGATTTATCAAGAAATCGTTTTTCAAAATTTCGGAAAATGAAGCTCTCGAGATTGGCATTTTCTGATTATTTCTCGACAATTTTTGAAAAACGATTTCTCGATCACAACCTCTAGGCATCAGTTGGGAAGATTCAAAAAGACTGGGAAGTGACAAGGGTTCATGGAGTGGCTACATGGTATCCATACGCTCTAGTTTATTAATTATTTAAAATAAATCAGTGTGTTTTGAAGAAAATCAATGAGTATGCTATTGAATTGTTATTGTTTTGAAGAAATAATTCATGTAGTAGTATTGAAAAGAATATTTTTTTTTATTTGAGGTACCCACGTGACATATTGTTAATTGGAAAATGTCCGATCCGAAAGTTATTGTGAGAATTTTCTGCAAAAAATACGCCATTTTTGTGGTTTAAAAATATGGTGTCATACTTCACGTGAAGTATTAACTGAACTAAAAAATATTACGATGTTTAAGGGTAAAAAATAGTTTCAGCTGAATAATAATAATGTTGCAGAAAATATTGTTAGAAAAACTCTGGAATAAAATTCAGTATGTCTTGAATATAATAATTCTTTCATAAATTAACGTAGGTACTAGTAGTAAAATCAGTAATAATATGAAAAGGCTAAAGCTGTATTTTTTATAATGGTTATTTTAACGATAATACCTGTTAATTAGTAGTGAATATAAATTATATTAGTTCTACCTAACAGTATTGAATAAAAGTCAGGTGCAGTCTTTTTACATTTAGATTCTCATTCTCACTATAATTAATCTTGATAAAAATAAAATCAATGTACATGATTAATTTTATTATCATAATCATCAGTAGGTAGTTACAAATCCCAGGGCAGGTTTAAGCTTGTTCCAAAATCTTTCTCTATCCTGGGCCAGTACCCTTCAGGTGTCTATGTTGGCCGCTTTAGCACCCTTATTGACATCGTCCAACAACTAAAGTTAAAGCCTCCGACCATCCAGTTTACTGTCTAGTATGCTCATCGGTTGTTAGGTACGGTCTATTCTTGCTATATGGTCCGCCTACCAAGTATAGCATATGTGATATGCATGATACGAGTATGTTCTTCTTGTAAGAGTAATAATAACGATTACAAAAAATATTACTTGGGTTCTGTTAATACATTTTGTGAGGATAGGTATAGGTAAATCATTCACGAGTGATATATAGATACTTACGTTGATTCACCAGCACACGATGTTTATAAACTACTGATTGAGTGGTTAAATGTATGATAATATTAACCATGTCGATGGACGAGATATTGAAGTGAGAGAATGATCGATTAGCATATAGGTAGTCCAGTTCCTCATAGTCCAGTACATAAAGTTCTCGTCTCTTATCCAGGGCTTGATTCCCGATGAGGTCACAATATATTTAAATGATTATCTCAAAGCCTGGGTGCTTTTAATTGCTTAAATTATATTACTAACTATACTGTTACTTCTCTACACTAATGTCATTACGTATAAATACGTCAATACGTGAAAAAATTTTTTTTTATACCATGTCCGATCCTAAGAAGATCATAGTCCTTCTCAGGGTGAAGGTTGTATTAAAAGATTTTTATTGTTATGAGAAACGAATATGTATTAAATACTTGCTCATCATACTAGGCTTGCACACTGAGTCTAAACACACATTGAAAAATAACATGAAAGTGTTCCAGACCGGGACTCCAGGGAGCCTGCGTTTATCCGTGTCCTAAAATTTGTACGTATGCAGTTCGCCGTATCACACTTCACCGTGAAATGTATCGGAAATATATGGTCGTATATTACTGAGATAAAATTCATGTCCAAATAAAACACTGTTCTTGTTTGTTTACAGGAAGCCACGGCAAACAAATTTTGAAAATAGCCGATATACTGGATTATTAAATTTGTTAGGTTAGGTTTTCATTCTTGAATTATTCATGAATTTTGCCAAAATCAGAGTCGACGGTATAGTATATATTATGGTCATCTCTTTCCGATAAAAAGGCTCACGACAAACTGTGCTACGGTGAAATGTAATACGTACAATTTACATATAACCGTGTTTATCGACATTATAAGCCTGTCACGTAATCGCTCGGCTATTGTGGACCTTCATCTAGATTTTTGATATCTAAAAAAAAATTTCACAAAATAATACACTTGTAATAATATGGGGTGAAGAATTAAAAATATTAAAATTAAATCATTATACTTCTTCATTGTGTCTACTTGTCTACACGTTCTTTCTGTAGTTGACGCGAACGACGTCGTGGGCGTTCGTTAGTGTATAATATAATATATTATGTGGAATGATTGCGTCGGTAGAAATTACTCTAAGTAAGTTTTTAGTAATATAATTGTACTGAATACATGTAATATTGTACAAGCCATTATATATTACATGTACGTAAATAGCATTAAAGATGTCTGAAACGCCATTAGGAAAAGCCCGCAATAACAATTAATTGAAAGAATTAAAAAGTTTGTGATTGTTTCGTTTCGGTAGAGAGCAGAGCGATGGACCAAACTCCAGGGAAATAAGCGGCATAAAAATATATTTAGAAATATATTGGCCGAGCAGAAGTATGCAACCAACGAAAATGTAAATTACTATCAAACAGGAATAGTAAATAAATACTTTGTTTCTAAAATAATTAAATAGACGACTAAAATACGGAAATAAGATGTTACACATACGGAAACGGTATTTGGGTTCTCTATTATCCTTCTTATCTTCCATATAATGTGAAGTTATAAACTCTTTTATACAGAATCTCCTATATATTATTATCCTAAGAGATTTTGGAAAATACGTCAACTTTTTTATTTAAACACCGTTTTGTTGATTATTAAAGGAATTCACTTCAATTTTTAGAGTCCCGAATCTACTTCCATTTGAATCGGGCACAAATTTGATATAACTCGATACAATCACAGATAATATCGTTTTTAAATCGCGTTTTACATCCGTCACCATACATTTTCGCATCTTGCTAGCCATCTACGGCAGATTGATTATATTGTCACTTAATACTTTTTATATAATCGATATTTC
Organism: Rhyacophila brunnea; assembly: GCF_057557595.1. NCBI lineage: Eukaryota > Metazoa > Arthropoda > Insecta > Trichoptera > Rhyacophilidae > Rhyacophila > Rhyacophila brunnea. The sequence goes on along the minus strand of NW_028232796.1, from coordinate 41,262,792 downwards.
ACAAATCAGAATTAATATTCCATCAAACTATTCAAATCTGTAAGTAGCACATTGGCGTGCTACAAGAAATAAATACATCTTTCCTCACTAATTACTACGAAAATATAATCTAAAACCATGTCACTGCTTTTTATCTGTCAAACTAATAGACTTAGATTGTCATTTGTTTTCTTTCGCAAAACAAGTTCATTTGACGTGTCAGAATTCAAATTTAGAATTTTCAGAATTAATCGAAAAAATGTGACATTTCTATTAGCATGTTAAATAATCAATTTCAATTAAGACATTTTTATTGTAAGATGAGTTTTCTATTAATTATTAATAACAAATTTGTTTTTTTTTTAAATACTTCTTTGTGGCTGTTTACGCACTATTTTTTTTATTGAATAATTACCTAGGCTACTAATTTCCATAGATATAGTCATATTAAGTTGCCATTGCAAACAATGAAATAAATTAATACGAATTGTTATAATTAACAAAATGTGTGATATTGTATAATATCTACCTATTTTTACCATCTTTATCATCATTAATCTGGACCTATCCACTGCTGGATGAAGGCCTCCTCAGCTTTATTCTACTCCTTACTTACACATGGAAATCAGTGATATTATACTATCTATATTTATAATGCCATTTTTATCGTATCACGAGCCTTAATAAATCCACTGCTGGATGACGGCCTCTCTACGTTGATTGTATTCTTGATAGTCTTGAATTTCATCATCATCATCAATCCACTGCTGGATGAAGGGTTCCGTAACGTGATTCTACGACTATCGGTTTAACGAATTTGTGATATTATACCTATTTCTATCATCCTTATCATCATCGACCTGAACCTATCCACTGCTGGATAAAGGCCTCCCATAGCCTGATTATACTCCTTTCTGTCATATAAATTGCTGTATTTATCAAAATCGGTGATGTTATATTTATCTACATACTCATATCGTCATCATCATCAACCACGATCAATCCACTGCTGGATGAAGGGTTCCGCAATCTGACTCTACTACTATATAGGTTTACCGAATTTGTGATATTATACCTATTTCTATGGTCCTTATCATCATCGACCTGAACTAATCCACTGCTGGATAAAGGCCACCCATGCCTGATTCTACTCCTTTATATCATTTGAATTGCTGTATTTATCAAAATTGGTGATATTATATCTATTTAAATTGCCATTACCATCATGAGCCTGAATCAATCCACTAGTGGATGAAGGCCTTTCTAAGTTGTTTGTATTTCTGTCGATCATATGAATTGCTATATTTATCAAAATTGCTGATACTATATTTACCCATTCATAATATCGTCATTATCATCATCAACCATGATCAATCCACTGCTGGATGAAGGTTATGCCAACCTAATTCTACTCTTCTTAGTCATATAAACTGCTATATTTTTTTTAAAATTTGTGATTTTATATACCAACCTATTTATATCGTCATTATCGTCATCAATCCACTGCTGGATGAAGGCCTCTTTAAGCTGATTCCACATTTTTAGGTTTTATAAATTCCTATTATTATCAAAATTGGTCTATTCCTCTCAGATATAATATGTATTGCTTTCTTATTTATCAACATTTGTCTCGATATAAATGTCCCGCATAGGGAAACTATATTGGTTAAGGTTAATTTTGAATTCAAAATTTGATTTTTAAATATTATTCTATGGCTGCAAGCATTTATTTTTTATAGACAATGAAACAAAACAATGTTTAAATTTGTTTTTAATGCTACTTATCTTTTTCTATTATGTAAATGGGACCCGAAAGAGATTACTATTGGGATATATTGGATCGCTTTTAATGATAATCAATATTGCTGTATATTCGAATGAATGAGATGTATAATTATTTATCATATTTAAATGCACACACCTACACATATAATGTAATAAAATTAAAATGTCAATGGTAGCAATCGTTGATTGCCAGCTGTTCTGCTAGGCCTAGCAGCCTGTAGTGGTGTCAGGTAATATTGTGAAGGCCTGACTCCAGAATAGACTACGCATATGACTCCAAATTTGTATTGGCAGTGACGACATGCAAATCGCAAAACTAACAAGCGAAATGTCAAAATGTCTGACGTAAAACTATAAGGGAAAACTATGGCGCCGTCTATACATACTTTACAATTATATTAAAATCCAACACCATGTCATTATGACGAAAAGCTGTCTGCAAGACCTAGCGAGACAGACTGGCGAGAGCCAGCTGGCTCAGCTAGTATGTCATGTTATTTTATAACATAACACACTAAGTCAAGGAAGTCTTTACGAGGGCAACACTACGCAAAAAGTACGACCGGATTGCGCCTGCGCACGGGATAGTTGGTACGGAGTTCGTGACACTATTTCCGGCGCTATAGGAGATAGCGGGCTTGTTACACGAAGGCGAAGCGGGAGTCGAGCTCTCAGTCTTGATCGTTCGAAGGAAGCAGACGTCTTGGCCAGTTCCGAGCCTCGGACCCTGGGCACAGGGCTTTCGATTTCCTGACGTTTTGGAGACGTGGACGATGGTCATCCGAAGGACGTCCCCCCACGCCAGGAGATCGGAGGAACTCCACGGTCCCCACACGTTTGAAGACGCACTCCTCGATTCCGTCCTGGAAGGAATCGAGGGCAGCGAAAAGGCTGGAGAGCCTTTTGTATAATTGGTATTTATTGTTCATTTATGTTACGGTCCACCGAAGTAGTCTTTGTTTCGAATTAGCTTTTGGGTTTTTGTTCTTATTTATTTAAATATTGTATCGCATTAGGTGCTCGTGAATCACTTAAGTAATTATACATTTTTATACACTGTAGCCCGCAAGTTATCTTATTTATTAATATACAATTGTTGAAATTTCTCTACTTGCTTTTCATTTAATTTTCCTTATCACTATTGTCTCTATGCATCATCATAGAGTGGCGCTCAATCCGAGATACTTATATTTATTCCATCTTTATGTACTTTATTATTATACAGGAACATCCAACGAATGAGTGTAGTAGCCGGACAGGTAACTGAGGTCATAGAGGCAATAAGTCAAACCATCCACGACCCTGCATCCAATTTCCCCGAGTCTCATGCTTATTCCTATATCCCCAAACCTATCCCTATCCTATATCCCGTTCCTGATCCCATCCTTCCTTAACCCCCATTAAATCCTTTTCCATGACATTGGCACCCAACAAGCATCGTGTTTCTTTTTGAATATTTCTTTTCCAAAACACGATGACTTACCTCCCAAAGACTACAGTTATTTGTTTCGGATTGTGAACTCGTTCGTTATTTTGTCCTAATATTCTAAATTTTATTTGTTCCGTTAATAAAACTTTAAATTTTGCTAATCACGATTTCATACAATAATTGTTACCGTAACGGTATTTTGTTTTCAGAGTCATTAGTTCTAATTACACTGATTTTTGCCGGCTCACTTTTGGAATTTTTTGGTTTACCGTCGTGGAGTTGCAAACGAATCCGTATCGGGCGTGATTTTAGACGCACTTTGATAATTATTCTATTTCTTATAACTTGTAAATTAATTAATGACAAATTAAAACGTATTATTTGCGTTATATTTTTCTTAAATTTTTCTGGTTCGGTGGTCGTAACTATGTGTGTTATATTTTTCATATATTTATATAGTCTTTTATTGACTTACGCGGTACTTGCAAGAGACGTCGGACTAGTCTATGCGGTATGCGCAGAATGGCGATTTAAATGATAGAGATCAATACGTCAATTTTATCATTGTCCTTGTGGAATTTATTTAATTTTGTGTTGTAAGTTACAATTATTCCTTCGCAAATTAATATTAAGAGTGTTATATATGGTTTACACCTAATTTTGAAATACAATTTGCACATTCATCATCAATACATATTTCTTCTATAATTTATGTGATACCCACATTATTGGTATGGAAATGTCAATATTTGGGCATCGGAATTTGTGTTAACCATTGATTGTTTCAGCAAAAAGTTTGTTTTATGTTTAGTATGGTGCTAAAAGTGATTTAATAAAGTTCAAAGGAGAAGGAAGGATGTCAAACTTGGACGAGATCGACATGAACATTTATATACCTACTGGATGACAAGAATTATTAACCTCAAATTTGACAGAACCATTGGATTGAAACATACTATGTGGATGTAACACCAAATCAATTGGACAGCTGGATGAACCTTATTATGGAATGGAGTTTACAAAAGGTCCTTTCGTTCCATTTCTATATTGTGAATAATTAATAATTTCTATATCTCGAATAAAATCATTATCGGGTCTTTCATTTTAGTCGGCAGTCGCGCTGTCATCGATTATTTGAGTGATTTATTTTCATTCTTGTTAAAATTTGACACTAAATTATTCTGAATTCATTTCTTCTTAATTATTAACTTTCTATTCATTTTATTTTGCTATTACAATTAATTATTTGCGACGGTAGAATACATTTATTTCGGATTATGTTTTTTTTTTTTTTTTTTTTTTTACATTGTTTTTTCTTACTTGTCTGACAGTTCGATATTAGTTTTTCAAATCTGTTCTTTTTTATAATGTAGACAATTGAAATTATTAATTTCGCGTTCATTATCGATAAAATTGAAGTAATCTTTCGTTCATTAAAATAGATTTAGTCATTTTTAATTCCTATTCAATATTCATATTTCAAATTGATTTCTGTTTACGTTAAAACGTCAAGCGCGCTTACATTTGCGGTCGCTAGATGACACCTTCATAGAATTTATTTGAAATATTTAATTTCAAGATTCTGTTCTTTCGTGGGAATGATTAGTTATTATACATAATTAATTATTTTTACAGGTGAATATTTTTAATAAAATTTTCCTTCTTAATTCCTATATAAAACTTCCGTCTACATATTTTTTTGAATCAATTTAATTTTTTCTCTCCTGTCAATCCTTTCTAATTTAAAGACATATTTTTTTTAAAGCTTTTTGATTTCATTCTAGATGCTTTCACTCAACTATATGCAACTTTCCGTCCTCTCCTAATTTTTTAAAAAAGCATATAAGCTAACATTAATTAATATTTTTAAATTCTTTTTTTTCTCTTTTCAAATCCTAGCATCCGCTATTTATTATTCATAAACATTCAATTTACTTTCACTTAAATTATTAATTACATTCTTTTTGATTTTGCAATTTTTTTATATAAATAAATAATTATTATTTAAAACTTCCATATATGCATTTAGAGTACATTTTAATTTTGAATATTCTCTTTCATTGAGATTTAAAAATTTTCTTTGAGTATTAAAATATTTTTCTTTCAAATACAATCTTGAATTGGATATTTAATTACATTTCCATTTGAAATAACTAAATTATTTTTTCTTTCAATTTAACCTGAATTTAATAATTGATTAATTTTTTTTGCTTGTTTAGCATGCTTATTTTACTGGGCAATATTTTACAATGCTGATATTTAATTTATTATCAACTATGTTTGAAACCTTTAGGAGTTATCAAACCTTCATTCATTATGACATACACTCTGTCAAATATTTTTTCTTTTATTATTATGGAAAGGTGTGTTTCCGTGCTAGTCACACTCAACAAATTATTTGGAATTTTGTCAGGGCCGCATTTTAATAATGCCTATTTATTAATATTCAATTTTTTTTTGTGAAGGAATTTTGTACTGTTTGGTCTTTTGTCTATTACACACCTCAGATATTTATAAATTATAATTATTATTTTTGCTCTTTTACAAGCTTCTTTTTTGGATTGATTTTCTTTTTATCGAATTAATTATCGCAAATTTTTATACATATATTATGTCATTGAGTAATATTTTCTATTATAAAATTCTATATTTCTTTATTTCAATTTCTTTGTGAATTTTTACTCACCTATGGTAAACTATTTCAGTTACTGACTTCTTTCCTGCACATGGCAATACACCCTTGTTCGGTGAACGTCCATCGCAAAGGTGGTGGTTGCAGACCTTTCGGGAAGGAGGCCTACTCAATTAATACCACACATTCAGCATCTGGACCAACTTTTGGTAAACAAGCATAGTTCTAAATACTACCATAGTGCCAGGATGAGAGTTATGGTGTTCCCGGAAGACGCAACCGCTGTCTTAGCGTTTGGAAGGCCTGTCAGTTTAGTTACCTAGTGATATAATATCTATATTTAAAATTACCTACAATTGTCTAATTAAGTACATCGCGCTGGTGATCGTGTGATCTTTATTTATACCAGTTGCCTTTGTACTTGTTTTTGCGTGACGGTTTTGTTTGCTATTTTTATAATATATTTTTTTTATTGATTGTAGTGATTGGTTATACTTGTTCTGTTCAATGTATCTTTGTCGGTACAGGTTGCGGGGAGATTTTATTATTATTTGTTGGCTGCTAGCTCCTTGGAAGTCGTGGGAACTGAAGGTGTCTCACTACTGTCCGGTGTGTTTTAGTGATCCGGGGTGCCGAAGATGTTCCTCGGACGCGTCTGATTTTTTTTCTCTAGCAGTCAACCCTCTTGGTATTTGGGTTGAACTATCGGTGCTGAAGACGGTCCCGTTAGTCCCCTCTCTTTTTGGCGTTGGAATCTGCCGCTGATTGTGTGGATTCCACCGCACTCTGATGTTTATGGTGGTGAGTTGGCAGGCGTGATGCAAATAATAGAAGCGATCGTCTGTCAACACTGATGATGTTGTGCAGCGGCCTGGACTGTATGAAGGAAATCAACCTACTTATCAAAATTCCTTGAGGGAAGAAAGTGGACGTTATTATACGATCTCTTTAGCCTTTCATTTTTTATTTTTTGCAGCCCCAACTTGAATGTCGGACCAGTTGCGAACCATGTTGTTCTTTTAATTACGTTTAGTTTCCGATGTGTTCATGGTTTCCTCGTCGTTGCTTGGTTTTCTTGTGGTGCTCCGTAGAATTGTTTTGTTTTTTTTCTGTATCTGGGAGGTCCGTTTCTGATGGGTTCCGGACTCAGAGTTCGCAAAGCCTGGGGCTGGAACATTTGCAACCGGAAAGGAACGTACGTCACCGGAGGTCTCTTGCTTTGCGGGGTTTAGCGGATTCTAGCATTTAGGGTGTGGTTAGGTTAGTTCATCATCCTAGGGTAGTCTCGAAGTACGAACCTTGTTTGTTGGGGTTTGCGACGTCTCGCAAAGCAATTGTAGATCTTAAATTAGTATACTAAAGTCGTCGATTAATATTTAATGAATTAATTTATTTAATTAATTTTTACATTTTGTACTAGGAATTTCTTTCTAGCTTAGTTTTCTCCTTGTTCGCGTCATTTTATTTGTTGGAGCGCTGCTTGGATCCGGACCATGGCTTGGAATACCATCACACGTCATTTGTTTCTTACAGGCTTAACAGAGAATCCACATCACAGCTGTTGGTTGTTAGCCACACTGTTATTTTTATTCAGATTAGACATCTGAAAGTAGTATATTTTAGTAATGTTCTTTTTAAATGTTCGGACGGTGCTTGACGCACAGTATTTATTACTTTCCGATTAACTCGCCCTCACGCAAAAGCAAACTGGCACTCATTGTTTATTAATTAGTATGTTATTTGTTCGAACCAAGTTGGTGAATTTATTGTATTTATTATTTTTTATTATGTATACTTGCCAAAAACCTCGGCATATACGATTGAGAATTTATATTTTTTGCTTTGTGCACTTTATAACTTTTGCCAACTATTAAAGGTTCATCTTTTTTTCAATAACTTAATATTATTCGAAATCAATCTATTAAATCATTCATTGATCTATTATTATTTTCAACTTAATTACTCAATGCTTATATTATTACTCAAATTATGGAAGCAATTTTAATTTCTATTAATTACTTTATTATATTATACTATCTCTGCAATTTTATCAATTTAATGAATTGAATTAAATTTCTTGAACCAAAATATTAATTCATTTATATACAATATATTAATTTATTATACCATTTCATATATTATTATTATCTGAGGTGCATTTATGTAAATTTTTTGGCTATTATTTCAATTTTTTATACTGATATCAAATCTTTTCAAATTAATAATTATTATACAACTCTTCCTATCTTTTTGGAAGCTTTATCCAAATCAATTTTTATATATTCTAAATATTGCAGTTTTACACTGCTGGGTTGAATCCCCACTATTTGTTTTGATGTGAATTATCTGTGATAAATTATAATATTTTATATATTTCTATATACACGAGCTTAGGTGTTTTTATATTTATTAGATCTTTTTCAAAATTTATAACTTATTGGTGGACCGGTTAGGTAGGGTAAATCTACGAGACCTCTCCCAGCTCTTCACTCTTCAGCAAATAATCTTCTTCGTTTTTTGGATTCTTCATAAGCCTCTCCCTCTGTCACCAAATAACAGAGTGGAAATTACATCTATATGTCTCCTTCGCTTCGCCTGTAGCCGCGCTATCTCTAAGCATGCCGTCCATGATGCCCAACCCCTGGGAGGATTGATGCTATCAGAAGATCCCCCCGAGAAGTTGACAGTCGAAGTCCTCGTTATGGCTTGTCCTTCTCTTACCGAGGTTGGAGGTAATGTCATGTTATTTTATAACATAACACACTAAGTCAAGGAAGTCTTTACGAGGGCAACACTACGCAAAAAGTACGACCGGATTGCGCCTGCGCACGGGATAGTTGGTACGGAGTTCGTGACACTATTTCCGGCGCTATAGGAGATAGCGGGCTTGTTACACGAAGGCGAAGCGGGAGTCGAGCTCTCAGTCTTGATCGTTCGAAGGAAGCAGACGTCTTGGCCAGTTCCGAGCCTCGGACCCTGGGCACAGGGCTTTCGATTTCCTGACGTTTTGGAGACGTGGACGATGGTCATCCGAAGGACGTCCCCCCACGCCAGGAGATCGGAGGAACTCCACGGTCCCCACACGTTTGAAGACGCACTCCTCGATTCCGTCCTGGAAGGAATCGAGGGCAGCGAAAAGGCTGGAGAGCCTTTTGTATAATTGGTATTTATTGTTCATTTATGTTACGGTCCACCGAAGTAGTCTTTGTTTCGAATTAGCTTTTGGGTTTTTGTTCTTATTTATTTAAATATTGTATCGCATTAGGTGCTCGTGAATCACTTAAGTAATTATACATTTTTATACACTGTAGCCCGCAAGTTATCTTATTTATTAATATACAATTGTTGAAATTTCTCTACTTGCTTTTCATTTAATTTTCCTTATCACTATTGTCTCTATGCATCATCATAGAGTGGCGCTCAATCCGAGATACTTATATTTATTCCATCTTTATGTACTTTATTATTATACAGGAACATCCAACGAATGAGTGTAGTAGCCGGACAGGTAACTGAGGTCATAGAGGCAATAAGTCAAACCATCCACGACCCTGCATCCAATTTCCCCGAGTCTCATGCTTATTCCTATATCCCCAAACCTATCCCTATCCTATATCCCGTTCCTGATCCCATCCTTCCTTAACCCCCATTAAATCCTTTTCCATGACAAGTATAATAAATAATACAATATAAAGGCTTTCAAGATATCAGTTAACCGACAAATCCTTAGGCGTAAAACTCATAGGAAATGCCACATTCACACATTTAGTATTTGTAGTAGCCGATTTCGAGGTATAAATGTAAAAAAAAATGCTGCCGATTTACTTTTAGAGATAAGGAAAGCCAAAAAATTACTATAATGGGTAGTATGGGAATTTTCTAATTTATGTATATGTTGAACAATTCCTCGTAGACTCCTCGCAAATTTCACACCACCTTACCTCTCCACCTCCTGTAGGGTTTCTGGCTTAGGATATTATGGGCACATATAATACGTAATGATGGAATACTCCAAAGGCAAGTTCTAAAAATACAGGCATATTATTCACTACCTATGAGAAAACTAAAAACTGGATTTTTTAACAACAAATATGTACTGCTTCAATAATTATAAACCCACCAGTAGATTAAAGGCAAATATGCTCAGCTTGGATGCTCACATTTTTAGTAATCATCTTTAAGACCCTCAATGAATATGGTGGAGATAAAAAAATATAAGATATTATTTTCGATTAAAAGACGGCATACAGAGTAACAGTCGAATCGAGATGAAAAGAGGAATTAAACTATATTTCAAACTATCAATGATTATTCGTTTAAATTTTATTTTTATATAAACAATATATTGTAATTGTTATGTAGTGTTATGAATTCCTGGCATAAGCTATGGGTACACTGAAATATAGAACGACTTGTCGCTTTGGCCAATATCCAATATTTTGACATACAACATTTTATTATCAAAGTTGTTTTTGTTATACTAACCATACATAAAATAGGTATATATACACATTCATGGAAAATAAACAATGCTTAAAAAATATGCTAAGTAGGGAAGTACGTACTGTAATATTATGTACCTATACAATATGATGTATATATATGCGTATGATTATTATTACAATTCGTACAATGAATATATTATAATAACCAATCATAGAAAAACATGTTATTAATTAGTTTTCCGACTACACTCTACAAGTCTAAACTATGGTATGGATCTTGGCGGACTTGTTAGTAATTTACGATACCACTGGTTCGATGTCCTGGATTTTACCTATAAAACATAAAAAAACAAATTGTACATATTTACAGGCATAGAACTTGAAACTGCGACCAACAACCCTCAAAAGTAGAGGCAAGTATTTCAGCATAGTGGCTGTGAATAATGTTATTACGAAAATATTTTTTTTTTCATTGGCTCTACAATCTGGTGTGGTTCTTGGCTGCCTTACGGAGAGGTATCGTAACATTTTTTGTACTAGAAATGGATGTCAGTTTTTTGCTCAACCTATTAAGTCCATACTATGGGTTCAAATACACATTGAAAAACACATTATTTTTGACAGACTCGGGATTCGCACCCGAGACTCTCGACTTACCAAGCGGATACGTTAACATCTGAGCTATCGTGGACGATTACCAATATTAAATAACTACAACTTCTAAAATGGCTACAAAGCGTTGCATTATACTACTGCAGCGCGGTGTAAAAATTTACAGATTCAACCCGCAGCATGAAAGTGTGAATTTCGATCGTAGTGCTAGTTATCGCTAGTCCTTCGAATACAATATTGCAAACTGTTTTGTTGTAAAATGGTAAGTGGTAAATGATAAGCTAATTAATATGAATGAAATATGTAATCGAAAATCTTCATTTGGTGTTAACAGGTTATCACATACCATTCGAGGTTAAGCAGTAACTAGCAATACCATCGGAACTCGTCATTTAGTGTCATTACCTGAATATCGTTGGCTTTGGTAGAATACGAACAATAGTTACACATCTGGCTAGTATAAATACTCAAAAGATTTATTTTAATTTTATTTGTTTATATGTTGATAAAACTGTGACACCACTGCATTACGATTTTTCGAAAAAGGTTTTGCCAATAAACGTATTCAACTTTCAGTTTTAGTAATATTTCCACTACTATAAATAGTACCTACATTAAGCTGTATGGCGCTTCCGTTTTAAGGTCTTTTTAAAATTAACCATTAACCTTCTCCGCACGAAGATAAATTATTAGGTAACACAATAAGTAAGAAAAATAACTTGGAAGTTCCATACAAATAGGCCATTTATTTTCATTACATTAACGTTTTTCACAATGAGAAGTTTACACAAAGCCTACCCTTCATAATATGATTAACCATAACCTACTTATATCCCTAACATACTAATCTAATTCGAAAGAATCTCTATTAGAGAACATTGCAATAGTGTACTATAAACTTTATATTTGAAACAATACATATTTTTTTGGTTTCGCATGTAAATGAAATTTTTATCACAAAACTATACGAGTTGTAATATTAATTTATTTATATTAAATATATTAATTATATATTTAAAAAAAATAGTCTTTAAGTACGTATAAATAGCTTATAAAGATAAAAGATGTAAATAACTGGTATCGCGATTGGTGCATCCAGAGTACCGATTATGGATTATACCTTAGCATTGTTTATTTATTATTAATATGTACGTATATTTAGTGATTTTTTTCTCTCATTAACTAACTTTATTAAATTTTTAAAAAATTACCTAGTTCCATTTTGATGAGTAATGACAAAGCTCTTACTGAATATATTAATAATGAGTATCTAAGTATCTACTACGAGTTTTTAGAAACACATTAAATATTAAAAAAATGTTTATATACTTAATCCTTTACTTAGTAGGAAATAAGGTTTTTACCTTCTTTTATTGTATTATTTTATTATATAGGCGAGAATTAAATGTATTCGCTATCAGTGAGCATTCGGAGTGAATTAACCATTGCTGAGTGTGCCTGCGCATAGTGCCTAAATATGCTGAAAGGCAAAACAAAGGTGGTAAAAAACGACTCAAATAGAATAATACAAATCAAAAATCAATTAGAATTCAAATTCAATCAAGTACCCTCGGTTGGTAGTATTTATTTCCTTTAATATGTACTTAAAATATGTAACTAAAATACAAACAAATAATCTATAATACGATAAATAATTACAATCGAATAGCAAAGCGAAAGCAATATTTAAGTTTCCTGAATTGACTGAATTTTATACTCGGATTGTGATCTTATTAATTGAATGCCGTTTACGTGATACAATTTTATTGCAATAGTTTTAACACGAAGTTTTGTCCTAAATTCTATTATAATTGATTTACGTTATATTGACATGTATTTTGGGCTATAAACCTATCCTCAGAACGACACTAAAATAGCTTCGTTACGTCTTAAGTTCGAAATAAATTCAAGTATCGTAGAATTACCAAAAATTTTATTTCAAAACCATTTTTTGATTTGGTTTCTGACAAAGCGACTAGCTTTATAGAAAACTAATGATTAAAAACTTGTCACCACTACCACGAGTGCATACACTACGCGAAGCATTAATCTTTTCGATACAATATAAGATCTTAAGTGGTACAATAAAAAGTACGATTATTTATATTGCCGGAGCCTTTGAAAACAGCTAATAAAACTGAGTAAAAAAATAGTATAGTAGAGCAACTTATTCATGCCACGCCTCTTACACTATGTATAATCGTATCTATGTTATAATTGCTTTCCATTTAAAACTGAGTTACCTTCCCTTTGTGTGGGTTCTTTGGCCGTTCTTTAATGGGGTTTCCATGTTTTGTGTTTAACTTTTAGCCCCGAGACATTACCGACTACCGGCTGTTGAGTTCAGAACATAAGGTATATTATTACTATCGTCATATTACACCGTAGACCCGGCTTCGTAGATCAAGTGGATGAAAATTACGTCTTTTAACATTATTTGTTCATATTGGTAATGAGGTACAAGCCTCATATTACCTATTATACACCTCACAGTAATTTAAGTAACAGTTTTTCACAGTAATGACAAATGAAATAATATCATAATATTATTATTATTATGAACATAACCTACATTTTTTTTGGTGCGTTGTGAAAAAAAAATATATTCAGTATATAAATAAATAGAACTCTACTTGGTAGGTAATACGATATAAAGATTTCTTGAACCAAAGGTTATGATTATGATTTCTTATCGCGAGAATTTTTCTTGAGAAATACTGAGAAAAGTTGATGGCATTTCTGAAGATTTTTTTCAGAAATTTATCGAGAAATCAACAATGAAAATCTCAAGAATTTTGTTATTTAAGCAATGAGTTTGGACGGAATTTTCGGACCTTCGATGAGTACCTATGGCAAAAAAGCTCACAATTTTATTTCTAAAAAAATATAAAATTTTGTTCGCACAATACCTACCTTAAATATATTGTTAATTGACTCTTAAAACCTCGAAAAATTGACTATGTGGAATCGGGTCATTCAAACGATATGACTAATTAGCTATGAGCTATTTGGATGATAATAATTGACAGTAATAATTATAGAACGTTGTTAGTGGGATCGTAAGCTGTAGAGAAATGACGGAAACATGTGGTTCATTGCATATAAACTTATTTTAGGCTCACTGAAGTCCTGGAATATAAATTTCAGTGCACAAGTTGATGTTTGTTACAAATTAATCGACAATGCGAAATTATTTGCAGCTAATTTAATCATTAGTATGCAAGGATTATTATCAAGACAACAGAAATGAACGATTTGTCTACAGTTAAACCTTATAGAAATATAGATTTTGATCTAAATCGTACAAATTATGGTCACAAATTCGTATTAACTTTGCAAGAATACTTAAAATTATTTAATTTTAACGGCTACTTTGACTAAGTGGACTTAATAACAATACATAATAAGAAACTGATACCTAAACAACATTAAAGTTTTTAAATATGCTTATATTCCAAAATCAATACGGATTTAACATTCTTTACAATTGGATGTCTTGAAAAATATTTGAAATTAGAGTTAATATTTTTGACCATCGGATAGCTGATCCAAAATTATGTCGTTTAATACAAAAAAGTGCAGTTCAGTTCAGTTCCGTTCTAGGGTAGATACTGATACGGGATCATTTATCTTCTTCGCCCTAAAGGCTATTCAAGAATTATGTTATGATTAAGTTGCTTGCCTAGTATGGTTTTAATTGAATAGTTTATAATATTAATACTATCGACTAAAGGTATTTGATGGAATTTGAATTCAAATTCTAATGGATTCAAGCTCTGTACTATTCCATTTAAGTCGTTTTTTGCGACCCGGGTTTCGCCTTTCGGCATCTTCAGGCGCCATGTACACTAAACAAAGGTAAACACACAATAATTTATATTATCATTTTGTAAAGAAGTTTCACTTTTTCCATATGTAGTAACTACGAACAAATTTTTAGTCAACATTTTTCGTATATAATATAGTGTAATACGGTCGTTTTATACGTACACATTTTTAAAGCGTACTTCTTTATGAGTTCGCGTCAGGAAGACTTCAAATTAAATGTTATTTTATTGTAGGCTTCCGGGAGGCCTCTTCCGGCAAATTTATCTTATTATAAACTCAATTATGAAGAGAAACAGATTCTAGATTAACGCCGTGAAGCACTTTCGGGGGAGATTGAAACTTTTGCTCGGTTTGCTTTTAATTTGGCAGTTAACGCATTTAAATAGGGTCGCGCCTATTGCTCATTTTGCTGGTGTCTCGAATTAAGGGCGAATCAGCCTTTTTTGCGTCAACTGCATATTAATGAGAAATTAAAAATACAAATGCAAGCATGTTGTCAAGAAATTTGTCAAGTAAATCCTTTATAAAGAGGGATCGGCACGAGGAACTCAATACATCATCATAATTTATTAAATTCATCATTATTAACTTGCAACGTTGAAATTAATATTTATAATCATTTTATGCAGTTTAAGTAACTAAATACCATTTAAATTATTAAATATTTTTTGAAAAGTTAGGTAAATTTAATTGATTTACTTGTAATATAATGACGGAGAATTTTTTAGAATTTCATTAAACTATTTTTCCAAATCTTCAATAATTCCCATTGAAGCGGACAAACCTGGACTATAATAAAACTAAGTAGACTAACTATTATATATTGTTTCATTTAAATTAGATAATATAGTGTATTTCCTCCAAGAATTGGTTGTTAACACTATTAAAGATATTTAAAAGTAAGATTCTTACCAATTTTGATGTGGTGCACACCGTCGGCATGCCATATCATGAAGAAGAGGCTGAAGATGACCAGACTCCTCACTTGCGTCGAGAATAAAATTCGTAACCACTTCATTTTATGTTATTTTAGATTATTTTAATTCATTTACTTATCATGATTTATTTATTCATAAATAATAATTATAACTCTATAAAATAATATTTGAAATTTAAACACAAGCGAAATTGGGAAACCAAAATAATCAAAACGAGTCTGAGTGTTTTTATTTGACAATATCATTTTGATGTGTGTGAAGTATTATTTTACTAATTGACTGTTAATTAAACGTTTACCGTAAAGCGCACGAGCTCGAATTTTATTCTGCAAGTAAAATTGACTAAGTTAATTAAGTTTTTTCATGTAAATTATGGACTGATGGGTTTAACGATTTTTCAATATAATAAATAAATAATTATTAAATTTTATCAAGGTACTTTCAAACTGTGAATATTTATATGCCTGGTCAGTGAAAATAAGTTCCATTTGACTATTATATAACATTTTGTTAGGTTTTGCCAGATTTTTAATTGAAACCTCTTTCAACTAAACTTAACTAAAAAAAATATATTATAAATTTTTGAATAAAAGCCGTTTTGTTTACTATTTATTTATATATTTCAAATTCAAACCTAAGTTTGAAAAAGGATTTACCTAGTCTTTTACTAACTATTATTTAAAATAAATTCACATAATATATTAATTATTACGAACTAGTGTTTGGTCAACACATTATAATATTAAGTATATTAATTCACGTTGATGTGAAATTTTTAACATATTTTCTTTTGAGAAAAAAATACCCAGAAAAATAATGAAAAATCTCTCTTTTAGAGATTCGCATAATTTCCGAGTGATGGATCCGAAAAAGTATTTTATCCATTGCCAACTGTCCGGTGTGACAGATATTATGAATGAATCCGAATGCAATGCGGACTTTATAGTAACCTGTTTACATTCATGACTCCTGGGAATACTTACAAGTGTATTTAATTTTCTTTCGATAATATTATGTGGATGCAAAGTTGGTAGTAAGATGACTTTGGTAAAAATCAAACATTTTCAGCTCAGCCAAAAAATGTAACTTTGTTATTCCTAGAATTCATCTAACGTTAATTGATAATCAATATTGGTACCAACTTCATTTGTAACTATATAATAAGATGTATTTCAAATAAGATATCATAGTTTTTTTTTACTTTATGTCGAGAAATAATTAATTTACCTGTCTATGTGCCTCAGATATCATTTTAAATTAAATATAACACAACATAGATTTTAATAAAGATCACGAACGATTTTATACGTTGAACATTATTAAATGGTACACAAATACATTGTACAGCTATTTTTACTAATAGTTTGTTGATTTTCATAATGATCATTTATTGAAGACATGGAAAATAATTAAATACGATATATTAATATTTCTTTGGCTAACGGTAACGGCAAAAATAATAACTATCATTTAAATTAATTATATTCATGCACATTAATAAATTCATTTGCCATTTCATGCTCTCTTAAGAATAGAAAAATGATCCTTCTTAAATTAGGCACCTACATCAGTGTGGATTGTTTTCTATATATTTTGTATTATTTAATTTATTAAAACAAATAATTAACAAGAATTTATGACAGTCAACTAACTTACTAAATCGACTATCTAATTGAAAAGCTATCGATAGTATTACGAACTAATTTGTATTAATCTATCAACAATTTTTTTTTTGAATTACAGGTATAATTAATATAAGATGAGCCATGGCACGTCTACATCACTAATTATATTTTGAATCAAAGCAAATACGTCGTTTTAATAAAAGCTACATTAGCTTACTAAACAGTTTTGGGTAAAGTGAATATTAAATTTCATACAAATATAATCGAAGCTCGTTTTATTGTAACTTAGCACTTGCTATTTATTACTTAGCGAAAACTTAAGAGGATAGTAAAGTTGATACTGAAGCAGATTTGAGGTGTTTCGTATATATTTGAGGCAGGAATACTCACGTCTATAAATTGATTATATACTGAGGCACAGTACATTCTCTAAAAGGTTATTAACTAAAATTTTACCTACTGGTATGGTTTCTAAATTTATGATAATTTCATTTATAAAATGTATTAATTAACACCTGTATAGAACATACTAACTGTATCACACTATATTTTCGTCAATATTACATAGTGCATATTATTAGAAGTTTTAATCAATTTTAAAAACATATTATTATTATATGAAACCCCTTTATATAAATAAACGTGACATAATTACACATTGATCAAAAATAAGGTTGCATTTACGTTAAACTAAATACTGTTACTAGCATAATAAGTTTAGGTTTTTTCTAATGATTTTCCGTTAAAACATGACATTCTATAATAACGTAGTTTCATTATTACTATTATTAAATGCACCCATTTTAAAAGGTAGTATAAAGTTGTCCTGCCTTCGTTTCCGGCAGCAAGAAAGTTTTTCTTAGCTCACATGTCACTTATTTTGGTATTTATTCATGGAACTCTGAGCGGTCAAGTGTTTGAATTGTAATTATATTTAAAAATGTCAATCTATAAAATATCTTACGTTATTTCTTAATTGAATTCTCGAATAACATAGTTAGAATCCCACTTAGGTTTCCCAGCTTAAAAAACAACTAGAGAAAGACGAAGCA
Source organism: Rhyacophila brunnea (assembly GCF_057557595.1). NCBI lineage: Eukaryota > Metazoa > Arthropoda > Insecta > Trichoptera > Rhyacophilidae > Rhyacophila > Rhyacophila brunnea. The sequence continues at coordinate 41,244,467 of NW_028232796.1, read as the reverse complement.
TTCTATACCTTCCTACTCAATTTACTATTTAACAATATTACTACTGGTGACGCCAAAATTTACCTTGCCTGTTGACCTATTCATACCTGTTAGACTTTATTCACGTAATATTGTACATACGCTGTTTATACTCATTATCTTCAAATAATTACCATTTTCTACTACAACTCCTAATAATTATTGGTACCCGATCTACTAGAGCTTCCTGACCAAGGATACTTAAAACCCGTCCAAGCCTAATATATATATATAAATATTATATAGATAATATGTTTATATTAAATTATGGTACATGCTTTATATTATTAATCGACGATTGTTTTAAAAAAGATATAATAATTACTAGAGTTAGAGTTAGATTTTTTTAAAGTTAAATTAAGAATGTGTAAACCACATAATTTAATGCAAAAAAGTTAGCACCAATAAAGGGGGTTTTTGATAATTTCCAAATAAGACCACCTGTAAAGCGGAATAAAATCTGAAATATGATTATTGTTTGCGGGTTAGTGGGGATGGTGTAACTGGAAAAGTTTCAGACTTAGTTACGAGTTTAACTTTAGCGGCAAACTCCACCAAACCGAGCCGGGCTCGTTCCGAAACATCAAACCACGGTAAACGTTACAATGACCCCAACTGTGTATGAGAAATTTAGAAAAAAGAGAATGCAGTAAACTTTCATTTTTTGTTGTTTGTTCAGAAAAGGTTTGGTGAAAATAGAAGGCGGAAACGGAAGTCGTGAAACGGTTATTCCACAGTCCAAGTTTTGTCACAGTCCACAATGGAAATACACAATCTTGATAAAATTGATTCGGTAACTGTTAGCATATCGTTTACTTAATATGATTGTTAATAATGGAAATACAATATGCGGCTCTCGTGGTGCAGTGCGTAAGGCGCTGGCCTTCCACCCGAGAGTTCTGGGTTCGATCCCGGTGAGGACACAAAATTTATGTGTTTTTCTCAAAGGCTGGGTGATAGTGATTGTTCAAAATTACTAAAAACCACCTTGTACGAAAAAGCAAGGACATGGTTATTAACAATTAAAAAAAATGGAAATACTGACAATTGACTACGTTATGTTTTTTTTTTCTATAAGACTAGGTTCATAATATACAAAAATTACAGAACAAACACAATACCAGTACCTTCACAGATATTTTTAATAAAAAAAATCAATAACAAAATCAATCAACTAAATTATATTGACAAATTAATTAAAATAATATACAATTTGTCGTTGGTACTAACTTCACTTAGTTGTATGTAATTTAATTAGTACAAATAATTGTAAACCACGTATTGACAGTTAACACGATTAAAGATAATATTATTGACAAAGTTGACAAACTGTAGTAGTTTGAGTTGAGCATTATCATCATCAGCGAGGGCCAATCCAGTGCTAGATGAAGGCCTCCCCTAATTATCTCTTTTTTTTTTTAAATTGATGAGTTCGTCTATCCAGCGGGTTTTACGGCGTCTCTGTTGGCATTTAGTGCCCCTTGGTTACCACTTGGGTATTCTCAATATTTTTATATGGAGTCGAGTCATGGACCCTGAAGGCAATGGAGTGGAAGGCAATTGATGCCTTCGAGAAGTGATGTTGGCACCAAATGCTTTTTATTTCTTGGACAGAACACAGGACGACCAGTCAATCATCAGAGCAGAGACTGCAGATAAAGGAACGGCTCTGCAGTTTTTTGGACATATTGTCCGGCGCGGACCGAAAAACCTGGAGAGACTGGTAGTTTAGGTGGCCTCCAGGGTAGGCGCAGCAGAGGAAATGCGTCGGCGCGTTGGAGCGACCAAGTGAAAGAACTGACTGGCACCATTCATTCTGCCGTGAGACAAGCGGAAGACTGAGAGGGATGGAAAGTCTTGGTCACTTAAAGGATGGCAAAATTCAAAGATGATCACGATCCTCAGCCACGAGGGTACGAAAAAAAAAGCGAAGAGAGGGTACTACTATATGACGGAATTTGTACAGCAGTTGTCTATTCGTCGGACGACATGTCCAGCTTATTGCCATTTCGTCTACTTAGCGACGTCTATCATATCGTCTCTTGTCTGCTTCCTTATCCGTTGGTTTGCGCTAATCGTAATATCTTACATTAAGAGTCCATGTTTCACACGCACACACAAGCGTTGTTGGCATAAATTTACTCGCTCTACGTTTAAGATACAATGCGTGGTCACCTATGAAGATACTTTCAGTTAATTAATTCAATATGCAACGAATTACAACAAAACGCTCTGATGCACTCATGACACCACAACCATGTAACTTGATAATAATATACTCCCTAATGTTAACCACGATTTGCATTGGATTAATATTAAAGGCAACATAATGTACAAAATATATTTTAATTTAAATGTCTGAATTAAATGTGGTTTATTAAATAAGTATAAAAATTAATTTTATTCCCATTTCATTAATTCGTAAACACAATCTTTGTAGCACTTTCATAATAATATTGTTACTTATTTGTATATTTCCGTTTCACGAATTATTCTTATTTTAAAATTAGCCTGTCGGTCGACTCAGCTGTCGCTTGTTACGAAAATTCCACATCGTCGACACCATTTTTACGCCGATTTTTATTTTTAGAACTACTATGCGATGTGATAATAAAATTTAAATAAATAAATTATTATATTATAATTATTATAATAATTTATACATCAGTTTATAATTTATCCATCTGTTAATATTTTGTTTAAAAAATATTATTATCTTAATCAAACTGTTAAAAACAACAGTAATTTTTTTATGTATGCACATAAAAAATCCCTTACAAAATATTATTGATTATATATTTAATGTATAATACACATTATCGATTATGTTGTTAACTATCAATAATTGGTAGAAAATAATTACATCTATCTACCATTAATAATACAATTATTTAATTAAGTACTTTTTTTATTCAACGAACAATTCTCAAGATTTAAGAATATAACATTCTAATTATTGAACATACACGATGTTTAAAAACATTTCTGAGGAAAACCTGCTGGGTATCTTACTTTTTTCAAAAAAAAAAAATTTTTCTACTGGTTTTAATATATTTTCTCATAAGTGATTTCAAAAAGTATGTATGTTTAATACTATATAATAAAATATAATATCTGTCTGTTCGTTTGTTCAATTACAACTCAAAAATTGCTCAACCAATATTGAGACAACATTATTGTACAGTTTTTGTCGAGCTTAATATTTTAATATAACATAGGGTTCCGTAGTTATGATAAAACTTCTCGAAAATAATGCGCTTGCAACAATTAGTCACGGGTACGTATACTGGTCAGATAGCATTGGTAGAATGGTGAGGTGATGTGTGTAAGTAACAATGGATAGCAGTAGTGGAGTGGTGTGGTTTTGTGTGGGTAGAGGGGCCCGATTTTACGTCCAGTTGTTGCCGGTATCATTGAAATCGAAATGGTCTTTTTATTTATTATGTATTTCCCGTAGACTAAGTCATGGACTATCACTGATATGTACTAAAATAAAAATATAATGTGTAGAAGATACATCATCTACAGAATTATATTTGGCTTCAACAGCTTTGCGTATATTATCTACATATTATTATGTATGTTCAATATATGTGTAGGATATGACCAAGTGATATTGCCAGAGATTATTTTTTTTGCAGAGTTTTTATTCAGAAAAATATGGAGTAATTATTTTATAAGATATGAATATTTTAATATATTATTTGTATAGACCTTTTGATACTTCTACTAATATAAACGTGTGCGTTTTATTTACCATAATAATATATAATATATGTATAGATTTTACTTGTGTTGATAACTTAACTAGGTGATTTTGAAATAATCTTGTTCTTATGAATTCTAATTACATTTTATATACTATAATGATTATAAAATTGCTAGAAAGATCAGTACAAAATATTGTAGAATAAACATAATTATAACTTCAATAAAGTTTATATTGATCTGACTTCTTTCAGGTCGTAAGTCCACTTTTATTTCTATATTTACGTTTACTCTAATGCAAAAATTTGATTTGTAAGTGAGATTAGCTGTATCAAGTCCAAAATATAATTAATTTTCATATATATATGAGTAAGCTTTCTCATTCAGAATTTATTAATTAATATATATACTATAGATATATCAGTACCAAGAGTAAAAATTCAAAGATATATTATTATATATTGTTATTATTATCTAAAATGGTTTACTTGAAACACGTGTGTAACATAATGACTTAAGAAATAAAGATTGCTTTTTTTACAAATATTTAAATCATTAGTTATCTAACACACACTTCACAATCATTTAAATTGTTTTAATTTATTATAAATAAATACTTTTGTGAGACATTCAATTCAAAATTGAAAATGTATGTTAAACGCGACGTGTTCTCATCGTGAAAAATGACAAACTAAAATTTTTCACCGGCGAATATTTTAGTATGCAAGAATTTTTTTATAAATACTTTCGCTTGGACTTGATTTAGTTTCAAAAATTGCCGTCTGATTTCCGACATTAGTGGAATGAGTCGGCAGCGGGAAATTAGAAAATAGAATTTAGAATTCACTATTTATAATCTGCACATTGACAAGAACCTGTATATGGTGAGTTTACCAATAATAAATGATTGTAAATTAAATTAGGTATAAAGTTTTTTTCAGTTTTAAGATTTTTGGTGAAAGTTTAGAGTTTGAATTGCTTTCGAGACACATTAGCCACTAAAAACGCAATAGAATTATATATATTATAATAAGCGCTAGTAATATTTTATAAAAACACTGATTATTTTGTTCCCGCATTTTATTTTGAAAATATGGAAACATTGATCCGGATGAGAAATGGTTTCAACAGGACGACCATAACCATCGACTTATTGGAATCGAAATTTGGTGATAAACCGATTTGACAGCCCTCGATTATTTCCTATGGGGTTACATAATAAAACAATAACACTTATTGACGTCTTGGAAGCCAACACTGTTCGTATTAGAGATAGAAGATAAGACCAGCAGTGCTTAAAAAAATGACCCAAAATTGGACGTCCAGAATGCGCTTAGTCAAAAACAGCAGCGGTGTTCATATGCCCGAAATCATTTTCAAATGTTATAACCATGAGAGGAAAAAACTACAGCATCCAAGGAAAGATGAACTGTAAACGTAGCAGAGTACGACGCCGCATTTCGTGGCTTAAGAACCTCCGTGATTGGTACGAGTGCAGCTCCACTGAACTTTTCCGGTTAGCAGATGATAAGGCTGAGATTGCCTTGATGGTGAATGACCTTTGCTAGGGGATGGCACTATAAGAATATGAATGCAATGTACTTATCTTTCGAATAAAAAAGACTAAAATATATATTTTTTGTGTTATTTTTTACAATTTCAAATAGGTTGGGCCAAATGCTAGCCCTCGTTCTTCCTTTCCACCTACTTCAAAATCCCTTATTTATTATTGTTACAAGACCAGACGACTAGCAGTTATGGGTCATCAGGCGACCGTGATTGAATAACATTGAGTTAGCTCAAGTTATCCAGAAAGCGGACGTGGGAAAGTTTGTTATAACTTTACCGTCGCTACCTACAGCGTGACTCATACAAAACGTATCTGTTCGACCTTCGTTGCTCTAAATCTGTTACGGTTTGGGTGAGTGTCGCGTCTATATTATACATCCTGAACTTATCATCATTAACCTCATAATATATAATCCATCCAAAGTGTACCATCCGTTTACCAGTGCGTGAGTGCGTGAAAACCGAACCGGCCCCAGCGCGCGCCAGCCCTCTCAAAATAAAGGTCAGTGTCTGGCATAGTCCGGGGGGTCCCCCTAGATCCGTAATCCACCAATCCACCATCAAATTACAGTCTACTGCTAAAAGCGCCACCACAAATTATATCGTTTAAAACACGTCATAATATTATATATTTACAGAAAATTAGTTCAACTAATTTTTAATGAAAAACTCTCAAGGTCACCTATTTAAAGTGAATTAACATGGAATTGCGATAAATAAAACGATAGCTAAACGAGATAAGAAGCGCATAAGAGGTTGTGGCGTGCAATATCTGTCCGGGACGTGGAACTTTTAAAATGAAATACGTGTGAAAGGAAAGGAGAGGTATAAAAATGCTATCAAGTACTGTAAAACCTATTACACCTACCCATCTATTATTATGTTGCCAACTATCAACACATAACCTTCTGCGTGGATGTTCAAAGCACTATTATAATAATATTTACAGTATTCTTATGCAAATAATACAAATAGCAAAAATGTTGAAGAAAGAGCTTATTCCATAGAGATCGGGTCCGGTCATAACAAGCGTATTATCCTTCTTATTGTGCCATTCACACGCATCCGGAAATTGAAAGACGTGAGTTCGAGTCTCACTCAGTCATACAAAATTATTTATAATATGTTAAACAACTCTAAAACGTTAAAGTTTTTTTTTTACATCTATTATTATTATTTTTAATTAATTATTTTTTTATTCAACGAATAATTTACAAGATTTAAGAATGTAAGATTCTAATTATAGAACATACATAATTTTGAAAACACTTAGTTCAACTAATTTTTAATGAAAAACTCTCAAGGTCACCTATTTAAAGTGAATTAACATGGAATTGCGATAAATAAAACGATAGCTAAACGAGATAAGAAGCGCATAAGAGGTTGTGGCGTGCAATATCTGTCCGGGACGTGGAACTTTTAAAATGAAATACGTGTGAAAGGAAAGGAGAGGTATAAAAATGCTATCAAGTACTGTAAAACCTATTACACCTACCCATCTATTATTATGTTGCCAACTATCAACACATAACCTTCTGCGTGGATGTTCAAAGCACTATTATAATAATATTTACAGTATTCTTATGCAAATAATACAAATAGCAAAAATGTTGAAGAAAGAGCTTATTCCATAGAGATCGGGTCCGGTCATAACAAGCGTATTATCCTTCTTATTGTGCCATTCACACGCATCCGGAAATTGAAAGACGTGAGTTCGAGTCTCACTCAGTCATACAAAATTATTTATAATATGTTAAACAACTCTAAAACGTTAAAGTTTTTTTTTTACATCTATTATTATTATTTTTAATTAATTATTTTTTTATTCAACGAATAATTTACAAGATTTAAGAATGTAAGATTCTAATTATAGAACATACATAATTTTGAAAACACTTAGTTCAACTAATTTTTAATGAAAAACTCTCAAGGTCACCTATTTAAAGTGAATTAACATGGAATTGCGATAAATAAAACGATAGCTAAACGAGATAAGAAGCGCATAAGAGGTTGTGGCGTGCAATATCTGTCCGGGACGTGGAACTTTTAAAATGAAATACGTGTGAAAGGAAAGGAGAGGTATAAAAATGCTATCAAGTACTGTAAAACCTATTACACCTACCCATCTATTATTATGTTGCCAACTATCAACACATAACCTTCTGCGTGGATGTTCAAAGCACTATTATAATAATATTTACAGTATTCTTATGCAAATAATACAAATAGCAAAAATGTTGAAGAAAGAGCTTATTCCATAGAGATCGGGTCCGGTCATAACAAGCGTATTATCCTTCTTATTGTGCCATTCACACGCATCCGGAAATTGAAAGACGTGAGTTCGAGTCTCACTCAGTCATACAAAATTATTTATAATATGTTAAACAACTCTAAAACGTTAAAGTTTTTTTTTTACATCTATTATTATTATTTTTAATTAATTATTTTTTTATTCAACGAATAATTTACAAGATTTAAGAATGTAAGATTCTAATTATAGAACATACATAATTTTGAAAACACTTCTGGGAAAATATATTATTATAAACAATTGAAAAAATCTTTTTGAAAAACGTAAGTTAAGTAAAAAGTTCCTTGGAGTGTTGGGATCGTTTCAGACGCTATTCTCAAGACATCACAACGAGCGTAAAACGGCGAAGAAAATAGAAAAAAGAAACAAAGAATACACCCTTAGAACCCAACACTAAATAAAAAATAACCAATTGTGCAACAAGTGATACAACAGTGAATACAATTTTTAGCATACATAATCTATAATATTGAAATAATGCAACGAAATACCAACGGTATTGTATACTATCTCAATCAATAATAATTTATTTACCTTGGTTTCAAATAATATTTAGACTCTAATGGATTTAAGTTTTGTACTATTCCATTTGAGTCGTTTTTGCGACCCGGGTTTCGCCTTTCGCATCTTCAGGCACTGTGTACACTCACCAAAAAAATACACACTGACGACGTATACTATTCACTCTAACTTATAGTCGCTGTAGGATTGGTTTGTCGAATAAACCAAATGTTCAGGAGACGAAAAACAAATTTCATAATCCTATATTTAAATACATGGATATATTAATTGTTATTTTTACTATATGTATTGTATTCATTACCATTACAAAGTAATTTACAGAAAAGGATGGTTTTAGTTCATTTAGATACAAAAAAACATTCTGCATTAAAAGGTCGAATTCGACAAAAACGGATATTCGACAAACCAATCCTATAGCGACGATATATAACAATAATAACAATAAAGTGGGTAAAAACTCTATCCCCTACCTATTAAGTCAAAGATCACGATATATTATCTTTAATACAACTCAATACAACCACAAATTTTGACACGCAACGCGAAATTTTAAAAGTATCTTACTTTATTTATAATTCAGGCAATCTTGCCGTACCAGCAATATTTATACTGAAATGGAATCAATAGTAGAAAACTTAAATCTATTAGAATTTAAATTCAAATTTCATGCAGTACCTTTGGTCGATTATAATATTTAGACGTTATAACGTTGAGTGAAATAAATTAAAAATAAAGATACCTTGTTAATTTTATAAGTAAACTGCCTGGCTATAAAACAACAAGAAAATTCGTTCAGATAGTGCATACTTAGTTTGTAGTTGCATCATAGGGCATGCAGTTCCAAAGCTCCTACTGTTTGTGTGTTTATTTCTTATTCTCAACGTAAATGTATAAAGCATGGTGTTATAGTTCCAAGAAACTTTTCCTTTGTAATAATAAAGAGATTTAATTTTATTCGAAAAGAACTTTCATTACTTATTAACTTTGAAAGTTAATAATATAGGTACCTACTCATTCTGGTATTAGTGCCATCTGATGGCTTAACGTTAACCTACATAAAGGGTTATCAAATATAATATTATATAAAATACTGAACATTTCTCGCAATAAGTTGATTGTGTCACGAGGTGAATGGCATGTTGCACCAACTTGTTGGAACCACATATTATTCTCCAGATCAAAATCAGTTAATTCATGCCAGAATAAATCGGCAATCATGTTTCTGTAGCATTTTCCATTGACAGTAACTGCATTGCTGTTTTCGTAATATTGTCCAATAATTAGGCAGATCATAAACCACATCAAACTATTAATTTTTTGTGGATGTACATAATATGTTTCAAGAATATAATTGAGGGTTTTGTTACTCCAATGCGACAATTGTGTTTATTTACGAAGCCATTTAATAAAATATGGGTTTTATCGCTGAAATTTGCTGTCTGAATTCAATACAGCCTGTTTATTACTGTATTATATCGAATAATTGGAGTTAAGTGATATCTCTTCTTAATAGCTCTTCAGGTAGAAAAAGAGAGCCAAAAATGTGACCTCCTTAATAAATCTCAATATTTTAAATTTTTCGTCTACAAGGTGCATAATATCGCTATTTACAGCATCTTTTAAAAGTTTTGAAATATGATACAAAAATTTACCAGTAAATATTCTTATAAGATAAGCGATTCTGAAGTCAAGTTCTCAGCGAAACTTTTCGGTATTTGAATTTAAAAGTTTCATGCAAATACCTTTAAAAAACAACTTTTCTTGTTAAAACATTTCCCGCTTGCAGCGAGTAATAAAGGCTTCGAGTCTAAACCCATTACGAGATATTAAATAACTTATGCAGAGCCTCATAAGCAAACACTCTTCTATGTCAACACATTCAAGACTATACATATTTAACCACTCTTTTGTTCCAGAAACTAGGTACTACTGTCAGTTTTCTTATGTATTATATTTTACTTCTTTTGTAATGTAGTAACAGGCCACGGTAAATATTTGATGCTTCAAGCAGGATGCTCCTTTCAGCTCCGTCTCCCACTCTCATTCTACAGTTATTGACTCTCAGCGATTGCAAGTATTTCTGGATTCCATTAAGCTACTTTAATGGTGATGGTACTCGTACCACCGTTGTCACAAGCGGAAATTATGCTGACAGGTGAAAGAAATTTATATACTTGACATCGTCCTGGAAAACAAGTTCTCGTATTGGATCCCAGTTTAACATCAACCAGTGCGCGACACGTCCTGGAATTTTTAAGGGAACCGAGGATAAGTATCATGTGGGAAAAGTATGAAATATTTGAAAAGTGACCTGGAAAAGGAAAAAAAATAAAATTACAAAAATGTAGGAGAAAAAAGAAAATATGTATATAACTAAAATCTGACGGCACGGAAAAATTTAAGTATGTATTTAAAAAGAAAAGCTATTAAAATATATATGAATATATATAATATGCAACGGGAAAATCTTATAGGAATGAAAGCTGAAAAAGCTTTCGGTTCTACATGCAAATCGACATGGCCAGGTCTTCGTTCACCTTCCAGCGTCCCGAAAATCAATTTCTTTTTCATATATACCTCGTCCATACTGTGTAAATGATCGAGTCATCGAAGGTGTCCATATTTGATATTATAAATATGATATTATACTAAGATGTGTGCACAAACCATATATATGTGCAAAACCGTATAGTTCCGATCTGAGTGTGTAGGTTTGAACTTACCATGCAGCACGAATGATTAAATTAATAATATTTACAGAATTTAACAATCTGCAAGCTATCTCGCAATGCAGATTAATTGTAACAAATTGTAGGCTATTTCAATTAGCCCAGTATGTCAAAAACCGCAAAAATTTCAACATTTTCAATACAATAATTATAAAACCAGCCAATTCCATAAATTTTTACATGTTTTGATGAAAATTTATCTAAAATTGCATACGCCGTACATACATGTTAAATAACACAAATATACTAGATTTATTTACTAGGGATGCACTGAGATTCAACCACTTTATATTGGTGTTAAAAATGTAAAATTAGTATCTAATGCAACGAATCGTCATTTATAAACAATCACAAAACATCGCTAACACAGTATGAGATAATATATAGATTATAGTTTTAAACATCTAATTATACAATGCGCCATCTTACATCATTTATAAATTGTCTATTGCTACTAATTCGACAATATTAAAAACGTCATCGAATAATAATTACTGTAATACAAAAAACTCCCTCGGGTTTTAGTCTATGTATTTTGTTAGTGAAAAATTATTTCTATATTTATGTACATAATATATTAGATAATATTATATGAATTATTTATTGTTTCATAATTTTAAATTTCGTAAATGGATTCAGGCTTTGAGTGTTAACTACGCTGTGTTAGAAATCCATTCTTATATTATGAAGATAACTGGAAAAGTTTGATCAAGAAAACTAACTTAGTATGTACGCTGTATGTTGAAAGTAGACGATTATGTCAAACAAGGGTGCTTACTGCTTACATCGAATCTTGATAAATCTATGGAATAAAATTATTGAGAACAACTTTCAAGGAGATATACATACCTATTATTATATAATACATTATTGATCGTGTACAACTGTATTATTTACCATATGTCTACGATTACATCAACGGATTCCCTGAATCAATATGTCACTGGTGTCGGTTTTTTTTTTTTTTTACCGAGAATAATTATTGTTGTTAGCTTTCCATCCTCCTATCGATTTTCTCATATTTGGAGAGCATGATTCAAATTATAATAAGGGTCGTATGCATGAGATTCCCAAAAACCTTATTGGCTATATACTGCACGTTTGTATGCATGAGTACAAGCGTACTTCGTTGTTTAATGTGACGTCATCATGTGTCAGTGTATCCGTATAATGGATAATCTTATAAAATTTCATTCTCCGATCAATAATTCAAAATTTTGAAATTGTAAATGTGTCTGAAAGTGTGCGAACGGTACCATATAAATTTAATAATTATAAATGAATATTTATTATGAACTTTAAATAATTTATCAGTTATTTCATCACATTTATTTTATAATTCTACTGTACAAAAGGATAAAGTATTGCCAGTAAATATTTCCATTTGGTGGCAATATTGAATACATATATATTATTATGACTAACTTTACTTCAATTATGAGATGTCAAAACAGAATAAGAATAAATGACAGAAATGCAAATGTATTTAGATAATAATATGTAATGATCTCTGTATAATATTATCATGTATACCAATCACCGTATGACACTAATGATGTATCCAGTGTATTTGAGAGTTGTGCCTTGTTTATTACAGTTATCTTACAATAATTAACTAGGTAGGTAGGTACCATAATATTTTGAAGAATGCAGAATGCTTCCAATTGCATATTTTAATGCCAGATACAGCAGTAGGTACCTATTTTTACGGTCGTTTAGCGGAGATATTTTATCGTACCTAATCTTACGTAAATCCATCTTATCTCTCCATGAGAAATATTGCGCTTTGACATTTGGCATTTGAAAGTGACAGATGAAACAGCCATTTTGAATGGCGTGTGACGTCAGATTGCTTACGTCACAAACAGTGCTATACGCTTTATGATGGAAAATCGATTAAATAGCTTATAAAGAATTTTCGAATCTCATACATACGGCCCTAAGTATATAATGCCAATACATGTTTCATTTATAAACCATCTCGTCCATGGTAAAATCTCTTATCAGAATTATATATTAAAGAGATTTACAAAAAAATGTAATAATAATTTTACCATTAAATCCATTACAATTTAAATTCAAATTCTATCAAGTACCTTTGGTCAATAGTATTAATATTTATTATTAAAGATTTACAACCTTCATTTCATGGTTCCTTTCTTTTTTCCTGGGTTTGTAACCTGACCTATATTGGGTTTCAGTGGTTAACCTTCTCCACCTTCTGTCTCTGTAAATTTTTTTCTAAAAGCTTCTTATCTTCGGTTTAAAAAGTTATTTAAATTTAACTATGCACTATCCATCCATTTTGTATGTAGTCTGACAGCTCGTCATTTGATTACATTTAAAAACATTTTTTTTTTACTGAAAACTCTTGATTAGAAGTTTTACCGTAGGTGCGATGGAATGTGACCAAGTCTATATTTGAAAAAAAAGCTAGGTATAATCGGTAACAACAACAAGCACACTAAAAATAGTAACTTCAATAAATGTTATAATAATATAGTTATCTTCGTCATCCGAATACAGTAGGTCTAAAAACTAGAAGTTTAAAATTCTATGAAACAAATAAAAATGTTAACCGCAGTGCCACATTAAATTACAATTATTTAAATGTGAGTTTGATTATGATTTTAATTATGATCACCCTTTATATAATAATAATTGTGCAAATTATTTCCAAACTGCCATACAAATCCTTCCAAATGTATGTATCTCCTAGGCGTATTTAATTTAATGCCGGATTGACAGCAAAACCAGAAACAATCAAATCAAATCAATCAAAGATCAAATCATAAGTTGAATTACAAACCAATAAACACAGACATGGAAGTCGCCTGTACAGACACTACAACCCACAGCCAAGAGTGATGTTGTGACAGTGTGTACGTGAATAACTTGGGATTCAAGAGTGCAGGACTGCCGGCTCACCATCAACTAAAGGTTAGCGCCCGGAGTTTCCGAGCCCACCCAACACATCCGTATAGCCACTATAACTAACTGTCCATTTCAATTATCGTCATTTTCGGAACACAGATTTTTAGGATGGGTCACAATCACTGCTAACCTTTTAATTACCAGATTTAAATAACACGTTAATTATATCTAATGGCCAACGACTCCAAACGCGACTGGCGCGCTTGCATTAGTCGGTATTAGATATTAATACGATATTTAAATGTGGTAATTAATTAGTAATCACCTGGTCAGCAGTAAATGTGTTAACACTCGTAATTATTGCAGTATATGGGCTTCCATAGAGTGAAAGTTATTTTAAGGTAACCTTTTATGAAGCACAGTTTCTAAACAATCGCCCAACTAACCGGATCATAAGAAATCAAGTATTTATTTCCAGACGCAATATGGTAATGGATATACATGGCTTCTGCCATTTAAATCAGTTATCATGATAGAGTGCGTGAAAAAAATAGTTAAAATAATAATATACCAAACAAACTGACGCTCAGTAGAAACCTATGAACAAAAAAACATCATATTCAATTTTCGATTTAAGAAGTCAAAAAAATGCGAACGTGTAACACCTGATATACAATTTTACACCTTTTGAAGAAAATAATATTTTATTTTTACTAAGAAAATGTAAACTTTACAGTAAGTATTTTTAAAAAATGGTCTATCTTTTGAAGAATTTCAGTCAAAGCAAAAATGAAAAAATAGAAATATTTTTTTGCCAAGAAAAATGAGTTATTAAATTTGTATTTTTTCTCCCGTGGCTGACGAGACACGTGCCTAGAAAGAACAAAATTGAATTGAATTATGTCGTTTTAAATTTATAAGAGAAGCTGTTTTTTAATCCTTCTGAATATAAGACAATGGCCAATAAAATATAATTATTTCGAAAGTCACCAGTACAATGCACCAAGTACATAACTATCTAATGTCAAGCTTTCTAACACAATCACTGCTGACCTTTTAATTACCACATTTAAATAACATGTTAATTATATATAATGGCCAATTACTCCAAACACGCCAGTCGCGGTGTTAGCATAGCACCAAATGAGAAGAGTTACACTAATAATTGTGATTTGAATTTATGTTCATATTTACTATGAATTCATTTAATAACAAAGGTATTTTAATAATGAAAGCAAAGATTGTTCTGAATTAGGGTAAAACGAAATTTTAAAAACAAAATAATATTTTGTTTTTTATACAACACATCACTAAATATGTTAAAGTCTCTATGCAGCGCATTAACTTATTTTGAAGCTCTAGAGCCTGATACGAACCATTAAATCAATTTTGATCCAAACAACGTCATTGCTATGGTGACATAGGTCATTTTTAGGTATGTACAAATTCATAGATTTCAAAACATCAGGGTTGCCAGGAGTACTTATGTCATTTCTACGTTCTGTCTATTCTTCAGATTCAATTTGTTAGTTCAAAAATTACGTTGTCGAGCAATGCGGATTATTCGATATAAATCTAATTACCGCAATCAACATTTCAAAGTAGATTATTATTTATTAACCATTTCTGTGAAGAAATTTCCATTATTAGATCCTGATGGATGTTTTAGATTAACAGTTTCTTTAGGATGTTATGATCAATGAACGATGTAATTCATTTTAATGTGCGTAGATTTGTTTGTATGTATGTTAAATTTGTGATCTATATAATAGTATGTACCATATATTTATATAGTATATAATATATAACACTTCGCTTCCAAAAAACATTCTGGAGTAATAATAAAAAAATAAAATACATCATGCGGTTTGGTCGAGTACATGAGCATTTTCACGCTGTAAATATATATATATATATATAATTATAGTAGTTGCACACCTGTGTTTGTTGTTTATTTATACTATAATAAAACAAAAACATTTTTTTATTATTTTTGGAAATATACGATCATAATAGGATCACGTAGGCCTCCATAAAGTGAAGGTTATATTGATAGATTTGTTTTTACCAGAAATGGTAAAATGTGAATATAAGCCACTTGCTCAAACTATTAGGTTCATACTTTGGGTCCAAACGCACATTGAAAAATAACATGTGAAATTTCCACTCCCGGGATCCGAACTCGGGACTTTCGTCATTATAAGTCAATACGTTACCGCTCAGCTATCGTGAGCTTAACCTAATAAGTGTTGTAATGATTTATCAATATTAGGTGAAGTATTAAATTAATAACTCGGCAGTGCCTACCATCATCATTACAACTTGTAATTATATTGTAAGTACACCGTTACACTTTGGTTCCTTTCCAGTAAAATATAGAAACCATACATTTATATTTACACATAACGATATGACTTCTAATTGGATTCTCTAATATAGATATATATTAAGCCAACTAACTGTATAGTACACACTTCTCTATAGAATTTAATATCTGTAAGTTATGCACATAATAATATAACCCCGTTTCCACTACTGGCCAGCCCCACATACTTTTTCATATATTTTAATTAAATTTATTATAAAATTCCAACATAAAATAATATTTTAATATAGCTACGATTTCTGTGAAAAATAAAAAAAATGGTCTATTAAAATAGAAAGAAGTACGCAGATGTTCACATTTATCTAGAGAAATGAATCCCAATGATTTGGCGTAGCATATTCCACCGAGAGGTCTGCGCTGGCCTACATTTAAAATACTTGCGGCCCGAGCTTAAAAAGCTTATTTAACGTTTTTCTGTAAATAAAGACTAGTTTTACGTAAGCTTGACTTTTCTCATAATTTTTCAACTAAGTATATATACTTAGAATTAAACCATAATTAAAAAAAAAAAAACTATTTTTAATAGACTAAAAGCTCTAAGTGGTGCTTGTAAACGGCATGGACTTTTTTATACCTACAAAAACTTTTAACATTATTATAAAACAAAATAGAGGAAGAATATTCTGTAGGTATTCATTATTAAAAACTCTGACATTATTTGCGTTGTAATCTTGGTTCTTTTTTGTTTTAAGCTACTTTTCATTAATTATGAGTAAATTGAGATTAAAGATAGAAACATAATAATATTATAAGTCAATGTTGGTACATAAATATACGACGGAGTAGACTTTTTAGTATTAAACTGATTTATCAAACTGACATATTATTATTGTATTACATTTGAAACATGAGGTTCTGAGTTGGCGCCTGTTATTATGAGGATTCGATATAGGGCGGGTTTAGAAATTATTCAACGGATAACGGTGCTTATTGAAAATAAATTCAGTACAGGATAAATGAGTTTACAAAATTCAAATGGTCTAGTAGAGAGAAAGCGTTAACATCCAATCGTAATCGACAAAATTTGTACGGCATTCACAACAACGCAGCATGTATTAGTAACTTACCACGTCCTGCTTTCTTGGAACTTAGCCAGCATTATTTTATAAGCAGTTAATCCGTTAAAAATCTTAAAGCTAATTTTGACATGAAACACACAAAAAACTCAAATTTTAATCTTACTAAATATTTTTTTTCCTTATTATGAAATCTCCAGAAGCGGTTTTCGTCTAATCCCTAAATTATTAAGTGAACTTTTGTCCAACTGAGAGTTACGTACTTAAGTTTTAATTTATTTTAAATATTCCATTGATAGCCTAAAATAAAGCTAGAATTTAATTTATTCATTGAACTGGCGATTAAAACATTAAGTTTCATTATCATAATGTATTGAGTTTTTAAGTGTTGACAGTTGTTTCGGAATAATAATAACCTCTTATTCAAAAAGACCTAAAGATAATGCAAGTTAAATGTTTTAATAACATTTATTTTCAATTTTACTCATCATGAATTCGAACATGCTATTTTTACAGGTTGAAATGTTGATATTATAAATATTTTTTATGACATTATACATAATATAAGTATTATGTGTATATTATAATGAATATGTTTTATATCATAATTATTTCAATTTGCACGGTGGAGTAATTACAGAGCAGCTGACACCGTCGCAGTGGGTGTTGATTCGAAATCCATATTGAAAAAAAGAACTCCTTTGTTGTGAGCTGTTTTTGTTGTTTTTTAATATGTGTCTGATCCAGACTAAAAACGCAATAGATCACACTTAGAGTACACTTAGAATATCTCTGCTGAAGAACGAAAAAAGTAAATGACAATTATTTATCAACTTACTATAAAGCGTTTTGAAAATTGATCAACAAAAAAAACTGACTTGAATTCGCCCCCCGGATAAGGACAGTGTTAGGCTTATAGTTCATCCCCCGTGAAATGTCAATCAAACTTATTTACATTATTATCCATCTTTTAAAAATAACTTAACTGACATTCTAATCTGTATGGAAAGGTATTTTGAATCCGGTTTGAATCCGGCCCGCGGGCCAGGGAAGAACTAGTTCTGAGCAGCTCTCCAATTGGATGCGATGCAATAATTCCAACAAAATGCGGTCGGTTGGTGCGCCCCTGCAGAATGCCGCACTGCATTGCATTTTCATCTCCAATAATATGAAAACCGCAAAGCAATTCGTTCGAAATTGGCTTGCCCCAATCAGCCTGGCTGTAACGGAAACTGCGATGAATTTTTATGCAAGTGAAAGAAGCACCAAATTAGCGAGCGCAACTATTCTATGGCAGAATCTGTTGTCGGAATTTTAAATAGTTGTCAGTAATATTTTATGTTAAACGTACAAATCTTCTGTAAGTATTTTGATATTCATACTGTAGCTTAGTATAAATATAACTATGAATATTATAACTATGTATGTAATCCAAAAATCCTCTCTTGTGGCTGCGTAGGTACTTAATTTCAAAAGACAAAAAACCACATACCACTAGGGAAACAACTTACTGTTCTCCCTGCTATGTACTCCAATATAGTAAGTACATCAACTATTCCATTCCTACCGTTTAATTCTACGTCATTGTATTTAGTAGTATTTTCTTTTTAAACCCGTGTTTCCCAACCTTATTTCTGCCAAGCCCCACTTCAACGCTTCAGAAATCTCCATGCCCCCCCCTATCAAAATTTAATAGTTACCTAACTAATTCTGAAAAAAATGAAATGCTTCAAATAAAAAATGCACATAGGCAATACTAAAATATAATTTAACTTTCGTAAGTAAATATTTATATTACGTTACATTTACAACTCGGAAGAAAATAAGTGCGATCCTTGTACTATGCTTCGACCTTTTTGCACTCCAAAACATTCAAATCACCCCCCGGTGGGGCTTACGCAAACCAATTATCGGTATATATTATATATATTAACCAAATAAATTTGCAACCAGACCTTCCTATTACAGAATAAAATGGAGTAATCAATAGTTATTGTTGATATTAAATTGTTATATGAAAAATAGATTACTGACGATGATGATCAGTTAATTTTAAAGTGTTGCCAATAATCTTCTTCCATCTGTGGCGATCATGCGCTGATCCTGTTGCTTCCGTTATTGTTGATTCAGTCGCTTTCTTTCTTGTGTCACTGTATCTGTGACTCTCATTAATCTACTCTCCAGGCTGCTCGGGCGCAGGAATTGAAGAACGCGTCTCTTGTAGTTAATCCTAGACGTAGTTCCAGTTCTTCCAAGATCAAGATCATTGTGTCAATAGATTTTTGATTGCTACTATAGTTTCACAGGAAAACAAATCTGAAAAATTATAATCCAAAATCAAAGCTGTCAAAGCTTCGTTGCAGAATTAAATTAATATAAATTTATGGACTGTATTGTCAGTGAGATTGCCAAACGAAATAATTAACTGCATGCGCCGCAAAAATAAATTATATTACTAAACAATCGTTTACTAAAAACTCCAAAATCGGTTGTCGAAGTGAAGTGATTCATCATTTTACTGCGTGGATGCACTATCAAAATTACACCAAAAATAATTAATAAAAACCAGTGGTCTCCAATATTTTTTCCATAGTTACCCCCTTTAATAATACAATAATTGTGTCGAGACCCTTTATGCACATCATTACAAATATTAATTATGATATAATATTTTGAGAAACACATTTTAAAAATCCAGTAGGTTTTATTCTAGGACTACTAGTCATCTAAAATTATGACGTGATATCAAAAGAGATAAAGAGTTTTAAATATAATGTGATGATTTGGGTCGAAAGGCTTAAGGGATTGTAGAAAATGTGATGTCACAAAACGGCTAAAATATAAACTTATATTTTTCTGTAACAATTTTATTTTATAATAAAATATCACATAAGAACATTATACCGAGTTAAAAAATGTAACGTTTAAAGTGACCATGAAAGGGAGGTGGGAATCTCAAAAATCGTGTTACATCAGTTATGGACGATCCCTAGTAGGTATTGTATTACTCGTATTATAAAAATTAAAACATATGCTTTATTATTAAAAAAATAATAAAGCATATGTTTTGAATAGATGCATATCGTCACCTTAATACTACAACTAGATAACTTGATTTTCACTGTTTTTGAGTTAACTATTGAATAATATTATTCTACATTTCCTTCTATACAATATAATAAAACTAAGTATGTCAGAAGTTAATGGGAACTGTATTAATTTTGTGTTTGAAAATATTAGATAAATTTAAAACCATAAATGCATTAAATAATATTTTTTCATACTATTGAAGATTATTTAATTGCTTCTAATTAGACGAGCACGATTTTTCATTTATATTTTTAATAATAATTTTAGTCCAGATTTATGTTAATCAAGTAAAGTTTAAATTTCATTTTCCCAACAATGACCAAATCAGAATTATCTAGTTGTAGTAGGTATTGAGGTGACGATATAAAAAGCGAAGAAGACGAAAATGTCAAAATTAGCCAATAAAATACCGATACCCATTTACAACACCCTATTTAAATGAATTAAGTTGTTTGTATTATATTTAATTAGCTTTAAAATAAAACAAGAAATTTATTCTCTCTTGATAATGATTAATACTATTGAACGTATCTTTTATCTCACGTTGATTTAATTTACTGTTGACAAATAATCTCATATATCCCTTAAATGTGATATTATTTGTTTCTCTTCTTCTTCTTCTTCTTCATCTTGGTCGTGCACTCTTGGATGAGGATCGTGACCACTTTTAAATTTCGCCATCCTTTGAGCGACCAAGACTTCCCATCCTTCTCGATCTTCCGCTTCTCTCGGGGCAGAATGGATGGTGCCCCCAGTCAGCTCTTTTACTTGGTCGCTCCATCGCGCAGACGCTCTTCCTCTGCTTCGCCTACCCTGGAGGCTACCCAAAACTACCAGTCTCTCCAGGTTGTCCGGTCCGCGCCTGACAATATGTCCTAAAACTGTAGAAGTCTTCTCAGACATATCGTTGAGAGCCGTTCTTTTATCTTCAGTCTCTGGATGATTGACTGGTTCATCCTGTGCTCCGTCCAAGAAATGCGAAATATTTGGCGCCAACACCACATCTCAAAGGCATCAATTGCCTTGCGTTCC
The DNA here is from genome assembly GCF_057557595.1 of Rhyacophila brunnea. NCBI lineage: Eukaryota > Metazoa > Arthropoda > Insecta > Trichoptera > Rhyacophilidae > Rhyacophila > Rhyacophila brunnea. Next base: position 41,223,212 of record NW_028232796.1, on the reverse strand, counting down.
CTTGCCTTCAGGGTCCACGACTCGACTCCGTATAGAAATATCGAGAACACTAATGTTTGCACAAGCATCATTTTTGTGGCAATCGAAATTCCCCGATCCTTCCATATATGTAGTGGTAAGGCGTGTCATCGCATTTTTTGCAATCTGTGTGCGCCTTCTTATTTCCGCTTCGCATCCGCTCTTTCCACTGATGGTCGATCCCGAATATACAAACTCATCGACTGTTTCGAGGTTTTGAGTGTACTTGGTGTTGGTAGAAGGTTGGCCCGATCAACAACCATTAACTTGGTCTTATTCCTACTAATAAGGAGGCCGTATTTGCGACTCTCTTCCTCTACACGGTGTAGCAGCTCTGTGAGTTCTCTTTCATCAGCAGCGATTAATGCGGTATCATCTGCGAATCTTAAGTTGTTTATTTGTTTATATTTGATTAATTTGTTTATCTCGGGTCGGTACCTACTTACAAATGGAAATAAAAATGACGATAAAATAAATCGCTGAATCAAATTCCCCGATTAGAGTTATTTTGCCCTCGAAAAGTAATACATTTAAATAATGAAGCCTATCAAAAGGTATATAGGTATATATATATATATATAGGTAATTAGTTTTAAGTTTTAACATACTTATAAATGTATTAAAAAATTTAAACCCGTCAAATAGTATGAATGATAGATGGATACATTTGAGAGGAGAGTTTTGAGAAGCCGTCAACTACAATACATTCAAAGAAGTTATTTATTTATAGTGTGTAGATATAATAATATGTACTTACTTATCATGTATAAATCTTATAAGACATATTTGTGATAATTTTATTTAAAGAAAAAAGCGACTCCCGGCATGACTCTGGAAACCTTCCTAAGGGTTGCGATCGGCAGTTGGGAACCACATATTGAATTGTACATAATGCACGTCATATATCATGAAAGTTTCGCGCTTTTGCTGAATGAATAATCACTGAATTATAACGTATATCATTTTCACAATGATTAATGATCACACATTATAATTTTACTAATTATTTTCGGAATAATATTATTAGATATATTTATGTGAGGCTATTTCTTGGTTGTTTATGTTGGATGTTGCACAAATGCGTTCAACCAACCCACAGAGAGGTTGTAACAATATTCTGTTAGGATTAAATACCGATGAATCTACGCGTGCGTGCTACCTGTTATCATGTACGACACGTGGAATCTGGTGAGTTTCGACTTTTGAGTTTCTTGATCGACAAGTGGATCGATGTATGCGCTGAATCTTAGTCTGGTTTCACATACAAATTCGTCTCCACTACAATACGTAACATTTTTCGATGCATTGTAATGCCGCACATAGCACTGGCGCTACAATAATTTTAGTAGACTGATTGTCACAATTAACAAATTTCACTTGACTTGAGCCGCAGGTAAAATAGTAAAATAATATTATATAGGCGCATGTCCAGATGCTGTCTTTTTATTCAAATTGGTTAGGCACGCGACGTAACTATCCCAGCATAGTATTGCCTGTGCGCACGGAAAATTGCTTCAACATTACCAGCGGTTTTGATTTATGGTCATGTCCCAGTCAAGACGATTTTGTGTTTTCGACCGGGCTAAAAGGTAATACTGGCGATACTATGGGAGATTTCATGAAACAGAGCTGTCCTCAGGTGCTCTATCGTCAATTTCAAGCCCTGTAAGCACGACAAAACATGTTGAATTCTGGAGGGCTGCAACAAGGCGCTATTTTGTGCGGCTCTATGTCCCGACGTAACTAATTTATTTTACCTGTATAGGTCTACAATATATGTATAGGTACACTTTTTACTACACTGATACGCCTCTTTGCCTGATTACCTCGCGTAAAATTAGAATGAACGATATTGACTAAGTGAACTAAGTGAAGTTTTGTATTAATATAACGTAAGTAGCAATAAATAAATAATATAGTATGTAAAATATATTTTTAGAATATATTACTTCATTGTCATCCTAGAGTGCAAAGTTATGAAGTGGCAACTCTGCCTAATTTAGGGATTACACTATAACACGAATAAGTTTTTTTTTTTCAATTAATCACCGAAATATATAGGTACCATGGTAACAAAAATACAATTCAAAGTACACAGTGAATATGTAACAAGACCATTTGAAAACTTTCATTATTATATGTAAATTGATTATTTCCCAAAATATCTTCTTTTATAGTGAAATTAGTGTGAAAATATAAATCATTAGTTTAACGGTTGAAATAGGTTTACAATTTAATTTCAAATCGATACCTATTTATAAAAGATATATATTATATTTTCCATATATTTAATATATAAATTGAAGATGCCATTTCTAACTTGAATGCCAATTTAATTTAGTTGCACGTAAAATAAGACAGGTTATCGTTTTTTGCAGGCATTGAATCGTTCAAAATAGAAAGCTCCATCATAAAAGCTCTGAAATAACTTCTTTCAGTGGAAGCACTTAATCCGTTACAATGGCAGGTTGGCATAACAGCTTCCTTTCTGCGGAACCGACAGCAGGAATTCCACAAAGAAAGAGTTGATTTCATTTAATTCATTTCGTCTATTCTCTTTCTCATTTTTCCACAAATTGTTCGTTCAGCTCACGTTCCACGGCGATACGCATCAAACGGATGTGCAATTTTGTGGAATTTTCTTTCTGGATTCCACTGATGAAGGTACCGCTAAACTAAACTGTTACCTTTTTACGAGGCCGCGTGGGATTCTCCTCTATAAACACACCTTCCTTTTTCTCCTGTCTTCCAATTAATAAAACTGACACTTTATTCTGTATGCCCGTGACACACTTTGCAACTGACAACATGTTGAAACGTTGTGGTTACAAAGAAAAACGTTTTTAGTGTTTATTATATTATTTTTTGACTACCATTATTTTCAAATGAAAAAAAAAACTAAAAGTACTTATACAATTTATTGATAGTTTTATTAAAAATATGGCATATGGCATATCGCAATTAATTTCTTTCAATATTAGAAAAATGAGTATCCATACCCATTTTAAAACTTAAGTTCTTGTAGGTAAGTGCCTCTATATTATCATCTTAGACATTAATAAATTAACGTTAATTTTGACTCTCACATTGCAATAGTATGTGCTTATTAAAACTTATCTTATTTTTGCACCCACCCTCAAATCCACAAATTGAGCGTTAAAATCCATAAGCTATTTTCCAATACTTATTTGTATCACAAGCTTTATATATATTCATCTGTGAGGATAGCTAACATTCCTCCCTGATAGTAAAGTCGATCAAAATTACATATATTTTGGTAATAGTGGTAATTTACCTACCAATATTTTAGGATTTTTGCTATAAATTAATTGATTGCAAATATTTGTTTTCTTTTTAAAACTACAACAGGGTATGAGGTCGAATGACAGTGGTATAGTCAAGTAGTAGCGTAATTAGTAATATAAGTGAAAGAATACAAAACACCCAGGATTTGAGAAAATCACGTACTTAAATAATTTGTGACATCATCAAGATCGAACCCGGAGCACCAAGATGAAAAGATTTTATGTTTTATTGGGTTGTATTATAAGTTTATTTCAAGCTTGTAATGGTAATGCATAGCGTTTTTATCTCAATACACAAATACAGTTTTAGCATAAATCTCAGAGCACATGTGTGATATTTGTTACAAATTAATGAATTTCAACATTCAATCTACCTAAAAAACGGGTTTCTCCAACATATTTAGGTATCTAATATAATCTTCATAATTATATCCCAATGCCTTAAGACCATAGTCTAAATTTTATCGAAGACTACCCAAAACCACCTTAATATCCAGATTTTCCGAATGAATATCCTTCTTAAACAGTAATATCTCGACTCTGCACGTGCCCTCCTGCTTAGCGGTAAAAATTGTGATTTTTCTTTTTTAACTTGCTAGGTACTCAGTACCAAATAAAATATTACCGGTTATTTCCATCTAATTTGACGTTTTTTTTGTGAAAACTGAAAAGCTGGAAAATGGAAAATTTGATGCACGTTTTCACGAAAGCCTCCGCGCATGCAGCATAAACGTTTCGGAGATATCAAAATCACATGGCTCCCCATAAACTTTGCACTATGCATTTTTATAACCATATACACTATCAGTGCAGTGATGCTAGAATACGGCAAATTGGATAACGTTCAATAATGTTAGAAGGTTTATCATGATTTATTTTTACCAGTGTGACCCAATAATAATATTTAGGGACATTGGTCAATGAGACCTTCTTTGCCCATATCCGCCCCTTAACTGGAGCATATGGACACCACGCAGCGCCTCCAAGAATCCCTGACGCTCGCCAGTCTTCTTGCTTCGTTCCAGGTCAAGCCAGCATCCCGTAGCTCCGCCATATACACTCTGTAGATTGTATTTATTGATTGATTGCCAATATTAATTATTTATATATATATGTTATATAATATAATTAATGATTGATTGCCTTCCAAGACGCCGGAATCCGGTCGGCTTGAAGAACAGGCAAGCCATGTTAAAGTTCTCTTCTGGCATCCGCAGCACGTGGCCGAGCCAGGTCCAACGTCGCCTCTTCACTTTCAGCGTGATGAGAGGCTGCTTGGTACGTTCTCTTATCTTTTCGTTGCTCCTAAAGTCATACCACAGCACACCCAGTATTCGTCGCAAACATCTGTTTTCGAAGCTCAGTATACGGTTGCTCTGAGCCTTCGTAAGGTGCCATGATTCGCTACCGTAAAGCAGCACCGTCAGAATGCAAGCGTCTAATAGGCGGCATTTGGTTTTGACCGAGTACAATCGTGAGTCCCAGACATTTCGCATCGAGTTGAATGTTGCTCCAGCCACTCCCATTCGGATAGCGAGCTCTTTCTGCAAAATGCCATCTCCCGTGATGTATACCCCCAGGTACTTGAAGCTGTTGATGCTCTCGATGCTTTGTCCATCGCTAATCAGAGGGAAATCTGGATCAGGACAGGTACTATTGCACAAGACGTTGGTTTTCTTTGCGTTGATTTTCAAACCAACTTAATAACTTCAACTCAAACAACATACTCTACACAGTATAGAGGTATCACTTTTGGATAAAATGTCTCTTTTCATTTTCCTTTATAAGGATAATAATAATTAATATTTTGTTAATATATAAAATGTAACAGAATATTAAATTTTATACCTATATTAGGAATACGTATCCTTCTTTAATAATGATGCAAATTTTACTAAATTTTGTTATTATAAGAGAGACAGCCAGTTAAATTTTGAAAATAATATTTGTTGACAAAGATTGTCAGTTCATTTAATTTCAATTAGAGCTTGTGTCAATCTTTTATAGAAAGGTTTTGGAACAATGTAAAGTGATATGAGGGTATGCCCTGTACGCTCGTCGCATGAGGAATATAATTTTTGGCTTCCCGCCAAAAAGTTTCCGATTTTTGGCGGTTGTTTTTCCGCTAAGTGGGATTCCAAGGCGAGCTTGAATTATTTATGCTCCATGCCTTCTCCATGGAAGACCTGCTTTGATGTTCCGATTCACATAAATATTACATTTTATTTGTATTTCCCCTGCATGCAATCATATGAAATTTGATTCCTTCGTATTCCGTAAATATTTATTTATCTACATGCTGCTACCACTCTGAGGTTGCATCTGAAAACGTCTACTACACTACCATTTTTCCGCGTAAGCTGGCCACACATGCTAGGAATGGCGCCATATATGTAAATAATATGTATATGGTGGTAAACAACTCAATCCATGTCAGCATATTGATCGGTGATATTACATATATTACCGGAATTACAAATTCTCTAATAATACCAATTTCCCGAAGTGTCTAATTATTGTAAACTCAGTAAATAGCTTATTGCAGATTGTTTCCGCGATATCCATCTTTCCACATAGTCTATATCCGATGACGCAAACTCCATTTATAGTAGCTGACTCAATTACAATAATTATTTCCTAAAATATTATTTTCAAGATATTATTTTGATTGTGAGAACATCAATAAATAACGGATCATAATTCATTGGAAATGTCACTCAAATATAAGTTCCCGGTCTGTTAGAATCTCCATCTCTATATCGATCCTCACAACATCTCATTCTGCCGAGATTCAGACCTCGGAACAGTACCATAAGTTATGTAACATAACTACTGTAACATACTCTACTTGTACCCACTGTTTACGCTGCAAATAAACTCACTCCTCCATCCATCGGAGCAACCACCAAATCTCGACTTCTCATCAGCTCTCCTTCTGACGAACTATTCATCCACTACACCATCACCCCCACAGTGATGATACCCACATGTACAGTAAACACATCTTAAAGTTAATACGTAAGCGGTTTTCCATAAATAACGCCTCCTGATTTTGGTTTCCATTTTGAATCCCTCCCTTCATCCGGCCATTGTTGCATTTTATCACAAAATATTTTGGCTCCTGTCTAAATTACGTAATATTTTAGACTCCTCTTCATTCGTTAAAAAAATATTGATTTTGGTTGGTTTGTGACGTAATATTTTCTACAAACCCCCTATCCCCTCTAATCCCCCCCCCCATCACGTCTTACCTTCTTAAGGTGTGACGTCATATATGGATGAGCCATAACAGAAAATAATAATGGCGATGGGGTTGATTTCTTAACAAAACAATGAATTACATATTATTAATACCGTCGTTTACAAAGTTAGATATTCATATAGATACTTAAGCAATGAAAATTACCGTATTCGTTCTTAAGTGGAGTATTATGGGCCTGCACGAGGTGGATGTTAATACAAACTATTTATTACAAATAATGGTTATAAACCATTCTAATATCCCATTGTGTCTTTGCACTGGATCAAACACAAATAAAACAATAGTATGCCTTCTTTTTACCTGGCCGTAGTTTCAAACCGGCGATCTATTGCCTCAAAGACGGCGGCTCTACGAAACGGGCTACTATCTGTGATTTTGACTATCATAATATACAAGAAATGAAAATATAATTAATATTAAATTCTACAGGTTTTTTAAAAAGGTTTGTCGATAGCTATTTCGGTTGTAACACCATTATCAAGACTACATAGTCTTATAATGGATAGACATAGATAGTCTTGATAATGGTGTTACAACCGAAATAGCTATCGAAAAACCTTTTTAAAAAACCTGTAGAATTTAATATTAATTATATTTTCATTTCTTGTAAAATGGAATTCTACCAAGTAAATGCTAACTCAATTAATATCATAATATACTATATAATATGTCATTCAAATGTACGCAATCTACTTAGTAAACCAATAGTTAAACAGATACAAATTTATACTTAATTGATATATTATTATGTATGTATACGACACACCATTCCGTACAATATCTGAACACAAAATGGGTAGTGATTATAAATTATATTTCTCTGAGGTATGAGTGTGTATACTATAATACATACTCGTGCCTCAGAGAAATATAATATAATCACTAGAAAAAATCTTTTTTGATAAAATACGACAAACATGCGGGATTCAAACCCACGCCCATATACTCTTCCAACAAGGTTTTGTGTGTCCTATCTAATTGAGATGAAATTGAACAGCTTTAAAATAATTCTCTATGAAGCGCTTTCTATTATACGGTCGGTTTTTGTATTTTAAATCAAACTATTAATAATCACCTTAATTACTAATGGGCATCAGGATCTCTCCATATTTTTGTTATAACGTACTTTTAGGCACTAATACTTTAGTAAACTTTTCTTTGTTCAATAAATAATTCAAAAGATTTAAGAATGTAACAAAATTGGGTATTTTTCCAGAAAAGGTTATGCGGAGACATTTGAAAAAAATCTGAAATAATCGTGTTCATTGCAACGTAGGGAACGTTCAGTTTAAAGTAGGTACATACAATATGTATTAATACAATTAACATCTAGCGTTGAGATGTTAATACAGGATAATATGTTGGAGTGAAAAAAAAATAATGACCCTTGTAGGTACATAGTTCCCATTTCAATAATTTTTATTTGTTTATTACGAAACAATAAAATTTATAAGAGGATTCTGGCAGACCAAATTGTATGCGACTTGGTGTAAGTTTATTTTTTCAAATAATGTTTCCATTTAATTTTATAACATCAATAATTTGCTTACTATGGATGAAATGTCAAAGGTCCAGAGCATTAAGCTTCGAAGGTCAATCTTGAAAAGGATCCTATATTTACCTGTCAGTCGAAGTACACTATTATGGTAGTGTTATATTGACGATCATGTAAGTACATTGTTCTTTTGCTGATTTGGTTCGGGAATTTACCGTAGTACGACGGTATAGTAGGTAGTAAGTACTTGGGGTTGACAATTCAAACAAGCTTTTACGAAGAAAGCTCTTACCACCATCTTAATGTGTAGGTTGCAGAACAATAGCTATCGATATAACTCTGCAGATATATATCGTGGAAAAGGTCAAAATTCACCCCCCGATGTCGTACTAAGAAAAATCTGTGTAGATGCTTTATTGTAATATATTACAATATAGGTACATATTTTAAAAACCTCAAATATTAATTTGTATATGTTCGATCCCAAGAAGATCAAAATATGTATTAACAGTTTTTTTTTGCAAAAACAAATGGTTTTTAACCAATTACTCAACCTATTAGGTCCATACTCTGGGTCCAAACACACATTGAAAAATAACATGTGAATTTTCCAGATCCGAGATTCGAACCTGGACCTCACGACAAGTCTGACACGTTACTGCTTAGCCATCGTTGGCATGGTTACATGTACATTGTACGTATGCAGTTCTTCGTGGGACACTTATTCGTGTGCCGCAGTACGTGAAACATGAGTTCGTGCAACATTTAATCAAATGACGAGTTCTTCGTTGAACATTTCACCGTGGAATACATTTCACCGTGGAATATGTACGTATTCTACAACATGTGGCGCTAGTTTGCTCTTCCAATTAGATTCAATACGAATTTTATGAGATGTCTTTATTGGTTTTAAATAATTTAATGTTGAAACTACATAAATAATATACCTGTACGATATGATTGTATTTATAATCTACTTACCTACCTATTTTTTAATGTGTGTTCCTTGTATTAAGATGGTTTTATTACGTATTGTTAAGTGTTTTATTTAGACATTAATATTGTAAGTTACCGAAATAGCAATATTTTGTTAAATATTATAAATAAATAATATTATATTTATAATTTCCTGACTGATATGACTTATAGATATACCTACCTAATATAATGTTTTCCTAATTCCCACCAATAAATAGCTGGCACTACATAATATTACTAATAAAAATCATCAATTATCTATACTTACATGATTCCAATATATTACACAAGGAATTATAAATCTGTATCTATGTAAAAGAAGTGCCTATCTCAAAATTGTCTAATATGTACTAAGTTAAGTGTTGAAAAGTTCTTAAAAATTTTCAAAAATTGCTTTATTTTTTAGTCTTGTCCAAATTATTTATTTGTATTAAAAACAACAAAAAAATCTATAGTGCATCATTATTGTAAAATTATCAATTAACAAGTCTGAACGGTATTAAACAATCGCTTGTACTGGAGCTAGATAAATAATTAACATTTTTGCTCCAAAGCGCAATACATTGGGCTCCATTGAATGGAAATTATATTAATAAATAAACTTTTTACAAAGAATGTTATCACTTGTTAGCCATTCGCCCAGCCCATTGGGTCTTTACGCTACTACGTACTTATCTATAAAAATCATTAATATCCTAAATGAATTAAATAACAGCATTTATCTATAGTAAAAGTTAAAGTAGGTAGGTATTGCCATCTTTGTATTTTCAATAATGCCTACATACTAAAGGTTTCAAATCAACTAGTCCGTTGTCCACACGCAAAATTTATGTGTATAAGAAACATTTGATCTGGTTTTATATACAAATATAAATATACATATTAATACAATAAGAGAATCTGAATAAAACATTTGAAACCATAATATTCCAATAATAACGATAATCTCCTAATATAATATTTTACCAATTACCACCAATATCTGTTGATAATTTATACCATTAAAGTGCAATATTACTTACTAATATACTAATACTAGCTAATACTAATATTACACAGAAAATTATAAATATAATATTATTTATTAATAATATTTAACAAAATATTGCTATTTCGGTAACTTACAATATTAATGTCTAAATAAAACACTTAAAAATACGTAATAAAACCATCGTAATACAAGGAACACACATTAAAAAATAGGTAGGTAAGTAGATTATAAATGCAATCACATCGTACAGGTAAATTATTTATGTAGTTTCAACATTAAATTATTTAAAACCAATAAAGACATCTCATAAAATTCGTATTGAATCTAATTGGAAGAGCAAACTAGCGCCACATGTTGTAGAATACGCATTCCACGGTGAAATGTATTCCACGGTGAAATGTTCAACGAAGAACTCGTCATTTGATTAAATGTTGCACGAACTCATGTTTCACGTACTGCGGCACACGAATAAGTGTTCTACGTTGAACTGTTTACGTACAAATTTCCGGATACGCGTTGGCATAGGGCCCATTAAATAATTCTAAAACAAAGGTTAGTCCGAGTGTGGGATTCAAACTCACATCTTTCATAATGTTTTCACTTACTTGCAAAATATTTCTGATAACAAAACCATCTGAGGCTTAAAATTACATCATAGATGGATTAATAGCTCAAATGATAAGACCATTCACGCAGAAAAGGAAAAACGTTAGCGTGAATTCCACATTTTCTATTATTTTTTACAGAATTATGTTTTTCAGTAAATAAAAATCTACTATGTATATATTATTGAATAAAAAAATAATAGTTAGTACAAACTTATTTACTAGCGATCAACAGAGAAAATCATGACACGGTGAAATGAAAATGTAAACAGGTAAGTTTCATGTCATTTATTCACTTAGGTATTATCATTATTTTTTTATATTATTGATATGGACAAAAGTTGGATATTTATACAGTGTGCACGCTTCTCTATTCAATCGTTCCATTTCTATAGATATTTAGTTAAAGCCTGTAGATATGTAGTTACGTCAGCTTGTGGTGAATAATTATTATTATACGTGCTTTATTTTCGAAAAATTTTGTCTTTTGAGAAATCAAGATGAAACTCTACTAATTGTCTGCCAATAATAATTTAATTTATAAGCACTCAAGCAATACCCGCAATGACCTAGGCCCTAGCGGTAATGTGTCGGCTTGTAATTTCGTAGATCCGGCAAATTCACATATTATTTTTCAATACATGTTTGAACCCAGAGTATCAAACTAATAAATTGAGCAAAGTGTAATCATCCATTTATCGTAAAAACAAAATCTGTTACTAACTTAAAACAATAATTGATCCTTCTACGATCAAACATGGTGAAGTAAGTAAATAAGTATAAGCGATTTCATCCATTATAGTTGAGTTGTTTTTGAGTTATTAATTATGGAACAAAAGTTTAAAAGAACGTTATAAAAAACTATGTTTTGTACTTATGGTGTTATGGAAATAGTCAAAACGCTGATCCGTGAGTATATATTTCTAAATCATATACAAGCTTTTCAAAATTATTTTAGCATGATAATATAGCTATTAAAAGATTTATTTAAAAAAAGAGTATTGCGGCATTATAGCGATTGGCCAATGCGCCATAATACATAATAAATACAAAATTATAAAAATATCTTAATTACAAATAACAACTAATATAACAAGATGTAGAAAAGACAGCATGTGTTTATGTAAATATTAAAGAAACATAATTTTATTATATACAATTATAAATTCAACCTATTTAACACGTCCGCAAACGTTATATAGTTAATAAAAAATAAATCAACCTTTATGGTGCCATCAAATAAATTAATCGCACGATACACAGCATCATGAAACATAACATCTGTCCTGCAACGAGGTATCTTGAAGACCGTAGAGTTACGAGTGATATTGGTGGGAACATGAAAATTAATATTTGCCAGTATACGAGTATATTTGATAAGATAGAATTTTATCAGTTATAACACCAATATCAAGACTATAATAACGGAGAGACAATTTGCCTACATTTATAAATGAATTATTTAGTACTATCTATAATTACGATAGGTGCATGTGATACATTTGCTGTCAGTAAAACAGAAGTTCAGAAACTAGAATAGTACAACGGTATATTATGAATAAATAAATAATTTGAATTTAAAGTGGTGTATGCTGGCCGTAAAGCGTAGAAACAACAGCATATACGATGAATTAATAAGAAAACAATCAAAGATATTATAATAATACGATTTTTTTTTAATAAATGGGCAGAACACAATATTATAATATGTTGAAGGAGAGAAAACCTTTGGACAAATCTAGTCATATAATAGTGATACCCAGAAGGTAGAAACTATCCCAAAAAGTTTACCTAGATGTCAGTGGATCGATTAACAAGTTATGTTATGAGGAAGTACATGGGAATGCACCGTATATGACATAAGGGAATGGAGCTTGGAGAGGCTTTTACCCAGATTGTTCATTTTTCACCAGGTATACTATTTATTTTCTGTTCTTAGATATGTATTTTTTACGCAAATAATTTTACTTTACCCAAAAAAATATAGATTTAACATACGCTTGGGAAAGGAAATTGGCTCACAATAAAGTTTACACTGCTTTTAAAGCACTCAAACTGTAAAGGGCGCTCTAAGTGGTGCGCCATTCAGAATTGACGGGGAGGGGCGCCGCGTATAAATATTTTCACCCTTCCTTAAATGTAACTTAGTTTTTTGTCATAAGCACACGCGTGAAGTTTTTCAATTTTATCTCACAAAGTATGTAATGCGATTATGGAAAATTATTTCCCCCTAAAGCTGACTTTTACGTGGCCAACAAAAGTATGCGTGAGCTTCTCGCTCACAAATATTGCATGCAATATTAACAAAATCTAGTAGATGCTACTGATTTCCATCTGCCACTTATAGCTTCTTGTCGCATTAACCGTAGACCACCCCCATCTTTTAGGAATATCTAACTGGTTTACAGGTATGACTAAAGGTATCTATGAGTTTGAGCTATAGCATCCACAAATGGTCACTGAATGCGCGTAGCCTAACGGGTTTTAATTATTATTAGGGTCGTAAGTGGCCGCTTGTATCATCCACACTATTTCGTATTTTAGAAATGCATCAGAATATCAATGCAAACATTAGATGTTCGAGATGGTTGCACCGATTCGTCTAGTAGTCAAAGGCATTACGTGTCGTAGAATGCCGAGAGGAGTGAGGCCAACCAGTTGAAAAGGCTGTTCGACAGCCGAATCATCCGAGTCACGATTCTCATTCATGAGGTCCTGACGAAGAAGAACGAGTAATATTTTATTTACCTAAATAATTAATTGTATTTTTCCGTTCCTGGGAGGATAATGACACGAAACCCCCCTCCCTTCGTGTGGGTGGTTCTTTCACTTGTTGGATTGGTTGCATATAAAATTATAGAAGAGATAATTAATTTAAATCAGGTAATATTATTATTGATATGCGAATTCAGTTTTATTTAAAGCTTTTTACGACAACCGCGAGTTTTAAGTAATTATGTGTTAGTTTGAATAATGTATTTTAATTTAGAAATTATCTTAGAGGTTTTAAAAAGAGATCTGTATCTATTCATTTTTTTAGAACGTATGCTTTAGTATAATTGATATAGGTAATAGACGATATTTTTTTTACCGTTGATAATAATATTTTTGTATACTTTGTTCATAATTTTATTTAATATTACTCACCTACCATTTTTTTTATTTTCTCTTAGTCTATAATAATATTATAATTGATACGGTGAGATCACTTCATTATTATGTGGTTTTCTTAAAGCATAGGCGTTTATGTGATCATTTCACTTCTACTATTACACTACTGTCTTTGAGTATAATTTATCCAGAACAGTGGCCAACAATTGTAATATGCCACAATACTCTACTTATCAAATAAAATAAATACTTAGTATATTCTATTTGTGTGAGTAAGTACCTAATTTAAATAAAAGTAATTACAAGATAAAAAGAAATTTTTGTATACAACGTTTTTAAATTCTGTTGAACCATATAAACTTGACTTGACTAGCTTAAACTATCAAAAAAAAATGTAATTGACATGTCATATTGATTTCCATAGTAACGCACGTATATATTAATAATTTAGTTGCTAGGACCCCAAACCCTAGCAATCGATAATGGTGTCGAAATAACTTTTCATACAAAATAGAATTAACAGAAAATGAATTTAATTCTACTTAAAGATGGCTAAAAGTATTAAAAAAATGCATTGGAATCGTGTTCTGATATATTCTAAAAGTTTCAAATGTCTAGCTAGTCGGGAAGTTAGTTAAAAATCGATTGCAAGATTTGTACCGGACAAAGAACCACCGGACAAATAAGAATACGAGCTAAGAAAAACATTGTAAAATGTATTTGTTCGTTTTATGCATGGTTAGTCAGATAGAATTTATGATGCACAAAATAATATAAGTTTAAAAAAAAGAATATTACCAGAAAATATTTGACCGCGTAGGTAGGTTGAACCAGTAATATAATGTGGTTTTGTAATGGAAAACATAGTATGACACGACTAAAAATAATGTTGATAATATCGTGTAAACTGCTGTGTGCGAGCCCACTTATCGGCCACTTGCATGTGAGTCTCAAAAAAAACTTTTCTTTTACGGGCTTACCTTTTTTAAATTGTATTCCTTCTATTTTCCCGCTCGTTTCAAAAAGGACCTTTTTGGATCACGTCTCCAAGGTAACTGCGTGAGCAAAGTGTTCGACAAACTGTTTATAATATTTATATCACTAAAATTAAATCTATTCATAGCGGTTGTCATGTTGGTAGTAGTTTTTCTAATAACCAATCTGACACGCAAATGCCGGCTGAAGGTTATCCTCTAGATTATCTCGGTTCCTAATTGTTCGTCGTACATCTACCGAACTTGACGTATTAGTCAATCCAGCTGATTTTAGTTTGAAGCTTTGGTCGTTCACTTGCTGAGCATAATTCCGGTCAATTACCATATTAACATAACCTTGGTGACCCTGCGTACTCATGTCTGCCTCCGTATCATTAAATTTGTATTATTATATTGGTCTTTCTGCATTAAGTCCAATATGCACTATTTATTAATTGTGGACTATTTTATTATATAGTTTCCTATTCACTTGAATATTTTTTTTAATTCGGTGCTAGGCATATCTAGATTATTAGTTGACAAATGTTTAGAGCTTCTGGTTTCAACGGTAAAATAAAAACACGAAAAAAGCTAACAGGAACCCAAAAGTTTTAATTGAAAAAAAATAGTCTTTTCTGTGTGATGTGATTTTATTTACGTAAGGCTTGATGTGTAATTTTATTTACTCTACGCTTAAGGGTGAGTGAAGTGCTGACGGGGATATCTAGTAAGGGGATTCGATACAAGCGATTCAATACAATTCACTAAAATGACATATAATTGTGTGTAGTAAAATTAATTTCAAAACATGACTTCACATTTACAGAATGTTGAATAGTTACGTATGTGGAATTTAATATAGTATATTATTTAAATTTGATATCGATTTAATTAGCGTGGTCACTTGTGCGCGTATGTTATTTTGTTCCTCAGCTTTCGACTAATTATTGTATTCTTAAAACATTCAACAGTGAATTAACGATGTTTCACAACCAAGCGTAGGGCCTCATGACACGCTCGATTAAGACCTAGTATTTAGACTATATATACATCTAGACGCCAACCATTGCATTGCTAAATGAAGCTGCGTACCGTGCGTTTGGTTTGTGGGCGAGCGAACGCATTCGTATACAAATGTTCGAGACCATAGACCATTTCGCTAGTGCTCGCCCAAAGTGCTCGCACTAGACGCTCAGAATTAAAATATAATTTTCTATTTTTTTACGTTATATAGTATTTTTAAGCGGTCAAAATGCAACCATTAGGTAAAAATATCCATAATTTAAGTAGTTTTAAAGAAACCCTAGGTCATTGATATTAAAATATATAATAATATACAAATAAATTATCACGCACATGTATCAACTTACCAGTGACGTCCCTAGACAAAATGCCGCCCCTAGGCAGCGTCAAAATGCCGCCCCATTTTTTTATATCTAAGAAATGTGTTGTATCGATGCATTAATAACAAAATATATACCACTAAAACATACAAAATTAAATTTAGATATTAAAAGCGAATAAACATAATATTAGTTAGACACTTACCCAAATCACCAGAGTCTGAGATTCTATTTGTTGATATGTCTGACAAATTACCATTTAGTAATAATACGCAGATGTATTATTTTCACACTATTTTTCTATGCTATTATTGTACAACAAAATGTGTAAACAAAATCATTTTCCATATCATTCATTTAATATGAATATACTTTTAATCACAAATACACTATTAATTAATTGTCTCAACACCAACAACCGATACAATAAACAAACTTTCCTGGCCTTTTTTGTAGCAAAGTCCGTAACTATGTCATCCAAATCTAATTTATATGCCATTTCTGCTTCAATAGACAATATTGCAAGTCCATTTAGCCTTTTTTCGGTCATCCTAGATCGGAGATAATTTTTAATAATTTTCAGTTTTGAAAAACTCCTCTCTGCGCTAGCCACCGTTATTGGCATTGTCAATATTATCCTAATTGAAGTGACCGTATTTGGATAGATTTCTTACAAATTATTATCATAAATAAATTTTAATACGTCATGTGGCGAAGACTTTTCAGTCACAAGTCTACACAGTAATTTTAACTCCTCACAAAGCTCCACTGCATCGACATCAGATGTGCCGTTTGCAGTGAGTTTAATTTCTAAATTTGACAATCTTCCAATAAATTTTCAGGAGTCATGTTTCTTAAGAGGCTAATATTATACATAAATTTGAAAAATCTTCCATGATATTTTCATTCCTCAAATCGATCTTCAATTGAATTTATAGCCTTATCTACTACCTGATTGAAAAACTCGAGTTCAAATTTTTTTTCAGGGTTATGTAGAGGCGTTTCATCACAACTCTCATACTCGAAATGTTTCGGTACTCTTCGTCTTCTGCAATCTGTTTCTTTGGGAAATTCTGCAGGTATTTCGAGGGCTTCTGCTAATTGGTGTGCGATTATTTTCATTTGTACTAAGCCATTTTTTCTATAATTACGCAAAAAATTTAAAAGAGCTTCAATGGAATCAAGCGCGCTGGTTATATTAAATTCTATCATTTGCAACTGTTTACTGACTGGATTTATAGAACTCAAAATATCATACCGAACTATGAGACAATTTATAAATTTAAAGTTGCATATATTTTTTGATAATGCGATGGCATCATTTTTGGTCTGCAAACTATTTTCAGTGTGTGAATTGGCATGTTTCTCTTCAATATATAATAAGGCATCATAAATTTCTACCAATTGGTATCCAATAGACCTGATTGCTTCGATTCGGGACTCCCATCGCGTATCAGAAACTGCCTATAATGGTAATGATGGTAAAAATTTTAAAAGTATATTCCATCTATCAGTAGATGCCAAGAAAAAAAACATAAATCTTTTGGATTAACCCAAAAAATGATATCGCATCTAAGTTGCATTTTGCAGCATCATTTACCACTAAATTTAGCGTAGGTATGTGAGTTACAAGGTACATAAAATGCACGAGGATTTATGTCTCTAATATGCTTTTGGACACCATTCTTTTTTCCCCGCATATTCGCACCATTATCATAACTTTGACCTCTCATGTTATGTATATTTATGTTTAAATTTTCTAGTTCTTCAACAATGCGTTTTGCTAATCCTGCTCCAGTTTTATCGTCAATTTCTATAAAACCTAAAAAATGCTCACGTACTTCCTCTGAGTGTTTTCGAACAAATCGTACTATAATCGTCATCTGTTCTATATGTCCTATGTCAGGTGTACAATCTAATATAAGAGAAAAAATATTTTGCCTCATTTAACATTATTAATAATTTCTGATTTGATGTTTTGCGACATTATGGCAATTAATTCATTTTGAATTCTTGGTCCAAGATAATGAGTAGTGCGGGGCTTACAGCTTATGGTTTTCAAATGTTCCTTAATAACATTATCAAACAGTCCAAAACATTCAATTAATTTTAAGAAATTTCCATTGTGCAGTGTGTTGATTGTGGACTTAGGTCCGCGTAAAGCCATATTCTGCACCGCCATGACTCGCAAAACTGCACATAATCGAGTTAAAATTGACCGCCACCGTATAATTTCTTCATTGAAAAGTTTTTGTTGACAACAATCAATTGTTTAATTTAGCTTTAATCTGATTAGAATATCTTGCCAGATTGAAAAGTTTTCGTGGTGATTTTTTGACTTTTCGTGGGTTTGTATAGTTTGCGACAAGTTTTTCCAATTATCATAGCCAACTGATGATCCCATTCCAGTCTCACATTTTTTTTTATTAAATATTATACAGCAAAAGCAATGCGCAGAATCATTTTTTACAGAATACACTAACCAAGTTCTTTCATATGTTTCACCATTTTTCAACGTACGTTCATAATATGCATTGGAAAACTTTCTATTGCACGTATTGATAGGATAATCAGCAAGTTTTTTCTGTATAGGTCCTTTTTTTAATATCATTATCCTTGTACTTTCATCAAGAAAACTTGGCCAAAAATGTGGATCATCAAAATTATTGTCTTCTTCTTTGTCTAAATAATCAAAATTATCGTCGTCTGAATTATTATCGTTGGCATCGTAATTTACATTCTCTTCTAGCGTTGTAGCATCTGATTCTTGAATTATTGGTTCTTTAGTTTTAGACGATAGGTATTCTGCGCTGACTTTCTGATTTTGCTTTTCACTCTTGATAAAATAATTGTTAAGTGTACCTGTATTATTTGTAGCATTTGCCTCCTTTCGTTCTCTTATCTTTTTATACGCTGCTCCTGAAAGTCGTTGTCTTGCACTCATGTTGATGATTTAAATAAACCACAAATCCACACTATTATCAGCAAAAGATATGTTTACAAAAAACAAATTAAAATAAGGTTTTGTTATTCACAGCACAATAATTACTAACAAATAGTAGTAAACAGATGATATTATAATCTAGGTAGGTATCTACTAGTGTAAATTTTTATTACAATTAGCTGGTACTTAACGTAAATACCTATTATATGCACGAATACTAGATTATGTCAAATATAAATTTTACAATAGGTACATCCAGCAACTTTTAAATCTCGCGGGTGACTGGCAAAAATGTTTGGATAAATTAAAAAATACGGATGTATATACCTATAAATCTCCACCATAATTTTTATTGTTTCGTTACCTACGTTGACATATTGGTATAAAATATTATTTTGTTTCAATAACTTCTTGGCTCATTGGCGCCATATAATTGGCTTTTGCGCAGCCACTGTTATGAAAGGAACTCTTTAATCTGAGTAAATGACATTCTATTATGCATAATGTGTCTAGGTGGCAAAAGACTCGTAAAAATATTTTTTATTGTCATTTGTATTACGAACCCGAGCAGTTAAAAATAATAGAAAAAATCACTGGCTGAGAGTGGTGACATCATACTAAAATCGCCGCGAATACCTACTCACTACTGGGTAATAAATAATATAATTAAAAAACATCCGGAGCCGTGAAGTACTACAAATATTCGGTGCTCCGGCGCCGTTCCTGCTCCGGGTAAAACCCCATTACTGCTCTGCTCCTGCTCCGAGCTCCGCTCCAACGCTCTGGTTATAATGTAACTAAGATTAGGTACCTAGCTATTTATATATAATACCAAATGATCCTCCTCGGTTTGCCGCCCTTCGAGTATCTGCCGCCCCCAAGCGACGCTCAATCTGCCTACCCCCACGGGACGTCACTGCAACTTACCTATGAAACGTAATACCATCTTCTTGCTTATCAGTACGGCTACCATATTTTAATACAACACACAGAACCATCTTTTCTACTTAATTAACTAAAAATATTTACCACTGACTATGTTTAACACAAAAAATAGCAATTTTAGCAACACGGTTATCGACGCTTAGTTAAGCAATAAGGCAAGATTTGGCGGCTACACCGTAGCAAACTATCTTCAACATCTGTAAACCTTTTATCTTACTCTAGCGCGTGTTACAGAGATTATAAGGGTGCCGAATACTTTCTCACTCGCACTTATGTATCGTTTTTGTTCAGACCTTGACCTAGTATGAGCAGGGCGGATAGGTTTAAAGAGTCTTTTTTATGTAATTAGTTACGTGGAATGTCTGTATGACATAATAGAATTGTTATCGAGTAGCTGTATATTAATTACATGATAGTATGTAGAATTATTGATGATTTTAAAATAAATTTGTGAATATTAAAAAAAGCCTATTACATCAGTAGAAGACATGACAGGTGACAAAGAAATATCCTAGAATAGAGGCTTTGAACGTGATATTGAAGTATTGGAAACTCTTTACTAGATATATTATAGATGGCATCTGAGTTGGATGCAAATAAGAACTACATAACCAGATACAGCAGAGGGATATGGAGGACATCCATTTCCACCAGTGGACATCTACTAACAGGTTGAAGTAAAGGCAGGTAAGTCGACGTAATCTTTGCTGTTTGTTATAAAATATTTATAAATTGTCAATA